>NC_140090.1:13837898-14157313 GCF_964237585.1 Gallinula chloropus | reverse complement strand
GATTTGTTCTAATATAACTAAGTAAACCCTGGTACAAACAGTGACCAGTGATTGCTAGTTATCTGTACTACTACCCAAAACAGAGTTATGCTTTCATTTGGAAGTGAAGTAGCAATAAATGTAACCACCCATGTGGGAAGCTTCAGGAAGGCAGATGAAAGTTCTCAAAGTTGTTGAAGAATAACTATAGAACTTCATTGAGTTCCTACCTGAGTCCCTACCCTTCCCTCCTGGCTGCATTTATCTTTTCCTCTTATAGCCATACATTAGGAATCACAGAATCACAGAATCCTTTTAGTTCAAAAAGACCTTCAAGGTCATTGAGTCCAACCATCTACCCAGCCCTACTAGGTCCTACACCAGACCATATAATCAAGTACAACATTTACTCTTCTTTTAAACACCTCCAGGGATGGTAACTCAACCACCTCACTGGGCAGCCTGTTCCAATATCTGACAACCCTTTCAGTAAAGAAATCTTTCCAAATACCCAACCTAAACTTACCCTGATGCAACTTCGAACCATTTCCTCTTGTTCTGTCACTAGCTACCAGGGAGACGAGACAGACCCCCACCTCACTACAACCATGTTTTAGGTAGTTGTAGAGACCAATGAGGCCTCCCCTCAGTCTTCTTTTATCCACAACAATCCCAGCTCCCTCAGCTGCTCCCCATAAGATTTGTCTTCTAAACCCTTCACCAGCTTTGTAGCCCTTCTCTGGACATGCTCAAGCATCTCAACGTCCTTCTTGCAGTGAGAACACTGTGTTTCTTACTGAACACAGTACTCCAGGTGTGGCCTCGCCAGTGCTGAGTACAGTGGAAGGATCACTTCCCTACTCCTGTTGGCCACACTGTTCCTAATGCAGGCCAGTATTCCATTGGCCTTCTTGGCTTCCTGGGCACACTGCTGGCTCATATTCAGCCAGCTAATGATTAACGTCCCTAGGTGTCTCCAGACACTTTTTAAGCCACTCCTCTCCAGACACTTTTTAAGCCACTCCTCTCCAAGCCTGTTGCTTTGCATGGGGTTCTTGTGACCAAAGTGCAGGACACAGCCTTGATGAACCATTTTGTCTGGCCTTTGGAAAGCTATATATTAGTGGATTTAGCAGTAAGGCAGTTAGGAATGCTAGGTTGCTAGGTTTACTAAGGAACTTTTACATTTCAACACCAGACATGCTGATTTGCAAGCATATATGACAAAGAACAATTAAATTTACCAAAACTGTCCTAAAGCTTGGATGTGTTCCCTACAGTTAATTACTTTCCTGCTACCTCATTTCCTTTGCCTGCTGAGGAGCTGGTCTCAGTGGTGGAGAGCACTCCATCACACAAACACTATGGAGGCAGTAAATGTAAAATTTCCCATGTCCTGATTTCCGGGTAGCACATTGTGTAAGTAACCTCAGAACTTCAGGTCCCAGAATTGTGGAACAAGTTGCTTCGTAAACCTGGGAATCCCAGGGATTTCATGATTTTTATTTCTAAAATAAGATTCCACATATGCTGTCTCAGAGTCCTGCTGTGAGGGACAGTTCAGGGCATTCTCCTCAACAGATGACTATTTGGGACAGCTCTATTTATGGCCAGAAATCTATTGCCTTTTACAGATACCTATAATTATGAGGGGGATTTATCTTAACAGAACTAACCAAGATTTTGAAATATCAATTATCTCCACAAAGCAGAAACATCTTTTTTTTTTGCCTGAGATGGTACTGCCTAATTTTCCTTAGGGCTCCCAGGAGGGTTCCTATATTTCTATCCAAGAATCCCAGTCAGTGCTAAATATTTTCTGTTATGTAATTATTATGTCCATGTGCAATAAATCTTTTCCACTGGGGCTACATTAGACTTCCTGCGCTTGAATGGCTCCAGGTGCTACAGTAAAACTTGTTGTACTCCTTCTAATAAATGGTAACAGAGATTCTCAAGGCCAAACAATCTCAGATGTTACCCGGTTCCCCACATTCAAGGATGAATAATTTCAACCTTGTTAAAAACAGACTATTGCAACCATTTCACTGAAGTTGCCCTGTGAGATGGGGTGAATTGAAGAAATTGAAACATTCTCATTTAAGAGGAGAGAATGGCATATGCGTTTTTACGAAATAAAATCAATTGTGTGACACAGCTTCACATTAACAACTAATCAATTACTGCAGTGTCAGAATATAAAAGGAAAATTATTATTTTTATTCACTAAGTGTAAGCTATTCTTAGCAATATTGCTGAAAGACACTCTCATGGATAGCTTTCCACACTGAAATATTGAGGCATAAAAGCAATCAGGTGTCTTACGAATGTTGGCTATGGACAGACTGTTGCCTGGGAAAAGATATCAGAGTTTCCAGTTGTAGAAGCTTGAAAACATCTAGACACTGGCTGGTTCAGGCATTAGTTGAAATAGAAACGCCTGCCTTTGTTTGTTCTGCCTTCATGGAAGGAGCAGAAGGAACCCATTCACCAATAATGAGTTATAAATGGGCTGGCCAATGTTATCGAAGGTTATAGGGTGGTGGAGGCTGTGGGATGTGTGTATATGGCTGTTTGCATGTTATGTATGCTTTTTTTTTTTTTTCCTTCTGATTTAAGGCTTTAGTGAGAGTCTGTAGCCTAAGTAAGTGTATTTTTCTGGAGGCAAAGTCCTGGTAATCTCATATGGCTCTGACTATGAGAGTATGCAGGCTAGGAATTCACTGGGGTTTCTGTATAAGTACTTACTAGTAGGAATAAGGCTTTTTATTTCTGCTCTCTTTGCCTTCTTGTTTCAGTAGTAGTATTAGCTAGTGCTGATCCTCAAGAAGGAAAAGACCTTATAGAGATACTTTTTCTCTAATGAAAGATCACTATAGTTGTGGGTGTTCTTGTGACCTCTGCTGGAAATTCTTCCTCACTACTCTTATTGTTTCTCTGTTCTCACTTCACCCTATCTTCATCTCCTAGGCTCCTTAAAGAAATGCTAAGTCTGAAGGAAAAAAAGGTGGTGCTCTCTTGTTGCTACCTTAGAGAGTGTTGATAATTGCCAGAACTCAAAGGCCAGATGTTCTTAAAAGCACGGGGAAATCAAATGTTGGAGTTCAGTCTGGGAAAGGAGGTAGAAGTGCAGGAGTAGTGGAGTAGCAGCTCTGGGTCAACTGGGAGCATTGGTAAGTTCTGTGGTAAGTGCATTCTGAAGCACTGCCTTTAATATCTCATATCATGGGAATCATTCCTTAGAAGAGGAGACTGAATATATCTATGGAATTGTTTCTACATGGAGTAACACTCTCTGATTTGTATAGTAGAGGAGACACTGGGTTTGAGCTACAAACTGTGCCTTCATGCAGTAAAATCAAGGGATAACTGATTGATATTTCTTGGAGGAGTTTTTACTCCCACTAGAACTAAATGAGAAAACATTTTGCCCACAACCTTCTATACTGGAACTAACCTAAGCAAATGGATGTCTACTCAGAGTAGGATAGAGTTGCTGCTCTCATTGCAGAGAGATTAATGTTTTAGCATTTTCCAGTAGTCTGAAAAGTCTTCTTATGCTGTGTTGCTACAAGCTACCTTTGAAGGATCTGTCTACTCCTGTATTTGTTGTATTTTGTGGCATGCCTCAAGCTCAGAGATCCCATCTGAATGAGCTTATGCTGTGGTTCAGAGTCGAGCTTTGTGTGGCAGCTTTTGATTGAGAAATATTTCACCTAATTCATCTGTGTTAAGGATGGCAAAAAATCAAACACTCCCACACGCCCTTTATAAATCATCCTGGCTAGCACACTAGTAAATGTGTTATCAAAAATGCAACACCTATTACTGTGAATTCCAAACAGCCAACACAAAGTCAGATCTGAACCTGTGGGGAAGGTATAAATTGATTAGACTTTTTGAAAAGCTATAAATTACAGGAAAGCAAGAGGAGCATCTTTAAAGGGTTGACAACAAAGAAAAGAAAGATGATTGAACACAAAAATGCTGGACCAAATCAGAAATATCTTGTTCCTAAGCGAGCAAGTATAATGAAAACTTTGCTTGGTTTAAATAAGGGAGGAGGAGGAAGAGAAAAAAGCCTGAGAAATATAGGCAAAGAAGGAAGATAAAACCCTTGCCCTTAATGTGGCATACTAGAAACATAATGAGGCAAAAGGAGTTATTATCATTAGTGAACATTTAACTGGTATAGAATGACAATTAATACCACTATGCAACTTTATTAAGGTGCACCTCACCATCCCCATCTTCTATGAAAATTGAAATATAAATTTAAAACCTCTGAATGGACAGTTGAAAGAAATCCATCTGGCTATGAGATCCATGGGTATGTTTGCAATAGATTCTATTTTAATGTCCTTCTATTGTCACCTTTTATCATCTTTGCAAGCCTGTGGAATCAAGGAATGACAATGTACTGTGCAATAAAAATGTAAGAGAATTTGCTAGGTGTGAAAAGGCTCCAGATGGAGTAACGAAGTGAGAGAATTATAGAGGTGTTTTGTGTAAGTAACATGATGGCCCACCTTGGCTGGAAGCCCCAACCCTCAGAGGCTCAGAGGGTAGCTGTTTGGGAAATGGTATAAAAGAGTTGGTACACAGAGGAAGAGCTCTGGGGTAATACGTATAAAAAACAGGAAGTCAGGAATGTCTCTGCTGACTCAGACATATGGTCCAGTTAATTATCTTCAATCTGAACTATCTGTAAGGATCTCTTCAAAAGCAGATGAATGTCATCCTACAGTAATCTGACATGGGATGGTTCTATGAAAACTTTTCCTTTAACCTTTACTGTAAGCATGAAAGTTTGTACTCCTCCTAAACCTGATGCTAGCATTAACCATAAATTTAATATAATGGAATATAATATGACAGGGATCTGAAAGGGTGTGCTTTTCTTTACCCTTCCCATTTATTCCTTTGAGAATGTTAAACTGTATACATTTTTGTTCTTTCCTGTGTGTTTTCAATGTAAGACTCATCCTTATTCCCAAAAGACAAAGTTAATTAACCAAAAATGAAAAAGAGAAAGCCTTACTTTCTGCTTGCTTTTTACATTAGAGGGCAGAGTTCTACCTCATCTCTCTATTCATCTTTTATTCAAATGTTTTTGACAAAATTAATTGGGAATTCATTACAAAGGCTATGTTAACATCTTGGGGGAAGAAAGACTTTTGTTTAATATACAAATGTGCTATTATAATGTTGAATCAACATAACCATTACTTTCAAGGAAATTGGCTCTGTGGGCCCTTTCAAGCTTAATTTTTTGCTACTGTAAACATGATCCACCAAGTGAAAAGAAGCAAGAATATCTAAGAATCATGATACAAAATAACTTTTTTATGTAGTCTTCTATATTTACTTGACTTCTGAACTAAATATGGGGTTGTTGTAGAATAGTTAAGTGAACAAAAATCTCTGATCACTTATTACAAGCTGTTCTTTTAAAAGTACTTTAAATTGTATCGTACAGGTGTGTGGAGGTGCAGTAAATACAACATAATAGTATGCAGCATCCTCTTAAGAAGGTAAGATAAAGGATGAAACCAGCATCTTTACTGTAACCTAACTAAGTAAAGGATATTATCATCTGCTGTTGTTTTTTTAACTGTCCCTCTGCATGTCTCAGTTTTTGAAGGATCTCAGAATCATTGTGTGTGTAAGCTGGTTACTTGTTTTTCCACAGAGTGATACATCAAACTTAAGTGAGATAAATAGGTGAGACTGAGATTTCATAGTATGTATTCTGAAGTGGAAAATTATCTGTTCTGTGTTGCTATATGGCCTTGATAATTAACTAGTGGTTGTGATGATCCAGTATGTGTTGTTCTGCATTAAACATTTCCTATTTATTAAAATCTGAAATGACCCTGCAAAATTTGCTTTGATTGCATTTTAAATGCTTAAAATAAAAAGCTTTTATTTATGTACTCTTTCTCCCAGGCTCTCTGTTTCATAAAGGTTTTTAATTGCTTTTGTTCTTAACCAGACTGTTCTGTCAGGAACTCTGGTGTTTGGTATGCCATGATCCCTGTCCTATCTCTAGAGCTAGGCAATTTTCATGGAATGCCTGCTAGGAGTCCTTAAAGCTCACCCATTAAAGCATGAGACAGGCACTGAATATCTGATCTGAATTCCAGCCCTCCCTAGGCATCTTCACCATAGAAGAGCTTAATCTTTAAGCCTGGACTGGACAGTAAGTAGCATAACAGACAAATTGATTTGGAAGATGTGTCCAGAAGGTACATTCTCTGTATGAACTCCTGAAGCCAGAGACATTATTCCCGATGGAAGTTCACTTACCTTCTTAAAAACACCCAGAGCTGAGCAGTCCTTAATCTATTCCTGTAATTTTACTTCCCTCTCATCAAAAGGATTCTCCTGCAACCTAGCTTGGAATCTTCTTCCTCCAACTGAAGCTTATTTGGGTTGAGCACAGGTTCTTCAACCCATTGTCAAATGCAAGTAAACTGATGTCAACTAAAATCCAGTTTTTTTGTTTCAGTGCTCAAGGAGCAAGATGGCAGCAGGGGAGCTAGTGCAAATAGCAGGAGCCCATCTTTATGTATGTAGCATGAGTCTATAGTGGAAGATCTCCTGGGATAAGTCAGGCTTCATGCTGAGATGAGTGATTCACTCCTGCACACACTACTGTTCTTTCAAGCACACTGCCAGGAATGAGTTACATGTGGGCTTTAAATAGTGTTGCCATTACAGTGTCAGAGTAATGCAAAGAGTAAGAAGTTGATGGGTCAGCAAGCAGTAGTTTAACTAAACAATGAGCATGAACCTTTGCTTTTGTAATGTGGCTGAAGGACCTCTCCAGCAGGTTTTTCAGGATAAAGTTTTAAAACCTTTTCTAAATAGTAGATAATCTTATACTGTGGACTAGAGGGGTTATTTTCTTTCCCTTAGAAAAGCCCAGAATATGCAGTTGTCTTTCTTGTCAAGCAGGAAATCCATAGGAGAGACACTGACAGAGGACAAAGCAAGTGACTGCTCATCTTGCATCCATCCTTCCGTCTTGAAACAAAGGAGCTAGACATTTTTCTCTGGTGTTGAACAAAGAGTACCAGGATGACTGTAAGAACTTCTATTGATCTAGTCTCCACTTAGTGTGAGAAATGGCAAAAAAAAACCCAAAAAGGTCATTGCCTGCCTCATAATTCTGAACTTCATGTTCTGCATTGCACAGCGAGTGTTATTCCTTTTATCTGTGCTGCCATTTTGAGCAACGAAGCCTTTGAGGCACACAAGTTGTATCTCGTTTGCACAGCTCATTGCTCAGTTTAGAAGCATGAACAAAGAATAACTCCAACCTCTTTCACTGAAATTTTGTATACAACTGATAAAACTGATAAATGTCTTCATTATTGTTATTACAGACTTGGCAAATAGCCATGCTGCATTATCATCATATCTACAGTGCAACTGTGGGTAAAGTTCAGTAGAAGAGTATGTTTTCCACATAAACAATACCATGAATTTGATTTTTAAGTACTTGCATTCTAATGTGCAACTTCAAACCATGTAGAGATTATATGTGAAAAAGTGAGAAGGCTTACAGAATTTACTCCCTAAAAGCTTATGAAAATATGGCAAGAAGTACCAGGAAAGGAAATATGGGACTGAAATGAGAATAAGAGGAGAACTGTCTTCCCAAAATGACCTCATTAAAAAAGCTAGTTACATGTTTGCTAAACTCCTGCTGAGATGACATTAAACAAAAGATCCTTTACAACTGGAAGATATTAAAGGATACAAAATAGTAATTCTGCATGCCCTTTTCAACATCAGCTGAAGCAAATATAATATATTCCTTTGTAAATACTACACTTCATGTTATTAATTTCAATGACTGTTTCATACTTACCCATCTTTCACCTTGATAATGTAATTATAGAGGTACAAGGTATTCCACATAGATGCCAAGATGCAATTTAACTGTCTCCATGTTTCCTAGTTAGACTGTAGTTTGTATTTGACCCAAGTGTTTTATAGTTATTAATAGTTATCCTATGGGAAGTCTCACTGATGTATTTGCAGGGATCACATTGTCCCTACTCTGATAGTAAAGGAGAGGGGGAAAAAAAACCCATAACTTCATTGATGGTACAATCTAAACAGACTGCAAAATTGAAAATTGAGTGTGAAATAGTGCAAACCCTTAAAGCGATGCCCGTATCTATCACTAGAACATTTATCCCCTTGTGCTTTTCTTGACTGCAGGTGTTTGTTTATGTAAGTTTCCCAGCAGGTTGCAGTAGATTGGGGTCAGTAATAATGGATGAAGTTTGTTGGGGTGCAGTCCTCCTCTGGCCAGAACAGCTGGATTAAGTTTTGTGCTTCTATACATTGACCGCCAGATACTTCCAGCCTTCGTAGGTTCTATACTAAATTAAGAAAAATGACAGACTCAACTGCCCACTCTGACAAAATAAACAAACCGAAAACCAAAGCCAAACAACTCAAATCCTTCTGACAAAGAGGAGATTAAAGTTAGTGGAGGTGTGTCAGAAATCAGGTGTATGGTGATACTTCTGTCTATGTATTCCTATATGCTAAATTCTCTCATTAAGGGTTTGATTCTACCTCGTGAAAAAAGAGCAAATTTTGTTCAGCTGCTTCTACTAAGTGAAGGCAGAGATTCCAGAATGCAATGTTGAGCCTGTGGTTCATGTTGTTTTATTAGAGCTGGACATAAATTTCTGGAAAAAACTTTTTCTGTTGAAAGATACTGATTCACCCAGAACTAATTGCTTCATATCAGCTTCATATAATGCTGTGGGGTTTCCATAATTGTTAATAACAATTTCTCACATCTGAGGAGAAGCCTATCCTAGAACAGACAGCGCTTTAGTGATTTAAAGCAGGGATCTGATCACCAGCCACTTGATGCTGGGCCCTGAAGCCTGTCTTACACTCTGTCCAAAATATTATCTTATTATTCACATGTCTGCAATCAGTAACAATTAAAAATACTAATTCTTTAGTCCCAGCCAACCTGTTTGACATATATATATATTCAAATGAAAACCTGTTTTCACTACAGCCAACACACTCTGATTTACTTAATTTCCCACACTTCTCTCAGAAAACCACACATATATGGAAATAATGAGACGTAGTATTGCTTTTCTACATTTAATGCTACTCTTGAGGAATCTATATTATCTAGCCTTCATTTTCATCAAACTGTGCTCATAGAGAATATAAGAAAAAAAAATAAAAGTAAAAAATGGTCCTTATGCAGAATCATCTTCATTTTTAGCTGAGCCTCTACTTTTTATTTGAGGATTGACATTTTGATTGAAAACTTTAACTGTGATCTTGTGTCAGCCATTGTCATGAGCATTTTCTAATGTCATGAGGATAAAATAGTCAAATATTGGGATTTTTCAAAGTACAGAAATGCAGTCAGTCCCTTCACATGTATAGAATCTTTTGAGGACCTAAACCTCATCCATTCTGGTTTACACTGAAACCTTTTCTATAATTACATTCCAGACAATAGCACAACATTTTTTCACTGCTGAACTCTTGATCTACCGTCTTTATTGCATTTCCTTTTATAAATAATTTTATGGTCAAATAACCAGCTGAAATTTAAATAAAGTGAAATCATGACTTCTTTTCACCATTAGCCCAAGATAACATAATAGCATTATGACAGGTGAAGGTTAACATTTCTAGTGGCAACTTTCATTTAAACCATCTCAAAGCAAGATGGCATGCATAATTGCTTTTCACCAATAGAGGAAATAACTCCCATTAATTCTCTAGTGAAGGTCATAGAAACATTGCACAGGCTCAGAACAATCACAGAATGAAGACAGAAGAGAATGACTGGGTCATTTAATTCATGCACCCCTAACTACTTGCACAGCCTCAGATGACTATTTACCTAGCTAATGCAAATTTTTTTCAGTTATAATCCACAAAAAAGGGCAATAAATTCAGAAGAAATACAAGTAAGGTGAGTCTTTGTTAAGAGTTGGAAATATCTTTAATTTGGAAAAAAAATTCCCAAAAAACTATGGATAATTTGGACCTGGTCCGACTATAAACAAAAGTCTTCCTCGTTCCAGCAACATAGCAAATGAAATTCTGATGCAGGGAATATCAGGCCTTCTATTTTTAATTATTTTTTCATTTTTGCTATTATTAACATGCCCTTCTTCCATGCAAAAATACCGAGAGAAAATCTATTCTCATGGTATTTCTGGCCCAGTTTTTCAAGCCCAAGAGAATGTGTTAGTTAGGAATTCAGTTATTAGATTAACCAAATCAGAACTCCATCATTACTTTTTACTTTGCTATTGCAGGTGAAGAACATGAACTTGCATGCTACAGACTTTCTTATTAATTATTGTGAGAAAAATTTCTTCAGTTTTAGAGACCTTAAATTGATGTCCCATTCCTAAACCAAAAGATTTCCATAGAAATCTCAAAAAGATATCACAGTGAGTTGGAATGCATGGAAGTTATGCAGTACCACAGAAGAATTAACAGACACTCCACTCATTTTCAAGCATTCCTCTAGGTCAGTGAATTAATCCAAGATGACCCAACTTCATCTACTTCAGGGAGTATCGTCTGAGGTGACAACACTGATTTGAGCAGTAGTAGCAATAATGGGAAGCATCAATTCCTGCTTCTTGGAGGTAAGTTTAAGACATGGAGAGTGCTCAAAAACTGCCTTATTATGTGCTGCTGAGGGAAGGAACAAGTCCTATCACATAAGCATACTATTTTCCAGAGGATTAACTTTTAACTTCAAGGTGAATTTACTGCTGTCATTCTCCATCTCCACACCTGTTCCCCTGTTATCTTGCATACCGCTCCTAAGGACTAATCCTGCCTCTTCCCCCTTCTGTGCCAGTTGCCAGGCATCATCCCCTTCATTTTATTTCTGCTCTTTACCTTTCTCTCTCATCTACTTTGACCAGAAGATATCCATAAAATAAAAGGATATTACTGTAACCATCTTCTCCTTACTCTTGTTATTATCACTGTCTGAGGTGGCTCTTACACAAGGCTGTAAAACTCTCTCTAAGATCATGACTTATAAACACTTCAAATGGGTAGTTTGGTTTGTATTTAGTTTGAAGCTGTACAAGCAAACAGGACATACAAAGGTACAATGGATGTATGAGTCCTTACAAGTCTTTTGATCAATTGGAAATAGTGATGTATGTGGATTTGGTCTGCCCCCTTGGAAAGTAAAATTTACAAGATGAATTCATTCTTGTTTAGCAATTGTGGTTGTCCAAGAATGCACAGACAAGTGGTAGCCTACGCAGACATTGTAGCAGTCATTTTTTCCCCAGATAGCAATTCCTTTGAACATCTTTCCATGACCTTTTTAACTTTTTTCTCACTGTGTCTTTCCCAGTATTGTTCTCTGTTTCATTAATGTAAGGCACAAAGCAGAATTGTACAGGAAAATCACAACCTTCATTGAGTATGCCAAGTCATAAATGGTATTGTGTGAAGGTCAATACCATGTAAATAGATGCTCCAGTACTTGTTTATATGTTGGCCATGAAAACTGTAAATGCTATGTAAACAATTAGGATTGATTTAATTATGTTCAGAGGCTCTTTTGTTTGTTTGTTTTCAGTTATTAAGAAATGCTGAAGTCTCTCAAAGCAAATATACAGAACTTCTCAGGAATTAGCAGAAATGAAATTTCTGATAAACATCCTAAATATGATATCCATCTTTTAATAGAACTTGAGAGACTTTCTTGTAAATGAAAAAGTGAAATTAAGGCATTTGTAGCTACACAGATCAGTCCTGAAGTGTTTAAAAAATGACAAGAACAACCTTATGACAACAGCTGGAAATAGAGGGTGACATTTTTCTCCAAGAGTGTTATCGGACACAGAATAAAGAGGAATAAAGATACAATTGTACCAAAAGGTATCCTACCTATCTCAGGGCAAGCATTCTTGTCAGCATGGCTTACAGCCAAAGTAGCTTGTGTCCCCAAAGAGATTCATTGAATTGGACTGCAGATAAAGATCATTTTACTCTGACACAAGACTAGGTTGTTGCCAAGTCTTGCTGTTTATGCTTGCTCTTCTTGTGAAGACATCAGCATCTGTAAAGTCATTCAGTAATTCAGAAAAATAATCCTGCTTCAAACTAACTTGTTGAAAACAAATAAAGTTAACTTTCAGGCAAATCAGTCTTTGATTTGATCCATCAAAATCATTATGCCAGCACAAGCAAAACAATGGAAACGTGTGCCCTTGACTGGAGAGAAAGTACAGTCTTGTCTTCCACTAAGAGCTGACATTTATGTAATTTTGGGTCACATAGTCACATTGCAGGACTGACTTAAGCATTTTTCATTACCTCTACATGCTACCATTCCACAACCAAAGTCTCATGGCCAGTACTGTTACTGGTTTACCAAAATTGGCTTCCCTGGACTGTTTTCTCTACAACTACAACATCTGCTCCATTTCACTGGAAGAGATTTCTGTTGGTAAGAATTCATTACTTTAATCTCCATCTAGGACTTTCTCTTAGAAGGGTCCAGGGTTATTAACTCTGGCAACCAATTATCAACAGAAGTTACAGCAGAGATGTGCTGGAGCAATGTACTCCTTTAAATACCATAGCAATACCATATGAGTTGAACGTCACAGCTAACTAAAGGTCAGAAATTACATTTGTGACCTCCTACTGCTTAAAAAATGGTATATGTCATCACATACAGCTTTGTCCTTCTTGCAAGCTTCTCCCATGGCTGATCTTCCAGATTTTACTTTTGCTTTAGGTGCTACAGCTGCTTGCTTACATTTATAGTAAGGATATTGTGATGTGCTAGCTTGAATTGCTGAAATAATTAACAGAGTATAAGCCTTGAGAATACATCTCACTGTGGAATTTAATTGATGGTGCTTGATTCACATGGGACAAAGTCATAGAATTTTTTACTCTTGGAAGGTTAAATTGCCATAAAATGGGAACCAAATAATCTCTGAAGTACAAAGACTCAAAATTATGTCTAGAGAACTCACCGAAGAATTGGGAACGGCAGCAGTTGAACTGAACTCTGTTCACTTTTTTTTTCCAGAATTAAGGAAATCAGGCAAAGTAACAGGGGAGGTTTACGTGGGGTGAAATACAGCTGAGCATCTGGCCATTTATACTTAGAATTCTGATAAATTATTACACTCAGAGGTACATCAATGTAAACTAACTAATGGGATAAATATTTGGAGTTTTCTTCAATATGATCAGTTCACCACAGAGGAAAAGCTTGTTTCAGTTATGGTGGTGTTGTGGGGAATAATTTTTTTGCTAGATATTGATACATTAATATGAACATAAGATTTCAGGATGTGGCAGGCATTGTAAGAGATGATTGAAAACAGCCTCCAAATACAAATATAAACTGACCAGGTATCTTTTCACTGTTTTCATAAGTGGTGTGATAATCTGAGGTGGAATGTCCTTCAGATGTGATACTCTGAGCTTGCCTTAGTTATGGATTCAGAACTAGATTCTGTATCAGCAGATCAAGATGTTCATCAGCATTAATCAATTTCCCAACAATTGTATGCTGGAATTCAATTTCTCCTATTTTATGGATAAACAAACTGTGATACAAAGGGTCCCACTGATGTGTACATGATGCAGCCTTAGGACATGGAGTTAGAAGTTTTAGTGACTATGTTTCAGCTCTGATCATGCACATTGTGAGGTTTGACATCTCTGTTCATGCTGTCTGTGTGCCAATATATTGGCAGGGTATGTTCTCTGTCAGGCTCAAAACCTTGCTTTGTTTCAGTGTCAGCTTTGTCTGCAAAGCAGAGATTTAGAGCTCAAGGATTATGCCAGGCAGCTCAGACACAGAGTTTTCCAATACTTCCCATAATAAATTGAGGAACAGCTTTCAGGCATATCCTAATTTTGCCTGTGCTTTGGGTATTTGCACCAGAACAAGGATCTTAGTCCCATTATTGGTTCTATAGCTACCAGTGCGGCACAGAGGTTGATACAAATACATTTTTTCATCTGCATACACAGTAGAGGTAACAGAGCTTCCAAACCATGTTCCAGCTGCCAAGGCTAAAATCAGGATTAGAAATTAGTCAGTGTGACTCAGTTATTCCAGAAAGATGGAGACAGAGTGACTTTAGGACAAGGCTTGACAAGTTTATGAGTACATTTATACTATACAGTTGCTACTGAAGCAGTTGCCTAGATGAAGTGTCCTTTTTCTCAGGTGAACCAAACTATTGGTTTTCTGCACAAGACGCAAATAGTCCTTTGCATAGGGGTGAAGAAAATGCAAGTCATGTGCCATTACTTCAGTAAGACTTGGGATTACGACTCCGTAGGGAAATACTTTCTAAAATAAGCTACTGTAGGATTCCAACAATTTTCTGGAGCAGACTGGTTTTCAGCTGACGTCTCAAAGACCAGAATCACTTGCTTAGTATTAGGCTAGAACATTGTACCAGGTGAAGTTACCCAGTAACATTTCTTGATTCCCATACTGATCAATATTTTGTCTAATGATAGATCTGGGGGAAAATGCCATTCTGACTGGGTCTATGAGGACACTGGAAGATAGGGTTAGTGTTCAAAATAACCATAATGTAAACTGTCTGAAATACATAAGGTGTGGTTCCATAGAGAAACACAAAATATTGTATGCATTTTGAAAGACTCAGATACATGTACAGATGTTGAATGACCAGACCATAACCTTCCTCAAAGGAAAAGGAAAAAACACAACCAAGGATCATACTGGCTATATAAATGGGAGTGGTGAATGAGAAACTTGTGAAGGAATTCAACCAACATCCCTCAGCTGGAATATCAAGGTGAATATCCCTATGATTTATTTACAGGCATGGAGTAAGTGGTTAGAATCCACAGTGAGAAGAGTAAAAGGGTCTAGATAACACTTTCTCTAAGGACTGTTTTGGGAGCTTGTTTTAATGTAGACAAGATACAACTGAGGAAGATACAATTATTTATCCTTAAATATGTTAGAAGTTATTGCAAAGAGGAGAATAAGCCATTTACCAGGTCCACAGGATATTTTGTACTTGCAGATCTTCTTCTATGAGACTCCTTGTGTTTAGCAGGGTCCTGTCTGCTCTGTCATTTAACAAAAATAAAAATGATGACCAGTCCGTCACATGTTTTCAGGACAGTGCCATTGCCACGGAGCTCTTTAGGTACCTACATCATTACCGATATTGATAGTAATAAAGCTGGGTTTCACTATATCATTTAGATTAGTCATATTAAAGCTGTGTTGCAGGGCAAAACATCCATATTTATGCTGTATTTAACTTTCTATTAATAATAAATTCAGGTGAAATAGTTTTGTTATTAATATTGATCACTGTTCCAATTGAAAGCCCAGATGTCAAGGTTTCCTTTAGCATACTCAGTTATATTTAATAGTCCTGTTGATGAGTGAGAGCCTAATGAAGGCTAACAGATGGTCTATTTAATATTGCTGTAGGATTTGAAGCACTTGCCAAAACAGATACACAAAAGGATTTGACAGCCCTGTAGCTGAAAACCTTTAATTACAGCTACTTCAGCTCCAAGGGGTTTCTGTGAGGCTAACACAACAGAGTAGCTTTAGGATAGGTCAGCATGGCAGGGAAAGGCTTTGTGGAGCCAGACAGTGAGTGCTGGTAAAACTATTTGCTGAGCATTAATAAACTGGGCTTGGTACAGACAGCTTGGAAAGAGAAGCCTAGACCAAGAGAGGAAAATAAGTGATGGTGCTCGCAGTGCCTCAGAGAACAGTTTGCCCTTTGTCTAAAATACTGCCTCTTGAAGACTGTCATCATCTGCTGAGCAGGTAGGTGGGAAGAAAGCATGTAGCCAAAGTGGATCTTTAATTATACCTGAGTTATAGCTGGAACTTCACCTTAAAATGATGTGAACTTCAGTCCACTTAATACTCTTAGGGACAGCAAATTACAAGCTAGGGGGCTAAAATTTGCTGAAGTTGTAAAACTCTATCTTGAAGGAGAGCACAAATTTATTCAGGACAAAAGAATACACATAAACCACAGCTATCTATGGTTTTTAAAAACTCTTGTGATTTGTTGATCTGAGTTCAATTGGAAAGAAGGATCTTTCAGGGAGTTTTGATGATTTTCCCCAGCCCTACATGGGACAATTGTCCCCCTGGTTTTCTGGTATAAAATCACATCACTTCCAAAATAAAATAAGGCTTAATTAGTAGTTGCATTCTGATTTGTCTGAATTGATTTCTAGGCAATTGCTTAGAAATTGAATCAATTCCTTTAGAAAGAATAGGGGTTTTTACTGCCTTTACTTTCTCCGGTAGATCTGTCTGTAACTAAAGGTATCGACTCTGAGTGTCAGGAGGAGTTAATCTGGGGAGTTGTTCATATATAATTCCAGGTATCTGATCAGTACTTGTTTTGCACAGTGTTTTCTAGGGAAAAAAAAAAAAAGAAAGAGAAAAGAAAATGCAGCTGTGTGCAGTGTGGATACGTGCACAGAGAGAGATGTAGACAGATTTTGAGACTGTTTATGCAAGGATGGTTTCCCCTCACCACCATGCCCTGTGCTAGACCCAATCACAGACACCATCCCTGTGTTGAGGAGTAAATATTTTCATGAAGATAATGGCAACAACTAAAAAAACCCAAGCAGGTAATGAGATTCCCTAAACCAATCTGCTAACCAAGTTGGGAGACAGAATAGAGAAGCCTGTGCAGATTTCAATGCATATAGAAAAGTAGTGCCACCTGGCTAGTAACAAATTTTGTCAGTCCTCACAGTTTTGAAAGTCAGATTTCATGCTTCAGTGTTGTGAGAACATCTCTGAACCTTTCAAAATCCATTAGCCACGTGACCAATTACCCATGATATGGGTAGAAAGGTCTGCAGGGGACAATCCTTTGCTCTCCACAGCTGGCTGGGATTGTTCCCTTTTCCACATCTTGCCCCGTCCATTGGCGGATTGTGAATTATCTTGTGTAAAAACATCTGCTTCTCATTATTCCAGATAATGTTGAAGCCTGACAGTTTTACTGCCTTGTGCAAGAATCTGCATTTTTGGCGTCATCCAAACAGCAGCTAAAAATGAATAGACACCAAACACTATCTGAAGGAGAGAGTGTACTGGCACCAGGCCCCAGCTACACAGGAAAATGAAGCAAACATAAAAAAACAAGCTAGCATTTACTTTGATCTTGATCCAGCAATTGTTGGAGTAACTGGAAAGGTTCCTGTTGGATTCATTAGGCCTCAAGAGACAAACCACCTCCCCAGTGGGCACAGAAATGGAATGCATCAGCAGCGCAACATCCTAGAAAGCGATACAGTCAGGATAATAGTAACACAGGCTGCCAAATTTGAAGGTAATTGGAAGAGAATCACTAATTACAGTGACTATGAAATCAGACAACTCTTTCATCATTGTATGCAGTTAAACCTGATAAGCAATGGCTAGATGGTGGGGATGTTTTGAAGCTAAATATATTTTTAATGTGAAATGCATCTTCTTTGATGCAGACTTTTTCATTAAATGTTCATCTGTTTAATTATTATTTACTTTGTAGAGAACTTTGGGATTTACTAAGAAGAAAGAGAGTATTGTTCGTTTATTATTTTGTGAGTGACAATGCCAGGGCTAACTCCTAAACTAGTCCATCAGCTGTAACAGAAGACCTCAAGCCAATCTAATATAGTCAATGTTCTTGGAAAAATCAGCTTTGATGAAAATGCATATGCACAAAGGATATTCCATAATTAGAGGAGGTACAAAGCATTGAATGTGCCAGTAAAGTCAATTAAACACTAATTACTATTGGATTCAGATCTGCCATTGCATGATAAATTGCTCAAGTAAAAGCATCTTCACACAGAGGTGCCAAAATCACTCCTGCTGATGTTACAGATGTTTATTCAACTACCCCTCTGATTATGTTTGAGATAAAAATGCAAAACTTTCCCTTGTTGTAGGCAGCAGTGTGAAAAACTCATTAGCTGATATAATCTTTATAGGTAGTTTTCTTTGTGTGGTTACATGACAATCCCTCACTTTCCACATTTCTAGGCTGTGCTAATGATTTCACACCCTCTTTTCTCAGGAGGCAGATCTTTCTGCAATGTGCAGTTGACATATGGTTAGTGTCTAGCCCTTTCCTATCATTCAGGTGATGGAGAGCTTTGGAAACCTCTTGACTTCATATCAATCTCAATGTGCTCCATCAGGAATTCTGCAGATGACTGTGATTCCGCTTTTTAAACATTTCCAGGAAGTTCATCATTCATCGCCACTTTTCTCCTTACCTTTCAGTGTTAACAAGATTCCATATGCTGTTTCCATATGCCATGTGGCTTTCATAAAATCTCAGGCATTAACTTCTCCAAAAACTCAGATACCTTTGTGGTAGTTCTGTTGAACAGCATATTCATCCAAAACATGATGACAAAATGAAAGGCATCCATTCCACTAGCTTTGGTATGCTTTCAAAGGGTCTTTAATGGAGCCCAGTTTCAACCATTTTAAGATGGTGAGAAACCAGTATGATGTCCTAGAACAATTTCTGCTTGAGTTTTTCAGTTTTCCTTCATCCTGTCTCTCTTCATATTAAAACTGTAAAAGCTATACTTTAGATAGAATGGAAAACTGAAGCCAATGTTAGCACATATTTCATTTTTTTCCACCTTTCAGACCTCAGCTGCTTTAAGTACGTTCACTACAGTACCTTCAAATTTCTGTCAACTTACTGAAATGCCCTTAGACATGTCAGTCTGTTCACTGTCTGTTGTGGCTCCATAGTGCAGATGCACGAGAGATGTTTAAATGTCTTTTGAGAGATAAAACCAATGTGCAACTGGTTTCTTGAGTCTAATACCTCAGTCCCTCATCCCCCAGCCTGGTTTTCCATTGCCGTAGCTGAATACAGCACGAGCTCCCCTCTCCAGAGAGACCCCTGACTTTGTCAGTCCATTTCCTTTCTTTTCTCTCTTTTCCTAAACTCTTTAATTTCTTGTGGTCTCCCTTTTCAAAGGAGACTAAGATGATTTGTGAAAGTGGTGATTACAGACTAAGTTATCCAAACTTATATGTTTCTCTGCACCTTTGGCTGAGGGAAAACACCTTATTTTCTCCTAAATACTTTCATTTGCAGCTGATAGTGCTCTTATCCCTCCAGCGTGTGTTGTTTCTGCTCAGTGGTGAGGTGAGGGCTAGAGAAAGGGTCTCTTCAGGATTCCCTCACAAATAACACTTATTACTGCACAACTTGGATGGCATGGAAACACAAATCTTCAAGCACTGCACTAAAGTGAGCAGCCTGAGCCCAGCCACACAAGCAGAAGTGCCTCATTTATTACTTATTTGGATAATTATCACTGCAGTGCAGTAGAAATGATAACTCCATGGGATGAGTGATTTAACTTCAGTGCAAGCCCATTAGTCACAAAGGAACAGGCTGCTCACATCACATCCCACAGTCATCACCAGGACTAATCCTCTACAGCTCATGAGAAGACAGAACAGGAGCATATAAGGGGTTGTCTTCACCACGCTTGATTCTGCAGATGGGGAGACTGAAATTTCTTCACCATGAAGCACAGGTGCTGAAAGTGCCTGAAGACATCTACACATGACACCAGGCGCTTGCTGCTCTGCTTGCTTCCATCCATCCTGTATAAAATGCAACCTGGGCAACACAGACTGTCCCAGAGGGGTGGGAAAAGTAGAAGCTGCAGCTGCAGCTCTTGAAGAAGCCCTGATTTGAAAGATATGATTCTGTGACATTCTCAAAAGGTAGAAATCCAGTCACACTCAGGTAGGTTTCTTTCTCTTTGTATATTAAGAAATAAAACATGCATAGAGCAGAGGTGAGTGAGTCCTCTCCAGAAACAGAAGTACAGCTACAGCGCTTCCAAGATGTCAGGCGCTTCCCATTTCATACCAGATGATACTAGCTAGACATTCTCATTCGTATGCAGGTAGTTTATGTGCACGTAACTATGTCTCTACATCAACAGAGCTAAGACATGGTGAGCAAGCCAGTTTGCCCTGCAGATGTGTTGTCCACACTATACTTTTTCTGGGATTTTATTTATCAGTAACTCTAGTCTTGCCCTTTCTACTGACTGCTTTGCAGCAGCTGGACCATCTTAGGTACTTCTCTGGGGTTCATCTTCTAATTTAAGAGCTCATTTTGTTATTTTTCCCAAGAGGAATCCAGTCTATGCACCACAAGAACACTCCAGAACGTGAACTAAAGCATAGTAGGCAGAGACGGTCAGGAGAGTCACTTCAAAAACTTAGTCATGATCTGAGTTGAAATACTAATGTTGATGGAATACCTAAAACAGAGGCGGTGATGTTCAATTGCAAACAGATCCAGCTGCAAAGCACTGAAGCATTGAAGACAGGAGGTGTGCTTCCTTTAATGCTCACTGCTCTTTCTCACTAAAATTTGAGGTGCAGTGCTTTCAGTAAAGGATTTTTTATTATATTATCATTAGAAGCACTAGGCAAAGGGAAAATTTGTGTTCAAGATGACACTGGAAAAGCTTTATATGAGGACATTTATTGATATTTTTAATTTAGTTTATGATCTTTTTTTACTGTGACTATTAATTATTCTACCTGGAGAGCATTGCTGGTGATTCTCAGGTGTTTGGCCCTCATACCTTGCTTTTAGTCACATTTAAATAAAAAAGTATATAAATTATGTAAATTAAATCTCTTCCTCCTTTTTATCACAGGCAGAGGAACTGTCAGTAATTGTCTATTGTACCGTAATAACATGAGTTGGATTGTTTTCTTATATATGTGTTTCCTACTTTATTTTGAGCCCAATTTAAAAGAAAATGTGAAAGGAAATGAAAGGGCATATATAGAAACCAAATAATTTCTGACTGAAACAAGTAAAATTTTCAGCTTTCAGGTTCTTGAAGGGCTGAGGATTGGAATGGGAAGACTATGGCAATTCTTGGAAGGCAGGAATGGTTTCATGAAAAAACAGAAAAATAATTGTACTTAAGAGAAGGAAAAACAGAATTTGAAATCCTGAAAACAAGGCTTTAAAGCATGAGCTCCAAACCATCAACATTTTATGGAGCACTTCCCACAGTCACTGTCAAATGTATTAGTTGTTAACTCAAATTGTTTACACATTATAAACAATTTAAATTGCTTATAAATTAAAACTGCTTATAAAGTGCTTGCTGCACTTTTAGTTGTGAGAGTATTTATAACATTTAACAAACACTGTAACCTCACATAGTCTGTATATTACTACATTGTTGCTCTCTATATCTGCAAAAACCTTCACTTAATTTTCAAAAGACGTTAAAGCAGGGCAAGAAAAACACTTATAAACTTTAAAACCTTGTTAACACAAAATATATTGAACATCCTACACAGGGAGGAAAATCACTCATAAACCAGACAATGGCATTTACTTTAAAACGCCCTTAAGAGTAAAACAAAAAATTAATAACAATAAAAAAATCTTGTTTTCTGAAAATATTTTCCTTCTATTTAATACCTATGAAAACCACTTTGAAGACTTTCCAACATGTATTCAGATGGCTCCAAATCAAAAGATTGGATTGGTTTTCAGCTTCTTTTAGAAAATCAGACATTTTCTTAAGAAAGCTGAAACTACAAAATGTGGTTTAAAAATGACAATTATCAGTGACTGTGTATTTTGACTCTACAAAAATGTTAAAGGCATGTTCTTTTTTCCCCCACTTTGTTTTTCTCCATTTCTTCTGCTAGTACACTAAATTATTAATGCTGCAGTAGTAAAGTCTATTTAAAATGTGGACTGGCTAACTCTACTTTTAAATTTGTGGTGATCTGCAAAGAAACAGAGATTTTGGCCATGTATTAGTTAATTTACAAAAGTTTTAGTTAAATTACAAAAGTTTTAGCCAAATTACTTCCTACTGGCTGCACAGTTCAGCTCCAGACTCCTTTCTAAGTGTGTATCCTTTGCTCAACTATCAGGAAAGACACTTGTTAAATTACTTTTTGGAATGAAAACAATTATTTTTATCCCCATCATTCCTATGTCAGTAGGACAAGACTAAGAGCAAGCGTTCATCTAAATTAGTCCTTAATCTCTCCAGGGACATCCTATGCCAAGGTCATGATGGCTTATTATGGCTAATGCTTATTACAAAAGAAAGCAAGTGAATAAAGCAAGTGAATAAAGCAAGTGAATACATTTATTGAGAACAGTAGAGAAAATAAGATGTGGCCTACCTTCTGGTTTTGCCTGATGTCGTTTGACAACTGTATCGCACACCATTCACCCTAGTGATACATGATAAACCTCCACCTTTTGCTTCTGTGGCTAAATTCTGTCACCCCCTGAATCATCTCTAATCTCTGCCTTCATTTTGGCCCTGACAGATGCATCTGCTACCTACATCGTTCCCAGTGTTACTACAGCAATCCACTCTCCTCGGAGCTTTTCGCAGTCTAACTCCAGGCCCCTTCCATCACCAGCTAGTTCAAAGTGCTGCAGACAAATCTATCTTTCTTAATTTTTGCCGCTTCCTCAGTGCTCTATTTGAGTGATTTACCTTTCTCACTTGCCACCTCAACCCAGTCATGGACAGCCATGCATGCGCACGCACGCACACACACACAAACACAGAAACACACTCTCTTTGACAAATTTTTCCAGTTTCCCAATGTGCTTTATGCAAATTCAAAACTGTCCCTTCCAAAAGCTGACACCACCAATCACATGCAAGAGTAACCCTTTCTCCAGGCTCAGCAGAGACACAGAGGAACAGAGCTGTCACACATGTATATCCAAGTGCTCCAGTTCCTTTGACCTCCTTTCTCTAGAGTCAAAACCTGTCTCTGCTCTCTGTATTTGTATTTTCTTTTTCAAAAATGGGGGTGTCTAGATTAGCTAATTTTTTCCTCAAAACAAGTCCTCCTCTAAATCTTATAACAAAGCTGGGGTTAATAAGTGAAAACATATAGAGCACAATCATGTGCTTATACAAATAAATAGGAGCAGTGGGGTCCCCCGACTCTGCCAGCAGTGAAGAGACTGAATCTTGATATTCTTCGGCTATATATTCTGGTCTTACCCATGAAATACATTAGGGGGCATCTGAGATACCAAGGTTTTTGTGGTCAATTTACTCTTCAAACACTTAGTTCTCAAAACCAGGGTCAGATCCAAAGCCCACTTAAATCAGGGAGATATTATTAATTACTATAATGGCATTTGAATCAGGAGATAGGGCTAGAGATTACATGGAAGGTCATGCTGTCTGAGGTTTCCAATACAGTGATTGCAATTAAAGTGTCACTATTTAGCACCAGTCACTATGAAACTGCATCTGACCCACCACATTTCCCGTAGGACCTTAGAATAGAAATATATCTGAATTTGGGGAGCTTCAGTACTGCTCTATATTGTTTTAATTCTGCTGCCATTGAAACTGTTGGTAAGATTTCCATTAATTTCAATAGAAAAAGTTAAACTCAATGTAAGAACTACATCATCCATTGTGTCAATGTGGCATTTTATTTCACGTTAACAATAATGGCTAAAAAAGCTTTTAAAAGCAGTTCATCTTGCACTGTTATGAAAATAAAGGAAGACAGTACTGTGAGGTGTAATGCAGAAGAGAAATATGACTTTTACCAGGGTTCAGCTAACCTTTGATCACCTTTAAAAATTAAAGTGATTTTTAGGACTGAAAAATGCTCATAATAAAAGACTTAAAGAGCTTAATCTGCTCATCACAAAAGATCAATAGTTACTTAATTGAAATGTAGAAGTGCCTTCATGGAGAGAAAATATCATGTACTAAAGGACAGTCTATCACAGAAAAGCACAAGAAGAACCATTGGCTTCATGGTAACACCAGGTAAAATCTGCTAGAAAGAAGCCTTCTCTTTTTTGGTTTGGTTTGGGGATTTTTTTCCTCATATAATGTGCAGAATGAGTTTCCCCATTTTAAAGGCTTCAAAGAAGGACTGAAGCTGCTGTTCTAAAACTGACACGATGGTCAAACACAAGTTATCACTCTCACTAACAGACTAGCTGGGAAAGGAAAGGAAAAAGGATTAAATATTTAGTAAAGACTCAGATCAAGTGGTACTCTAAAATATAGATAACTTCTTACTTTGTAGAGAAAAAACTTGCAAATTTTCTGTTTGGTGTTCTCTTAATTTTGTCCCATTCTTGTTGTGTCACTAAAGTATATTGTGAATTTATATTACCAGTAAAATTAAGAATAACCTAATATAAAGCTATAATTTGGATATATTTATTCTGCTACCTCAATAGCTCTTAAATGATTTTTAAAATTTATTTAAAAAAATACATGCTCTTATTTGTTATTCTTCTGCTTTAGTAATACTGCCAGCTGTACTTTCCACTTCACATGAATTCAGGTCTATTCCAATTTTCCACTTCCCTGCCTTTAATCCCAGTGTTACAAATGGAATCCCATGCTACACTAATATCTCTTACTCACTGGCACAGAAGAGATCAATATTTCAAAATGCCATATGTTTTATAGATCAACTGCCTTGTGCATAAGAATCCAATGGCATCTGAACCATTACACAATATTTGTACTTTACACAAGCCAAGGATTGTGCAGCCTGTTTTTGCACACCATATCAGATCCTAAAATGTCTGTACTCATCTGTGAAAGGTTATAGTATTTCTATGAAACTTGACTAGGTTACTCAAATCCTTGATGTCTTCTCATCATAAACCGTTATTCTACCATGTCAAAATAGAAAGGTTAAATGTGAATGTTTTGCCCTTCACAGACATGAGAAGCTCTCAGGAAACTTTTAGCAAGGTTTCACAGCAGTCCAGCAAAGCTTGGCTGAGTACTAGCACTCATGCAATGGAGGTAAAGTCAGTGGCTGAAAGACATAGAGCTGGCATTCATTAGATCACTGGAGTTAATTTTTCCAGCCCTTCGGACTGATTCACCCACAGGTAAAGACTGACAAGTCTGGGACAGAGCACAGGCTCAGCTTGGTATCAAAACTGCAGCTCCAGACCAGCTTTCTTGGGAGTGATATTCTGTTCTGCTCTTTAGGAGGTTTTCCTGGTTTGCTGCCAGATCATCTCTCAGCTCCCCAGCAGCGCTTCTGCTGAATTGCTCCAGGGTTGATAACCCCATAATTTCTAGAGACCAAAGTCCATCATGCAGACAGTCCCAAACCACTGCCTCTGTTGCCTTTCCTAGAAGACTAGAGTGTGATGTCTCTACTCCAACAAGAATAAAAATATACTTTTAAAACCCCCTTTTTTTCCACCAAGACCTTACCCTGTCTACATCTACTTCAAGCAAGCAGGACACTGAGGATGGCAACAAGCAGAGATGAAGTGAGAAAAGCTCCTTTGTTTAAGAGTATTTCTTGGATTTACTTTTGAAATAGTCCAGAACAAAACATGATTTAATACATTTTCTCAATTGAGAGAAAATTAGAGAACAAGTATATATATATTAGATATGCTGCTTAACACATCACTGACATTCAGAGGGATAAAATAGGATAAGAATAGGATAGGAATAGCATAGCATAGCATAGCATAGCATAGCATAGAATAGAATAGAATAGAATAGAATAGAATAGAATAGAATAGAATAGAATAGAATAGAATAGAATAGAAGACAAAAGAACCTTGACTCCTTCCAAGTAATTTTAAACAAATAAATGGTCAAGCAGTGAGAACCAAATTGGGAATTCAATTAGGGTGGTAGCTTCCACTCTGCAGAAAGTTGTGTGGGTTTTTTCCTGCATGTATCATTGTATTTTCATGGTGCTGTTTACATGAAAATTAGTTTAAATAGGAGCCTGAGGCCACGGAGAAGTCTCTGAGCTACTAATCTGGTTTTTAATAATGCTGCTGTATTTCTTTACCATATTATTGCAAATTTGTATAATGAGTAGTTTTCCTCTAAGGAAGTGGCCAAGATTGTAGTACTTGAGGGAAGCTCTTTAAAGGCTATTAAAATGTTGTTATTACAAGTTTTTAATAACAAGTTGGAAGAAGACCTTACCACTGAGGGTCAGTTGGGAACCATATATCAGACTTCAGAATTTACATCCACCTATAATGAGTACAGAGCACATCTGGTCACACAGATTTGAGAGTAGTGTGTCTACGTGAAGTTTTAGATTCAGCCTGGAATGTCTTTGTAAAACCCTTTTCTTCTGCTGTATGCAGCTATATGGAAAAATAGGACCTTGATCTGGCAATAAGAGTCCTTCTCTCCAGAAAGAATTTCTGTCTACAGGAAAAAAAAAGAAAGAAAGCAAGAGGCAAAACCACTGAACATTTCTTACTTAAATAAAGAAATTTGCTAAAGATTTTCTCCCCACCAAAGATACATACTTTAAAATTTCTCCTTCCTTTCTTATTTTTGCAGAAATTTTTGATCTTGGTGGATATCTTTATTTATTCATCTTAATGGCTGACTGATCTAAGCATTACTCCAAATAGTACATAATAATAGTAATTCCAAAGCTCTCCCACTGTATGTTGTTTGTGTAGGGAAGGACATTTCATTTCATACATCATTTACAACTCCCTGTTATAATTCTAGGAAGTCAGAAAGCTTTTAAAATTTAATGAGCAAAAATTTTATGCTTTTGCAACATCCAGAATTAGGATATACCAAGCGGTTGCATGCAGGAGATTTTCTCTTGACACTGGTTTCATTTTCTTTCCACTACACCAATAAGAATTCATCTACTCTGAAGTTAATTAAGCTGAATAGGAAAAAAGACATTTATGTGAATCATCTCCAACATCCCAATCTATTTGAGTATATATTTGTCCTCTAAGATGCTCCCAGCTACTATATTTCATAAACAAATTGCATGTAGAAATTGCAATTTTCTTACCTCTTTAACAAAACGATGGCGCTCTGAAATATCTCTGTATCCTATAGGATAAATTTGCCATCCCACTGAAAAAACCATGCCCTTTTCTATGTGATGCCTTCTCTGGTGGCATTGCACTCTGAGCACATAAATGCTAGGGTATTATACTGGCATAAACTAGTTAATTTATCCTAAAGTGCTTTGGGTCTTTTTTAATTATTTAGCATGTGTGGGCACAGTAATTAATCTTATTTGGATCAAGCATTTCTTAAGTTTGAAATGGGTAAGTTCATGTCAAAGCCCTTCAGTAAGCTTCCCTAACTAAAGAGAGATCAGAAACGGACTGAGGAAGGAATGCATCAGTGAAATGCCACTTCCTTAAGCCTGTC
The DNA here is from genome assembly GCF_964237585.1 of Gallinula chloropus. Lineage (NCBI taxonomy): Eukaryota > Metazoa > Chordata > Aves > Gruiformes > Rallidae > Gallinula > Gallinula chloropus. The sequence continues at coordinate 14,130,049 of NC_140090.1, read as the reverse complement.
ATTTTTGTTTCAGAACATCACACATTGCACAAACACTTGTGGAGTCAATCTTGGAATTTATGGAACCATAAATTTCTTGGACACTCATATCTGCACAGCATGGGGCCAGCCAGCAAATCTGGAGGCACATGAGAACGCAAGGACATAGTGCCAGGAAATACGTGGCCTCCATTTTTAGGAGGCAATTTTTAGGAAACACAAGTAACAGAGCACAGGGTACTGGGTGACTACTGATAGGGACATGGGCTGGCAAGGATTTCAATGCCTTGCCTTATCACTAGCCTGACAAGTGCCTCTGGGAAAACCATCCCTCCTTCCCCATCTGTCGGGAAGACCTAATGCTGACCTCCTTTACAAAGCACTTGGAGATCAATCGATGAGTAATGCTGCAGAAGAGACTCATATTCTCATTCACAAGTGAGAATGAATCACTTGGTTTTCGGAGTTTTAAAAGATCCACTGAGAGAGGAATCAATCATCCTGGATTTAAAACACGGAATCCAGCTTGTCTGGCCGTCACAGCCATGTAGTGAAGCCCTTCAGCATGGTGAAATGAATTTCAACGGATGCGCTCCATCATGCAATTCCCATTTTTGAGTTTGCAGCAGCAGGGAGAGGAGGAGGGAAGCACCGAGGGGTGAGCTGTTTTCATTCTGCCTTTCTTTTAATGACACACAACATCTGCCATGACACCCTGCTCAGTGCCAAGGATTCTTCACATTTAGAGCACAATCAAAATGCCCTGCCTGACAAATGGTGGCAAAAAATCCAGTGAGAAGTTCACTTGTTGTCATCGTCTGGGACTGTAGGACTGTTTCTGACTGCGCCCTTGACTACTGTCCTCTCTTCTCTGAAAAAACACTGGAGACCTGGCACATGCTCCAAAAAAGTTTCTTGCAAGCATTATTCCCAGCCCTGACTCAAAGCACAGGGACACCTCCTTGCTCAGCCCATCTGTGCCCTTGAGGATGCAGTCAGCTTTTCATCTTTGCTGTGGAAAAAGTTACTTTCTTTTATTTATTTTCCACCAAGATTGTTTGGATCATGTTCAGGGTTTCAAATGACACTTGCTCAAAAAGACTACAGCAGTGATTGAAGCAACCAATTAGTGTTCTATTCTGTCTGGAAATTATTTGTCTATTTTATGCTCAAAACTCTACCTCTTTGAAGCGATAATGCTATATTTGAAATCATATACATTGGTCAGAACTAAGATATAGGAAAAACATGGCAAGGCCACCTGATTGTGAGTTATAAAAACATAGGGTAAGTGGAAAGGCAAAACTTCAGAACATGCACAGTTTTGATATTGCAAATATAATTTGTTACATATCAAAAGTCCTTCCTGAAAGAAAACAAAAAAAAAATCCTAAAAAAATTTTAAGAACTTAAATTACATATATTTTCTAAATATAATAATCACTGATTACATAATTTTAGAAAATAGGCTTCTAAAAACTTTAAACATGAAAAAATATATAGGAGAGTCCTCTTTTAAATAACTATTTTGAGTTACTAGAATTGAATATGAAAAATGAAATAATCTTTTCCAACCGGTGTAAAAAGAAACATTTTGGCCTTATTCAAATATTAAAGAGAAAAATACCATTATTTTGTCAAGTTGACACACTTCAATGAGCCAATTGACTTTTTCCAGAAGGAGTTTCAGCTTCACAATTTATACAGTGCACTCTTCTGGATTACCTTTTCCTTTTTTCTTCCATTGTATGAAACGTATAATTAAAAAAACCCTGTACTTGGTTTTCATCGCCTTCCATAGTAGCAGAGCCCTGTGCTTGTTAATTAACTGTAAACCAAATCAGCTCTCATTCAGGTGCAGTTAAACCTCACCCCCATGCACTGCTCTTTGCAGAAGCACCGTCACTGCCTCCATAAAGTACCCTTACAGTCTGATCCTGGGCACAGCAAAGGAGCTCCCTGTCACTCGCTATTGTTGACTTCTGGCACCTCTCCTCACAGGTTTGTTCAGAGCTTGTGCAGGGGTAGAGGCAGAGCATGAGCAGACTGAGAAATCTCCAGCTGAAGTTACATCTTCCCAGATCACCATGAATGACAACAGTTCTGTACCCACTGATTTATCTTGCTTTGAACAACTGCTACAATCTCTGCCCTAGCTAAGGTGAATGAGAAGTGAGCTAAAGAGATTTGCTTTTTTTTTTTTTCCTGTTTGTTTGATTTCCTCAGTAAATAGCAAATTCATTGAGAAGATTTACTTTGAATAAAAAGGTGTGACCCCTTGAGTCCATTTCACTGCCTGTAGGACAACAGAAATGGCTTCAAGGAAGATTCAGGTGATTAATGGTGACATTTTCAAAATGAAATACATCAACTTGTCATTCTAAACCATCTGGTTTTGTTTTGATATCTACTTCTTTTTAAAAGGTTAAGTCTTCTTAAATGCATGCCTAATATATTTTCATGTTTGTCTTTAAATTTCCTACTTAACATCTGCTCCAAAATTTATTTTGTAAAAAAGGAATAACAAAATATTTTCCTTTCTCCAAAAGTCAAATTTTTGTTACAAGATATCTTTTTTTTGTTAAACAACATCTTTTGGCTTGCTTTCATTAAGCAATGCAGTATATTCTGTTATTTTCACGTCTCTAGGTATTTCTGTACTTCTCCCCAACTCCTTTGCAGCAGAAGTCAGCTAGCCGCAGGGTCACAAGCCCTTTGATATCACTGATGGTGCTTTGGTGCAAGAAAAGAGGCTCAGATCCAACATTAATACTGCGCTTCTGTTGAAAAGTTGATCCAAGTCACTAGGAATGGCAGAAATACTCCAGAAGCAACAGTCTACACACAGTATACACACAGCCTTATGCATTTTCTGAAGGATGTTTGTTTCTTTTCCTCTGAAAGGATAACACTTAAAATGCTGTGGTTCGTTTATTCTCATGTCCTTTAGGCAGCATCGGTTCCTTACAGACAATTTAAATTTTTTTCACACTCCAGAAATACCATAGGCAGCAGCAAGTTAGATAAGTCATTCTTAAAGCTATTAGTTGATAATGATGATAGCTTCAGTTCATCTGAAAAATTATTGCTCATAAAATTACTGTATCATAAGCAAACTGCACCTTTTACTGATTTGTTTATCCTTGCAACACTTTCAGCTTGGATAACACTTTTTTTTTATTAATATTGCTATTATTTATTTCCCCCATCAGTTCCATAAGATCTCTCATAAAATATACCTTATACTTGCCAGCATTAAGAGAATTACTAAATTCCAATACAGCTGAAGTTGGAACTCTCTAGTATTGTTACAGGGAGCGAGAGGAAGCAGAAAGAAACCCTCAAAGCCCAATTTGGATGTGTTTGGATATTTCTCACAGCCCAAGCAATGAGCAAAATTAAAAAACTCAAATCATCATCATACAGCAGAACTACTTTAGACTGCATCTCTTGGGGAGGGGATGGAAAAGTCGTAGAGAATTTACAAATTTTGTAAGTTAAGGGGGGAAAACACCATCATGTATTCCATCAAACTGATCTTCAGACCTTCAGTGACTGCAGTCCTGAGGGACACCAGTAGTGCTGGCACATCAGACATCCCAGTATGTCTGTGGGAAGTCAGATAATGGGTACTTATTAAACTCTGCTTGGAAGTCTGAGCTGAGAGCCTTCAAATCGTCCTTGTTCCAGAAATTACCCAACTATGTGATCACACCCTTACAAAGAAATCCTGATATTCCATTGGATTTTGTTAGACTGACCAAAACACTGGTGCTGATATTGCTGCAGCTTCTGTGCACCAGAGCAGTAGTAACCCTCTCCTGAACATATGGACACAGTGAGGAAGAATGACTCTGGTCTGCGTTATTAACCCTCCTCTGAACTTTGCTGGTCCCTACAGAAGCAGGGGACAGGCTCTCCTTCTCGTCATCATTTAACTGTCTGATGAGAAGGTGAAATCCTCAGCTCTTACACATGAAGAAAAGTTCTTGGGTCACCAACCACTTCCCTTTCTGCAGAGCTAAGATTTGTCCTGTAGTTTGGGTTATCTATGTCCTCTCTTTTCTGGGGAAGAAACAAGATGATCACCAACATTAAGTGGCTGGAAAATACTAGAATTGAGTGATTTTTTAAAAAAGCAAGGAGCTTATGCTTATTTTGACTCTTCCAATTTCACACTTCCCCATCAGCTGAGCATAAAAGATTACCTGAACAGTTACAGGAGTATGGTAGACTTTTTTTCTGAATAATAAAAAAAAAAATTTAAAACCTCTTTGGTAAATTCCCAGAGACTGCATTTTTGGTCTGTTTGGGAATCTGCTCTCCTCTTCCTAGTCCTCTTCAGGACTCATATGTGATAACTTGTGCAGCTGAGCCAAGTTTGCATCACTCAGGCCAGGGGAATATGTTTGGCAGTTCACTACTGCCCCAGGCATGAGAGGTTTGAGCAAGATCCTGCCACTTAGTGATGTACCCCAGGTCAGCTGAGCCATCACAAATGTTCAAATGAGTGCTCTTAAGATCTTCTATCGATTTTCAAGCTAGCTCATTTTACCTTAGATTTGTGGCAGGCTTAAGCGTGCACATCCACTCAGTTATGGACAGTTACTATGTCTGAGCCATCATCCAATGTACGCCTACATCCATTCAGCCTTAAAGGCTTGTCATCACTCATTTAGCGGCTGTATCTGCACGTGGGAGACTGGGCTGTAATGGTCTGCTTTCCCTTTGCTACAGTTCGGCACAGAAACGCAAGACATAAACCACATTTTGGGACACGGATCAATACGCATTACTGTATGGCCCATCTCCGTCCCTGATGAGGTAAAAGGCGCAGCACAGTCAGGCAGCTGTAAATTCTCCAGCATCTCATCTGGTGAGAACAAGAGCACCACAATGAGGAGTGGAGGGCAGGACAGCTGCTGTGATCCTCTATCACTTTTCTCATAGATATCACAAAGAAAATATCTTGACCAGCTCTGGGGACTCTCCTTCTAAAAGCCAACCTGAAACACAGCTTGCAATGTGCCCAGAAACTGTCATAAGAGCAGCACTGAAACAGGGAGACTCTTGCAAGTTGTGTATAGCCAATAAGCTGTGGAGACTTGCTTTGCTTTAAACTGTTTGTCTTTTCTATTGCTCTCCAGACTTCTTGTATCCTATGTTTTTCAGGGCTAAGACTATTTTACTGGCCAGAAGCTAGTACAGTCTTACTGGGACTCATTCTGTTCAGGAGGTGTTCAAACAAATAACGTTACCTAATAACAAATAGTTTCAATTAAATAAAAACACGAACAGTATGTCTGTGCAGAAACGGAGTTTCACAAGCTTCCAAGGACAAGATGCTGTGAAAATCCTTTTGTTCCTGTTTCTAAGGCAGCTCTGCTTATCAAACAAACCAGGAACCATTCAGGTTTTTAAATACGCAGAAATTAAAGTATCTGTCACACATGTCATCTTTAATCTGTAACATTAATTTGATTGCATGGAAATATCATTTTTAGTGGTGATGAAGCTGTTTATTTGGGACTGCATTAACCCAGGAAGAAAGTCTGATAGATTTCTCACAGATAGCAGGGGCCAGCAGAAGTGAGTGTAAGCAGATTACGAAAAGAAATCTGAAATTGCTGAGTCCTCGGTGACTCCATTCACATCTCACGGTTTAAAAGAAAATTGCACTGTTTCAATGTCTGGCAATCAACAAGATTATATGGTAAGAGTCATTTCATATAAACTGTGAAATATGTTTGGAAATAATTTCCTTCCCTTCCACCTGACACTCGTGCTGCATATTCACCACACTTGACATCTTAAGCTAATTTATTACCAAACAGAGAGTCTGGTAAGGAGGGGAAACTGAGGCAAATGGGGGTGACGTGATGTGCTGAAAGGCATGAAGTAAAACATAAGGGAACTGAAGGCAGCTCCCAGGGACTCAGAGTTGCTTTAATTCCGGTCTCTGCCACATGCCTCTGGTATGGATGCTGGCAGTGAGCCAGAGATGTATATTCAGCAGCTTTACAGGTTGGGAGGAAAGCTTTGACTTCCCTCTTCTCTGCTGATCTTCCCACACTTATCATAGCACCACTTGCCAATACGATTTGCTCTTTCTTCCTCTAAAGTTTAGCTGCAGTTTCTTTCTCTTGTTCTTTCAAGATCTGGTCCAATCCTCCTCATTATGGTCCCTGCTTCCCACTGCCAGTCCTCGAAGAAAATTGCCTCTCTCAAGGCTACTTAACCTATTTAAAATGACAAGGAAGTTTCAACACTAAAACTCAACCTAAGCTTTCTGTGCAGCCAGCGCGGTGAAAGCCAGGACTGCAAATCTCTTTCACCAAGCTGCTTTGAGAATTCAAAGGGGGGAAAAAAATTGTGTGAAAGCAGCAGTCCAGACTAGAACTGTAAAGGGAAATCAATTTAAATGTAGACCACAAAGAGGTTGGATAACACAGACCTCATCAGCTCAGTGCCACTTAGGCAACAGCTGCACTATGTCTCAAAAAGTCATTCTTCTAGAGCTTTAACACAAAAGGTAACTCCATCAAATATTCCACTGAACACAGCAATAGCAGCTCGCTCAAGCACAGCCCTTCCACACTATCATATAAACTCTTTATGCTGAATTGCTGCAACTACCTCACTGCCTCAACACTGCAAAAACAGACTCCCTCCGTACTCACGTCTGGTTTCAAAAAGCCACTTCAAACCCCCAGTAAAATCGAAGGTTTCATGTTGAACACTACTGGGAGAGGGAAGGGAAAAGTCTGGTAATAAGTTAACTTGCAAGTGAGTTTGGTGACAGCTTTGAGGGGTTTTAATTCAAACTCTTAGAGCTTTTACTTGAGAAACTGAAAACCTTGATGTTGGGAACTATCAAAGGTAATAGATGTAATTACGTCCTTTCTAGAGAATGAGAATTATTGATGCTCATAAGCTGAGTAACCAAGTACAGAACTGCAGTGGATACCAACAGGCCAATTTGATGCCTTCCATCTGAAAAAATCCCAAGATATTTTCCTTGCATTTTTTCCTGAATATAGCTGGATGCACCTGATTTAATATTTTAAATGTCATGTGATCATGGCCATATCCTGTTTCATATCTCTGCACCTAAAAAGTATGTATTGTGCATTTTGTCTCCTGTTTATATGTTTCCTACCTATTCTGAAGATTCATAGACCACTTCCACGCTCACAAATCACTCTACCCCACCCTGGCACTTGCAGAGAATTACATGCCCCAAAAGCTACATCACTGAGCATAAAGCCTTCTGCATGTGGCAATTCACTCTGCCTCTGTGTGGCTGGGTTGGAGGGACTAACCCTCAGGCAGGACACACAACCCAGCAGACTGCGATGAAGGGCTGGACCTGCATCCCCCTGCTCACAAACCCTCTCTTGTCAATTCATACACATGATGACTACACATATGCCTTGACAGAAGCTGGGGGAAAATATCAGTCAGGTGCTGTATAAACGTCAGGATGTTGAGGATAGATGCTGAAAGTACCTCCAAGTTTGGGGACTGAAGAACAGGGGGTAGATTTGTCCCACTTTGAAGCACACAATGGCTGGATAGATCCACCTGTGAGACTCAGTAAAAGGTGAGTTGGGTTGCTATTGCATCACCTTTTCTACTCTCTGAAGAAAGGGAGTCCTGTCTCCTAAATCTCCCCAGTACGCCAAGTGGAGATGTTATCACAGGCTTACATCCCAGATGACATCTCATCACTGGATATTAAAAAAATATCAAACTCAAGAAAAAAAAATGTTGCCAGCTATGCAGCCCTATCTTGGCTCCTTAACTCTGGATTGTTTACAGCCTTCCCATTGCTTCTCATTTCTTCCCTATCCCCATTAAACCATGACTTTGCTTTTAGTTCATCTTCCTTCCCTCCCATCCTAAATATATCTCATCACTTCTCTGAGCCATTTTGGTTTCATGCATTGTGTGTCATTCCTTATCTACTGCCTGTTGTGTGACGGTGCTTGAGAGCACTATTTACTGCTCTTCAGTCCTCTACATCCTTCTCTCAGGCCTCTTTTTATAAAAATATCTTTTCCTCTCCTCCTCCAACAACTGTTTTTTCCACCAGGAAGTATATTATTATATGTAAAAATAATAATAAATTTTAGTGTGTACAGACCTGCGAGCCGGAAGCTCCACAGTACAACTGAGAGGCATTGTAGAGTGAATAAGAAGCTGAGAAGATACTCAGAAGAAGGGACGCACTGCAGGTGGACAGAGCAAGATAGTGCCTAAACAAGGCAGCTTTATGTCCCTGCAAAGAGCAGGCTACAGCTTTAGCAGTTTGTAACTGTGATATGCATTAAAACAGTGCAGTCTAAATTCAGGAAAACATTTACTCAGTTGCCATGTTAATCAATAGGGTAATTATGTTAATTGTAAGTTTCCAGAAGTCCTATGATGTTTTTGCCTCTAGGTGACTGACATTTTTCTACCTCATTGCTGTTTCCTTCCCCAACATCTTGCATCGTGGTACATGACATTTAGAACAGCTCAGTGAAACACGTGAAGCTGGTTTTCAGCCACTTTGTTATGTTTGAACTCACAGCCTTGTATTAATTTCACTCTTCATGATTAAGTAAATACCTCTTTATGAGAGAAAAATTAACTAAAGCAAAGATATAATTGGTTTTCTTCATGTGGTTATTCAGTTAAAATACTCAGTTTCTGCTCATTTAAACTTGAAAGGAAATACATTCCAGGCAGAGTTCTGACTGAGCTGAAAATATTATAAATTACGCTGTTATAATGGGTCTAATTGTGTGGTTTAATTATTAGATTATACAGGGGAATACAAAGTGGGCATTTTATTAGGTGAAGATGGTGTCATCTGTCTGCCCAAGGTCTTTGGGTAAAAACTGTAGGCTTTAAAAAGACTTTTGTTTTTCTGGTATGTATAACTTTTCAAGGCTGGGCAACTACTAAAACCACTAATTAGATGCATTAATAATCATAACTACCCAAATATTACTTGTACATATGAATAATAGAACTCCCAAACAAGCCATCAGGTTACCAATAAGGACAGCAGACATCCTACTTACAAGGCATAAAATGCAAATACCCAGCATCTAATTTCACCCTGTGCTGCACCTCTCATTCCTTCCCCAGGTTAGCAGAGAGGCTGCTGTGGGGCTCCATGTGGTGAATAAAAGCTGCCTCTGGCTCAGACACACTGCCTGTGTTGGTACTTCACTTCCTAAAAGCACCCACCCAACCAAACCTCCTCACCAGCATCTTCAGAAACTAATGGAAGGTCATATTTATCCCATAAACATGTGAAATGATAACTCTGAGGGTATTTTGGAGTGATGCAAAATTATGTCCCTTTATCTTACAAGCGAATTATTTTATTTTTGTATAACTCAGTTGCTCAGTGAATAAAACTCTCCTACATTTGAGATTAATTTTTTTTCCTTAATAGCATCCTGTTGCCTAGAGATTTTTAGCCATTCAGTTTTGCTGTCCTAGAGAATACATTTTTATCCTCATACTTCTTTTAGGTTTTAGCCATTTAAAACCTGAAAGGATTTTGGGGTAGCCCAACTGTAGCCATTTTAAATCCTGTTACTTCTCTCCCATTTTAACCATTCTGTGCTCCAGATGTAGAGTTTTCTTGTCTTTTGGGGGGTTCCTGTATTCTCTGACATTGTGAAAAGCTGAGAAGCTCCAGAAAAGCTCAAAATATTGTTTTTAGTAATACGCTTCTTTCTAATGAATAGAAGTCTAAACTGATTTAATGCATGTGCTACTTTGTCCGCTTAAGATACATGAATTTGTGCATATATTAATATTAATATTTTTCTTTAGAAGCCTTCTGCTGAGTAGAGTTTCATTGAAGCAGCACAAATAAGGTCAAAGACAATCTCTTCTTAATTAAAGGGAGCACATAATATTGATTTAATAAAATTTTAACATTACTTAATGACAGCTAGATATTATGTTCAGAGCAGAAAGACTGACATTTCATTGTAATCAATATGTATTTTATTAAAATCAATGTGCTCTATGAACTATTCTACAAAGCTTTAATAACTTCTAATCTGCCACACTGCGGAAATGGAGAGTTTGTCATCTGAAAGTAAGGTTGTTTGACAAAAGAATTGCTACGTGTATAATTCACAAGCTTCGATTTTTCTTAGAGGCCAATGAATGTGATTTTTATCATTGAAAGTGTTTAACCCCAGCTAATTTCACGTGGCCAAGAGAAATGAGGACCTGAAGAGAACATAAGTATGGCCAGAACTTGCCCACCAGCTTTAAATCCAGCCCTACTCAAACCCATGTGCAGCAGGAGAGAGGTTTCTATCCAGGGTAGCCCTCAGTCCCGCATAAGTCCACTCTGATGTCGTTGCAGTTTTGTGAGGCTGTGCTGCTGACCGTTTCTTTAAGCAGCAGTTAGAGTTTTCTACCAGCCTAAACTATAAACAATGAGCAATTCAAGGCCAAAGTCGCGGCACGAGAGATAGTTGAGCACCTCTGAGAATCACATCTAGGAGAAAACAACCCAGCAGCAGCTGCATTTGCCACCGGAGAAGGGAGTGAGAAGATGTAACGATCTGTGCAGACACCAAGGCCGGAGAAGAGGGGGGAGAAGGTGGCCCAGGTGCCAGAGAGAAAGATGCCCCTGCAGACCGTGGAGAAACCCATGGAAAAGGCCAAGACCCCACCTGCAGCCCATGGAGGGGCTCCACACTGGATGGAGCAGGTGGAGACAGAGAGGAGATGCTGTGACCCTGCGTTGGAACAAGCCCCTGCCAGCACTTGCAGCCATGAGAATCAGAGAGAAAGAGATGAGAGAGAGATATTTGCATCAGAACAGGTTTGCTGGGGGGAGGCTTGGAATCCTGTGGAGGACTGGGACTGAGAGACACTATGATAGAGAGATAAAGCCCTGTGGGAAAGGATTCACATTGGAGAAGTTCGTGGAGGACTATCTCCTGTGGGTGAGACCCCAGGGTGCAGCAGGGGGAGGGTGTGGAATGAATGCCCTCCCCCTCCCCGGCCAGGAAGGAAACCAACTTGCAAGGGACTGACCGAAGCCCCCATCTCCCAGTCCCTGCCCCCCTGTGCTGCGATCGGGGGGAAGAAGGGAGTGAAATCATGACTAGAGTGAAGTCTGCTAAGAAGGGAGCGGGGTGGGAGGTTAGAGGTGTTTTAAGATCTGGAAAAGGAGAACAGCTCATGAAGAAGTAACCAAGAACCCCATTTTCTCCAGTCCCTGCCCCCCTCTACTGGGAACAGGGGGAAGAAGGGAGCAAAACCCTGACTAAAGTCTGCTAAGAAGGGAGTGGTGGGGGGAAAGTGTTTTAAGATCTGGTTGTGCTCCCAACTCGTTTTTTTCACTGCTCTTTGTAGTGTAGTGTAATAAATTAGGTAGTTTCTCCCCTTCACTTTGTGTTGAGTCTGTTATGCCCACCTCATTGCTGACAGAATGATCTCTCCCTGTCCTTATTTTGTCTCCTGAGCCTCTTAATATATATTTTCTCCCCTGTCCAACTAAGAAGGGGAGTAATAGACTGACTTTGGTGGGTGTCTGGCCTCCCACCAGGGCTAAACCACCACAGATGTACTTCCCAAAAACATGGCTCTGATGCAGAGCTGGTCCCATGGCTGACACCTTCTTGGTGTCAGCACATACTCCAAGATCTGAAGGATGTCCCAGTTCTACCAATGCTCTGTGAGGGACAAGGCTTCAGTGTGCAAATAGCAACATGGGCATGCTTATACTTCTACCAGCTTTCTGAAGTAAAATAAATCAATAGCTGCATGCACTGCTCCCTCCTCAGTGCCTGGAACACCGAGAGACTGCAGCAGCTAACAGAATGCATTACATCAAGCGAAGGAGAGATGTGCTTTGGATCTGAAGAGTCAGTGTTTGTCTTTTTAAAAATATGAGGAGCTAAGGTTATCACACCGACAACTGTAACAGGACTTACCTTACACTGATCAGTCTAGACCACATTACCATCAATACTTCCCTTAGCAGTCATTTAAAATGCCCCAGTGCTTTGATAAAAGGGGATGTGATTCTCCTTTACTTCTTTATTGCTTTCTTTAACCTCGGTAATCTATCTTATAATTATTTTAAGAGCATTTCTTACTCTAAAAGCTAATGGGCAAGTGACCCAAATCTGCTTTTGTGATTAATTTTATTTATTTATTTTTGTGCAGCTTTATTCAGAGGATAAAAGGAGTGAAAGCTGACAGTCTTGTTACCCAGTGTTTTAACTGTCTCCTTCAACCTTCCCACTCAGTTCTCTTCAGCCAGTGCACGGGATTCAGAGAGGAGCAAAGTGTTACTACTTTGAGAGATCTCTTGATATATTATTTTACATCATGCACACTGAACATACAGGAACATCAAATCCTCTTAGCTGGTCATACAGAGAGATGAGAAGATTTCTTCCATTGTTTCGATTGTGATTCACTACAGTAATGGTAGAATTGGTAACATTGGACAGTAGCCGTCACCCACTCAACATATCTTTAGTGAAGCTATTAAAGAGAAAATGAGAAAGAGTTGGTATGTTGCAGTGGAAAACTGTCCTGTTCACATAGTTTGGGGATGGTTGTGAACAAAGTTGGAGTGACCTGAGAGCAATTTCAGCATATATTGTACGGAATGACAAAATAGGATAAGTGAATCCATGGTGAGCTCTTTCATTCTCTTCCTTTCAGGTGGGTTTTCAATATTTGGGTGCACACAAAAGGAAGGAGGGGAGGGTCGATGAAAGCTTGCTGCCACCTGGAGAGTTCTGCAGCAAAAGCCTTTTCACAGCTGTGGCTAAAGCTATGAACACAACACCACTAATTTTACAGGCTGTACTCCCAGTTTTAACAGAGTTTATACTCATCAGTTTGTGATTCACCTTGAAGGCTTACTTCTAATTACCTGACACTGTTTATGTCTTCCATGATCACAGAACCTGGTGATAATTGATTCGAATCTTCCTACCTCCACCAAGATTTTAGTAGTACAAACAGGGCTGTACAAAATGCTAGGGTAAAGATATCAATACAAATTAAGGAACAGCAGAAAGGTATTTCTATTATCAACTAATATTTATTACAAAACATCAAGACAAACTAACACCAGAAGTAAATTATAGCTGGAACCATGTCCTAGTTTACCTTCCAAAAACCCCAGCTGTTTTCTGGGTATGAAGCTTGCCCATCCATATGCATTTCCCGCCTCTTTTACTTAAAGCCTTTTATACTTTGACAAGGTTGGGAAAAAGCAGGACTAGACCTAAGATTCTCTTCCTTTAAGATTTCCATTTAAAAGCATTGTAGTGTATGACTCCTCTGTGTTTACAATATCTATCTGTACATACATCTTTTAGAGAGCATATTCGCTCTTTAGAATATATACTTTCTGATCCTGGTTTAGCTTTTAACTGAAATCCTATTATACATATCTTGTTTTCTAAACAAGTATTTTTCTTTCACTATAAAGCAAAGTGAAGGAAAACAAATTTAGGCACAAAAGAAACAGAACACAGGGAAAAAATATAATCAGTACAAATTTGTTTTCCAGAAGGAATCTCAGAAGATGTAGCCCAAAAGATTATTATACAAGAGTTAGAAAATTAGTAACCTGGGAAAGCCTTTAACATAATTATGGTTTTCTTATTATTTTATTGGCACTATCAAATTTTCATGGCTGAGCCAGTACAACTGCTGTAGCCTTGCCTGCTGTCATTACTCAATGTTATCTTTTATTTATACCAAATTATAAATGTGCGTGTGGTACTCTGCAAAAAACCAAGAGATGCAGCCTGTGTTTCTTGGCTAAATTTTATCAGTGCTATACTTTAAATGTAACTTAAATGGCACTTCCTTCAAGGTCATCCCACTGATGAGGTCTGCTCAGACCTACAGAGCTAATCATAAATTTCTCCCTACAAGAAACAACCTTCAATTGCTGAACCTCATCCCTTGCTATCTAATCATTGAGGAGCTGCTCGACTTTTCAGCAGCTAAGCTTTGCAAGCATAGTAGGCACCTCTTTCATGCCTTTCATCTGAGAGTGAAACCCATGAAGCTGGCTTCCCATTTTATTTTCTCGGAATAAGATCTACCTTCCCTTTGTTTGCAAGGCAGCAACAAGTCACGACACCACACAGCAGCTTGGTGGGGAGGTGTCAGCTGTCCTGTTCAGTCATGGAGCAGGACTCAACAGGCACTGCTGGGTCACTGGAGTTATGCTTCCAGAAAGGCCTGATGGTTGAGGAATCCACACACAGTTGATAAAATACTATAGAAAATGTATCCCTTTGGCCCCAGCATGGATATTACAGTTGTGAGATTCAGACCTTACACTTTGTTGGGGAAGAGACCTGAAAGTGCTAGTAACTGTTCACATTAGTGCATGCCAAAGCCACCTGTATCCTCACAAGCCTGAGATCTTCCACCAAGACCAAAGCAAACACAAAGCACCCCTTTGCCAGCCTCACATACAAGGCCCCAATAGCTGCTCCCAGCTACCACCAGGAAGGTCAGGCCCTACACAAAACAGTCAATATGTGGAAGAGTACTGAGCTATGCTATACTAGCCAGCTACCAGAGGATATGCTGGGAAAGCTCTGTTACTGTCTCTAACCTGAGCACCACAGTCACACCAAATCAACCTTTCTTTCTGTACATCAGTGAATAAAGAATTACTCCACACAAACTGGAACAGTTTCAACAGGAATGATTAGAAGTACCTCAGAGCTCAGGGAGATGCAAGGAACATATTCTAGGAGAAGTCATGTCATCGCTATTTGAACTCAGCTGGAAGTTGTGTAGCCAACCTCCTCTAGGATTTGAGAGTAAGCTAAAGCAGGATATGATAAGGGATGGTAGGAGACATTATGTGTGATGAGAGATGATTTACTGAACTCAGCATTTATGGTTGGTTTGCTTAGCAACACACCCCTGGAGGGCTCCATATATTACTTTTTTACAAAAATCCTAGTTTTACTGCACATCCAGAAACCCAGGATTTATGGCAGTGCATGTCAAATAATAGAAATAAAAAAAAAAAAGCACATACTTTAACGTTGGTTTTGGGGAACAAAAAGGCTAAGCTCAGGATAATACGAGCATAACACTTGCCAAAAAAAATGCGCTAATCATTATAAATTAAAATATACTTCTCATTTTTATAAGTAATATGGATAATTTATTATTAATTATTTCCTGGCAAAGAGAAGAAATTTTAATTTGTAGAGATATAGATATACATAGATTGAAATTTTTAATTTAACCAAAAAAGCCCATAGTACTCTCATCCACACTGGACACTTCATCTTTCTCTATAGTCTGATTCTCTGTTATTTTTATGACTTTATTGAGCTATAGGTTAAAATGCAGTATCTTAGAAACCTAGGCAAAGTTGGTATTAGCTTTCAGAACAATTTGCAATATGCTTCTGTGAAATGACAGATCTCAGCTAATTTTAAATGAATCTGAGCTCCATATTTAAATGAATACTCACTCCAAATCCTCTAGGTCACCACTTCACCTTTATTTCCATGGGAGGCAGGCATCTAAGTAGCATTTTGCAGTTTGAGTCTAACTGCTTTGTGAACTTAAATGAAGAAGCCATTGTTTCTTTAGGATCCAGGCCCTGACTAAGAAAAGATTTAAGCAAATCCCTACTTCCCAGTTTTTTATGATCCAACACATTGAATTTTTCATAAAGAAAAGATAATTTCTTGTAGAAATGACCCAAAAATTAATCCTGTTGACTTGAAGAAAATAAAAAACCTAAAGAAACTAAACTTTATCTGAAAAATGAGAATAGAACATATTTGTGGGAATGTACTCAAGGCTTTTTGAAAGTTAATAGAAAATACAACCTACTACTAGATATACACAGGAAATATATTGACTTTCAGCACATTCACTCTTGAGTAATCCTAATTTCAAATTGCACAACTTCCCCATTGCACACATGTAGCCTGTCAAGCCCATATGGAAGGCCAAAGTAAGTTTTTTGAGTAGGAAATTGTCTCACAGAAAGCAATGCTTTCTTCGTTTTTTTTAAACATTAATGCTAAAAATACTTTTCAGTAATACAAGGGAATGAATAATGAGCTTACCAATTCCAATTATTTATCTGATATCCAGATATTTATTTCATTCCTTGGGAGAATTCTACAAGATCAGCCCTGAATAACTGCTTTCTGAGAGTTTTCTGTGCTAGCCATCATTTAAATAAGCTTTTTTTAAAACAGTAGTGCTGCAATGCCATAAGGGTACAAGCACATGTAGCACACATTCAATAACTTCCTGTACAAAATGAAAAGACTGTCAAGCAATATTTTATTAATGGGATCTTGGCAAGAGGGCTCTACTTTCAACATTCAAGTGAGATATGCAGTGTATAATGTAACGTAACAAGCAATAATGGAAATTATAACATCATGGTGGTTGAACCCCAACAGTGGCTGAGCACCACACACTGCTCACTCCTGGAAGAGAAAGACAGAGTCTCTGTGGGCTGGGATAAGGAGTTTACTGACAAAAACACCACATAAGGAGAACAATAACAGCCGATTACAATCGCACCCAGTGATAACAAAGAGTACCTTACTGGACGAATGATTATAGTGTGTCACATAACCCAAGGACCAATCCAACACCACAACCACATTCATACTGCCCTGGAGACACCCAGGAGCACCCTTTCCCAACCAGCCCCTTTTGGGGGGGGGGGGAGAGGGGGGTGATGCCAGGTGGTGTGGGAACAGCCCAGTCTGACTCAGCTCACCTGGGCTGGCTGAGCTCACTTGGGCTGGCTGCTTGGGGAGGTTGATTCTGGCCTGGCCAGATCCAGGACAATAGAAAAGTTTAATTTCATAGAAACTTAGAGCTATACTCCTGTTCCAGAAACTCTTTAGTCTTATAGAAGTCAACTGCATTGCTCAAAGGGTTATAATGGTTTTGCTCCATGATTTGACATCTGTTTCCCCCACATCCTGGCTTTATTTTCTGACCATACGTAACTTTGGTTCTAAAAAATATCATAGCAACAAACATATAAAAATTGGTTTTCAAATTCATAGTTTTGTCACTCTCATCCTCTGTGTGTCCACATAACTGCTGTCATCAGCAACAAGAAAAGGGAAAAAGTAAGATGGAACCATCTTTTTGGCAATGTTACTACAAGATGATGTACTAAATTGTGGAAATATGATAAAATCACTTTCTTAGAAAGTACTGTACTTCCCAAAGGCTGTAGCTGTTATTTATTAGCGTATGACAATTGAATATTTCACTAACTGTCCCACATTTCTATTTTTAAAGTCTTTGAAACCTGACATGGAAGAAAAGCTTTACCTTCTAAATATTTAGCACTTGTTGACATAGTATGAAATGGATTGCAACCATAATTTCTAAATACATGAGAAATAGAAACAGAAAGGAAGCATTTGCTGATTAGATCCAACCTCAGCTCTACCAGATATTTTTTTCATATTAACTCCTTTCATTTTCCATACTCCTGGTTTGTAAACCAGCTAAAAATTTACAGTGCTTTTTTCCCTTGGCTGTACAGGGGGATAAAGGATTGTGATTATGATGCTTGGTGAGGAGACAGGCACTTGCCTTTTCCTCCTTCCTGAGTTTGGGATGAGCTAAATGTGGAATAAGGAATAATGTACATTGTCACTCCCACCAAGCCTCAGAAAAACTGGTGCTGCATTAGTGGAAACTGCTGCACAGAACAGTGTCTTTGCTCTCTTGTACCTTCTGTGCTAGTTTTGACTGGAAATCCTACTGAGAAACTAAAAGAAAGGTGTGGAGATTATTTTTCCATCCAGAGTTCATTGAAATAGAGGAATCTGAAAGAGTGGAGTTTTAAGGGGAGAACTAGACAAAAAGTGTAAGTCTTTCCCTCCTTAAACTGTATGAGCCATTTGCCTGTACCACTGGCTTTTGAGATGCAAACAGAAAGTTCTGATTCTGTCCTGCAGCAAACAATGGTCCACCTGCATAATACATGCTACTTAAAGTCATTACACAACCTAGGGTGTGCAGTAAATATGCAATAAAAAAATGTTGCACTGCTTTCTGCTGTATAACTGCCTGCAATATAATCTATCCCTCAAGCAACATGAAACAATCACCTACAAAAGCTATTCAGCTACTGTGAGTAACTGAAATGACCATGAAATCTGTAGCTCAGACTCATCCTAATATTTTCACAGAAGAAAAAAAAATAGTTTTAAGTGCTTGCATTGTACAAAATCAGTGGAATTTGCTGTTCTGATTCTATACATAGTTAATTCAGAAACTTGTTCCCAGATAACTAGTGTTATGAGATGTACATTTTTTTTAACCAGGTGTTATTCCAAAGGCTTTAATATTAATATAAAGACAATCTCTAAAAGGCTGGGAGCTAAAAGGAAAAAAAAAAAAAAAAAAAAAACAAAAAACAACCACAAAACCCCAAACAAATAAAAAAAATCCCAACCAAAAACCATCAAAGCCAGGTCAAACAGAAAATAGCTCTGGGTCTCTAGGTTGATAAACTTGATGTGGCTTGATTAACTCATCCCTGATGAACAGGACTCTATCATACCATCAGTCCTCTGAGGAATCCAAGCAGACTCCTTTTAAACACAATTCTCGTGTATGCCACACAGAATCACTGCTCAGAGATGTTACCAATATGTGGAGATTTATCCTATGCTGTGGAATGATATTAGCATGGCTGCTATGTTATGTTTGTCTTGATTTGAAGGAAATAGTCAACTGACTGGAGGCCATACTGTGCAAATGTGAATATAGAAATCCACTCCGTGTTGTAAACTTTGTGATATTTTATAATACTTATTTACTTACATTATCTGTTCCACAATTTGCTAGTTTTTATGGAGATTATGATGAGTATATTACATGAATCATAGGTAAGAAAGTCACTTTCCTCCCTTGACCAATTTTTGCTCTGATAGAGCAAAGAGCAAAAATACAAGGGAGAGAAAATTGATATCCCAGTTCTTTGAGTGTGGATACCATATGGCTGAACAGTTCAGCAGTCTGCCCTTGACCTGCAGTGGGAAGGCCAGTCTAGCTATTGAGAGGTACAGAGCCTGTGCATCTAGCTTTGGAAAGTGCCCAGCATTGCAGGATCAACTTGTAAGACAAAAGAACCCCTCAAAGCAGGGAACCAGGGAGCTTTATTAGTTGCAACTGTTTCAGGGTCTTTCTTCTTGCTTGTTTCTCTGAAGTATGTGATATATTTTCAGTGAATATACAAATGTGATTTGAATAGTCAAGATGGTTAGTCATCCCTGGTCTGCTGTGCTTCAACACATACTTTACTGCACTTGTTTTGGGTAGATGCAGAAGGTAGGCAAGGATCTGTGGCTGGCACTTTTGCAACGTCCAGGGCTGTTTTCTGCAAAGTGAAAGATTTTATAACCATTTGAGACTAGCTTCTTATCCCTTCTCCTGTTGAGTAGTGAAGAAGGCTGTATGCCAATAGGCAAAGCAGCCATATGGTTTGTCTTACCATGGAAATGTCAGCCAGAAAGACTTGGAGGATACTCGTGCCTATGGTCTAAGCATTTGTTGTGGCTGTGGTGATAGCAATGGACAAATGTCATTGTTTGCACACTTGTACCCAGGCATGACCAAGCTGCCCATTAGGGACCAGTACTGACTCTTCACTGGAAATATTCTCTGACTCACCTGCATATCAATAGGGTACTGCTTCCTTTGAGGGATGCACCCAAAAAAAAATTCCGAAAAAAAAAGCCCTAGTTAAGAAATAGCAGGGCTTTCCTTACAAGTCTGAGAGAGCCCTGAGTTCTGGGCATTCCTCTGTGATTTAAAAAAAAAAATAAAGCAGAACTGAGTTTATGAACTCTCCGGGGAAGTGAGTATCTTCCCACTGCATTTAGTGCAATGGGGGCCTTTTCAGGAGCATATGACTAGCTTAACATATCATTCTTCTGTTCTCTAATATGCTAGTCAGATGTGAATGTGAGGAAGCACAGTTGTTTACATTCATAGTAGATAAGCTTTATATTATAATGAAGATAAAAAAGTGTCTAAGCTCATTCATTCAACCAAAAGTCCCAATTCCTGACCTCTTTCTATTTCCACTGATTCCCATCTGTGTTCTAACAGAGGTCAGGATCCACCAAGGCAGCATCCATTCAATAAGGGGACCTGGGTGCGTAAGTGTAGTTACTTCAGTGGCTAGGTACACTTTCTGCATACCAAAGAGACCCTAAAACAGGAAAGCTTTCATTGCCAGAAGTTAAAGTGCTTTTAACATTTATTATACAGTTAATATGCCTCTTCAGAAAATCCTTTGAGGGAAATAAAAAAAATCAATAGAGACCTGATGAATCCTAAATGGAGAAACTAAAAGAAGTATTTATTTTTCCATCTATGCATCTCCCAGGGATGACAGCAAATCTGCAGATGTATTATAGCAATGGCCCAGGGTATACTGTGGAATTCAGGGAAGGGGAAGACATTTTCAGACACAAGAGCAGACACTATGCATTACCACAATGTTAATTACCATGCAAAGCATCAAACCACACATCTGCTCTTCCAAAAACAGTGTGCTCACTAAAATAATGGATAAAATACTAGATTATTTATCAAACTACTGTGCGTAAAATTTACCCAGAACTTGATAACTTTACGAAAATGTCAACTATCTACTGCAGAAAAAGAATCAGCTATATCTGTTTGATTGTCGTGTTATTGAGACGAGTTTATTTCTTGGGATCACACTTAATTATACAAAAGAACAAGAAAAAAGATAAAACCATAGGGAAATGATCAAATTGTTAATAAAAATTTGCGTGATTTGTATAATTACAGTCCCTTGAGGAGTCAAAAGTTCTCTGCTCCTTTATTTACATCTAGAAAGATGCTCAGTATTTGACACCCATTTGTAATAAATGTCTTTGAAATGACAGTTGATGCAAAATTTCAATTTTTACCTTGCAGTAAACAGGGAACGAGGACAAATAAGACAATATTTTGCTGAGAACCATAATCATTTATGTCCCAAAAGGACCCTATACGACTGATGCATACAGCTCACGGATAACTACTCCGTAGGAAGCCTGTATGATGAAACTTGTCACTTGCACTACAGAAGCTCCACTTAGCAATTAGAATTCAAAGTCACACAGAAACTATACCTGTACAAGGCTTTTATGTTCAATATTTCAATACTTAAAGGGGGCTTATAAGAAAGATGGGGACAGACGTTTTTGAAGGGCCTGTAGTAATAGGACAAGGGATAATGTTTCTAAACTTTTAAACTTTTTTAACAGAGTAGATTCAGCCTAGATATAGTGAAGAATTATTTTACAAAGGTGGTGAAATACTCAAACAGGTTGCCCAGAGAGGTGGTAGATGCCCCATTTCTGGAAACATTCAAGGTCAGATTGGACTGGGCTCTGATCTAGTTGAAGATGTCCTTGCCTGTTATTTTTGGTGTTGGATTTTGTATGTCCATTCCAACCCAAACTATTTTATGAGTCTATGATTATTAAGTATAATATTTCTATAATACCAAACTGAATATGTGAGGCAAGTAGAATACTGCCCCCATGTTACTGGAGGATTTCTCTCATGGCTTGCTTCTATGAAGTCAAGTCCTTCAGCATTTGCTTCCTCCACTGGTACAAATTTACCCAAATATATCGATATTGCCAGCAAACTCTTCCAGTTTCCCCTGATTTACATCATTTCCAGAAATAAACTCTACACATTTTAAGTGTAAACCTTTTTTCAGCTTCAGAGGGATCAGATATAGTTTTGCATCTTCAGCTGGCAGCTTGATTCAGAATACGTATGCGTTACCAGGCTGCTTGTCCCCTCTCTATGCTTGACTGGAAACAGAAGGGTCTGCAACTTGATAGAAAATCTTTTTTACTAAGTTTATTATTGACTAGAGTGGTTCCACTAGGCATCCATCTGGATCCTGAACGCTTCCCAACACCACCCACTTCTATCTTACAATTTGAAGTTAAATGTTAAATTAAATAAGCTGAAGCCTGGTAGAAGAAATACCGTCTTATTCCTTGAGGCTATTCAGAACAGCTTCTATACTCCCTATATTTCAATAAACACAACGTGAACAAAATTTCTCATCCACACGTTATGACTTTGGGGTCTAACAGACTAAGACAGGTTTATTGGGAAAAAGACCACCCATCTAAAAAGTTTCAGGGAACTTTCTCCTAAACTCTATCAAAACTGGGATAACATCTATATTTCAGCATTAAACAGAAATCTTGGTCATGTTTTTTAATGCACCTGTTTCTGGAGAAGCTGGATGCTGAAATATTTCTTATAATATAAATGCTTTGTGATTAATGTGTCTTGATAGAATAGTCTATTAACTGAAGGCAGTATCACCAAAAGCACTGTTAAATTGGCCAGCCACCAAAATGACAAGAAATGCATATTTGTTTATTGGTAGTTACATAATTATTTAAAAGAGCAACAAGTTGTTAAAATAATTTTGAAAAATCACTGCAGATATAAAGTGAACTTAAAGTGATTTGTTTGTAGACCATGTTTGGCAACAAAGTAAGAGTTAATTTTTCAAAACTCTGGCTTTAAATGGCCTTTTGAAAACCTATCCTCAGTCACTGATTTAGATTTTTAATTTTTGCAATTATGTAAAAGCTTCATGTGCTTTACCACCTACCTTCCATATTCTATCTTTTATTCAAAACACCCTGTTTAGATTAGGAAGAATCAACAGATGATTATCTGCCCATTAAATCAAATCACTTGGCACTGAGAAATTCTAGCTTCTTGGCAGTAGGTTATTTATACAGAAGAAAGCTGGCAATAAAGAATAGCTAGCCATTACAGTTTTAGCATCTGAAATATCTGTAATAACTTTTGATATGAAATATTAAGAGAATGGATATGGGCTTTATTTATTAAAGTACCCCCTTGCTGAGGAAATAGTCTTGAAAATTATTGTTTAATGCAGTGCATTAATTAAGTTCTACCTAAAAATCCCACATTCTAGATTTTGTGATTTATTTAATTTGCTTGTAAGATTTATTATAGCAATTCAGTACAGTTGGATGCCTTCCCTTCTGTTTCATCCCAACACTGTTTTTATTGTATTCTTCTTTCAGTATGGAAACCTGTAAAGCAATCCCTGTTGATTTGAGGACAATGGTAGCTCTCTGGTCATTCATAGAAAATAAAAAGTTACTTTAAAAGAAAATG
Source organism: Gallinula chloropus (assembly GCF_964237585.1). Lineage (NCBI taxonomy): Eukaryota > Metazoa > Chordata > Aves > Gruiformes > Rallidae > Gallinula > Gallinula chloropus. The sequence goes on along the minus strand of NC_140090.1, from coordinate 14,106,820 downwards.
ATAAATGGCTTTGTTTTTAGTATTTGTTCTATGAATATAAAAACTCGTAATGTAAAAGTGAAGTTAATAGAGTTCTTTCTAGGTTTTAGATGATTTGGGGAGCTCACAAACACAAGTGACTTGAGCATGTTGTGTTGATATGACTTGTGGCCATGTCCTCTTATTAACAAGAGATCTAGCTACTCTTTAAAGCACAAAATAAATAGTTGGCATCTCAAATAATGAGAAATAAAGCAAACTGCTTCATAATCAGACAGTATTTTAATAAAAGGAAAGGTGGAAGGAAGAAAGCTATGTGAATATAAGGAAGGGGTTCAAAAAAGACATTGCAGAGCCATGTGAGAAGAGCACAGAGATGATATCTGATCAAGCTGTTACTACTACAAATGCATTATTTTTGCGTTGTGCAAAGAGTGATTGAGATTATCAGAAATGCAGTCAAGAAGCAGTGTAGGATGGCTGGGAAAAGAGAGGCCTGCCTTACCTTCAGGCAGAAGTGTCAGAACAACCTTCTGATTTACAGAAAACTCTTTCCAGCAGACCAGTGTTTTAAAATTAACGTGCAGGAAAGAAAAATAAGGTAAAAGCAACAACTGCATTCTCCTGAATCAATGGAGCAGTCAAGAGCAAGGTGCAAGAGAGAGAGGAGAAGAAGAAAAGAGGAGAGAGAGAAAGAAAAAGAGCAAGACCTTTTTCCCAGATAGGAAGAAAATCTTAGCTCCTCAACTGGCAATATATCCTAAAGGATCACAGTGGAATATGCCAATCTCCCCATCTTAAAAATAAAATGTGAAATGGCCTAGCTGAAATGACTAGTCCATGAATGATGTAAGATAAATTCCTATACTTAATTTTTTTTTGTTTTATGTTCCTTTGAAAGAGGACATGTTTGCACAAGGCAAGCCAAAACTGCAGTGTCTCTTACTAGACTTGCATCTCTGTGTTGTAAACTTCCTACTTTAACGTTTGAATTTTAAATAGACATGATGCACCGAGAAACATTACACAGAAAATAGGAAGCACAAGAGTGGGACACACAGGCATCTTAAGGAAGTTTAAAAAAATCAGCAGTAGAAAACTAAAAATCCTCTGTCCACATAGATTTGTTTATGCCCTAAAAAGGAACTGTAAGATCTTTTTAAATTCTTCCATTCCTTTCATCATTGCCATTAGCTCTCATAACACTGAATAGGGCTTTATTCTGTCACCACAGCCTCAGCGGCATTCACATTTTAATAATTTGCAGGTGAATTATTTACATCTGATATTTATATCTTATATTCTTTATATCTGGATTTTTTCAATTTTACACGCAAGATGGCATTTTGCTTTTAGCAACCATACTGAAAGACTCCATAGAAATACCAAGTGTTGTTGATCAAAATTCTGTAGGGTTCAGTACAACAGATAGGATTACACAGAATAAGATATAAAGAATTTGTATCTAGTTCACTTTCTAATTAAGGAGAGAGAAATTGGATTATATTGATCCAATTAGTAGCATCTTTCTCTAATCCTTCTTGATCATTTATGTGATGCAATGATGATTGCTATGTGCTAAACTGCTTTCTATGGAAAGGCAGATTTCACTGCTTATCTGACTGAAAGAGAATGAAACATTAATACCATGGATGTCCGCTTTTAAGCACTGATCACTTCTTCGTGTTTGATCAGAAAGTGACAGAAACATTTTAGTGAATCCCTGTTTGCACTCCTATAAGCTAGAAAAGGACTGAAGTCTAAAAAGACCTGAGAAAACTGTCTTTTTCAAAGCATAGCCAAGCAAATACTAATTTGAGAAAATGTCATTAAAAATTTTCAAAGCTGACCTTAAAGTGCTCTGAATTCTTGAATGCCAATTTTTGAAACATTTTCAGGGGGGATGCTTTCCAGATTTTGTATCACCAAAATTTCAGAAAACCAAGGACTTAAAAAAAAAAATAATCCTCACAATGGTCTCTAGAACAAAGAATTACCCCAAATCATTATGGCCTTGAAATTCTTATCCATTCTCCCTTTCTTGAAACTATATTGAATTGTAAAATGTTGCATAGCCAAGACACCTATATGTCTTTAGTCATTTAGCACAATGTTGGCTTTTTCAAAGTAATATTGGAAAAAATTGTTCAGCAGATGAGCACCTACAGATAATTCTACACTTAATTACACAGAAAAAGTCAAGAAAGATTGGATCAGATGATTCTTGAGGATCTTAAGGATTCCCACCTGGTATTCTGTGATTCTATGATTCTATGAATCTAACTCTTACTTAACTGCAGTTAAGTAATGCAACATGCTCAGGAGGCACAAGATTTGAACTATCTTGACTTGAAAGTTTAAGAGAGGAAATTTGATAGATTTGAAATCTTTAAAGAAAAGCATTGTGTTTCCCATTTCACTCCCACACTGAAACATATAAGCTCTCTGTTAGTGCCACTCTAATTTACCACCATTTAAATAATAGCCAAGATGTTAAACAACACCCAGAGACTAGTATTTGAAGTAGACCTCAGGGTTGAAGACCATGGTGACTCGTGATGTTTCATACCACCTTCAGAGTAAAGAATGTAGAGTTAAACAGAAAATTGTCATTCTGGCTTATGTCTGTTGCATAGTAATTATTCAAATTTGTGATAAAGTAAAAGAAAGTTAAAAAATGGCATACACAGCAGGTGATTTAAAAAATGCTTTCATTTTTGTTCTGTTGGATACAAAAGGCACAGAGAGAAAAAAAAATATATTTGTGACAAATATAATAATAAAGTGCATGGTCTAAAACAATTTTCAAATCATTTGAAAACATGGAATATTAAGAAATGAATATTTCCTTTTAGTGATGATACATAAGTATCAGAGGTATGTTACAGAATCTTGAAATCAGTGTTGGTTTTGGTACATTCAGAGGGTTTTTCTCAGATTTCCTATTGTTAAAACAAATATTTTATCTAGGATGTATCCCTTGTTTAAAAATAACACTCAAAAAACCCCAAACAGATCTAGTCCTAATGATAATGATCTTTTAGATATGGTTCTGTAAGATTTTGGCTTAAAAAGAGGAAAGCTTTGAGATCTAAATCCTGTTTGAATTTCAGGCCTTTTGAAGTGACTGATCAAAGGAGCATAGAGAAAGAAAGGCAAAATAGGAAAATGCATCTGGATTTGGCCCCTATATTCACAGGCACTTGGACATACTAGTCTTAATAAAGAACAATGGCTATCTAAAACGTCTATTATCTGGAGACGAATCAAGAAAAGTGTAATTAGATGTTAAAATAGTGGAGTTCATGTCAGTAGCAGTGCAAATAATTTGCTTATACCCGCAGCAAGATTGATCTCACTGTAGGTATCAAATTAATTGTATATAATACCAAGGAGGTAGAAAACCAACATACTTCACTCTAAATATGAGCCTGTTGTCATGAGTTCAAGTGTATCACATAATTTTTATGGCTACCACAAGAAACCATCAGTCCTTCAAAAACAGAAGATGACATAAAATTAAATGATAGATTATGGGAAAGAAAAAAGCAAAAATGGTCTTGAAGAAAAACTATAAATAAAATTTACAAAATAGAATTGCCTAAAAAACTGGAATGTCAGTTGAATCAATGGAACATACGGGAAAGCTGAGAAATGGAAAGAAAAGAAGCCCAAATGAGAAAGCTAGGAAGGAATAGTTAGCAAAAAATCAACACATGAAACGTCTGCAGAGACGTGATAAGAAAACATCAACTACATCAGTGAATGGTTCAAGAAACTTGAATAGAAGAACAACAGGGACATACCTAGAGATGTTCAATGTAGAGTGAGAGAACTCAGTGAATACTTGAAGGCAAGAATGGATATGTAAAGTCAAGCACTGTTTAAAGAATATTCTAACAGTGTATAAAAGACATTCTAATCACCACATCTAATTGCAAAGAGGAATAAAGCTCTAAAATGGCTCAAATGTCTTATGTATAAAGAAGAATAATTAACAATCAAATTGAATGCTGCTATCTTGACAGATGATGTATATTAGGACAATGAAAATGCAGTCCATAATTTAAATGCTGAAAAGAAGAGAATTTCATATTATTCTAAGAAGTGTAGCATTCTTTTTGTGAAACTTCAACTGATTTTAAATTAAAATTGGTTTAACAAAGTTTACTTTCAAGTGTAGAACTTGCCTTGTATGTCTCTTTCTTTTCTTCAGCTCAGCTCAGTTCCTACATGAATTTAAAGAATGAGCTTTCAGAAGCCACTCTACCTAAGTTTGGGTTACTTAAACAAGATGTCCTCGATCAGAATTGTACTTTCTTGTTTTAAATTAAGCAATTTATGTTTGCTGCAACACAGTGCAGAAAGCAGCTTTTTAAACCTATAGTGCAGTTTTAAAACTATAGTGCAGTAATCAGAGTCTATGTGTAAGTGAACAAGTAATTTATGCAAGACAATTTGGCCATAGAGCAAAGCATGTGATGTTCAAGACCCTGCATCCAGACTGCACATTTGGGGGTGGATTGCCAAGCCAATTTTTGTGTGGTGCGATGGAGGCAGTTCAGTCTGTACCACAGTTCTTTTTGAGTCACTTAAGTCTTTTCTCAAAGGTTGTGTATGAAACTCGCTAACAGGTTATAGTGATGAAAACTGATGGAAGGCTCTTCAGAATTAAAGACATTAGCGTGCACAGTTTAGTCTCCCAAGCAACTCAAGACATACAAACCATAGTGATCTTTGCTCTTTATCTATATATCTGACATACACTATGTTCTTAAAAAATATCCTTTTCCTTTAGTTTAATATATCATGATTCTTCTAGTATGGATTCCCACAGTTGCTCATTGTTGTCACTTTGGAAATGAATCTTTTTATCTTGCAGCCATTTAATGCTCTTCTCTGATCAATTCCATGTTCCTATACTTCCATCAGCTGTGCTTAAAGACTGTGGTCAGGTTACCTCTGAGTCTTTTCTTTGATAAATTTAAATTGAATGATTTTTTTTATGTTTGTCAGACAAGGGAAAAGGCTGAGACACTTAAATTTATCATTGACAATCATAGTCCAGAAGGATGTTGTTCTCACCTGTGTAGGGTCTGGCTGAACATACCAAGAGTGTGCAAAAATGAAGAACTGTGTAATAAGGAAACTGGTGTGTCTGCCTTCAAAATGTGGAAAAAATTCTGAGTTACTGCTAGGCAGCTATCACAGTGCCTAAACTAAATCCTTCTAAAAGAAATTGCTTTAAAAGAAGGATCATTATCATCAGGATCAGATGTCCTGTAGACAGGCCAACAGGACAAAATGACCAGACAAAACCATGATTGAACATCATAATATTTTTAATAAGGCTTATTGGTCTGTTTGTGAAAGTAGGCAATGGAGAAAAAAAGCTAGAAGTTGCTCCCTTATCATTAACCCTAAAAGCCCCAGGTTTTTCTTGTACTGCACGCAAAATACTGCTGTTGTTCAGGAGGAAAAAGTGGTCCTGGGTGGTGAAATCATACCAGAACACACTGGGTTAAGCAATGTAGGATGGAATCTTTCAGCTGAGAGACAATTATAGAATTGACACAGAACCCAAACCAGAGACATTAGATATACTCTATCGACTACATGAAAGCTTTTGACTCGGCAGGTCAGCTGAGATCACTCAACTCACGGACCAATAAATAGTGTCTTCTGAAAGCTGGAAAAAGCTGTAATCAATACCTGTTCTATTAAAGACTTTTTAAAAAAATGTCCAGAGGAGGAATTTTTTTCTGTTCTCTCACATGCCATTATAATTATAAGTCATTGAGAAAGCACCACAGACCCGAGGCTCAGTAGGAACCTTCAGGTGAGGACTAGAAAAGCTAACAAAACTCTGTTACCATCAGCAAACTTCTGAGTGTTGCTGGATGAGTTGTTCATTGTTCTAGGGTAATAATTACCTACTGAATGATTGCAGGATAAAGCTGAAAAATATACTACCCTGGAGACAGAATAAAATGTGCAAGAATGCATTAGAGACAGCATAAAAAGGAAGTCTTTTGGTGTTGCACAGACTATCTGTCACGGAAATCACTAGGGCTCTGATGCAAAGTTGACAGCTGCAATGTAAGAAACAAATAGAATAGAACAGAGTAGCTAATCACTTTTTAAAAGATGGCCTTGTGGTCACAGACATGTTCTGCATCATTAGTCATGTCACTTGATTACATTCCACTTGCAACCATCTTGTTGCCATGTTGCTACTACAATTCTCCATGGCTAAAAGGGGATTTCTAAGGCAGTGAAGTTGCTGGGATTTCTCTGCCTGGCTTGAAGAGGCAAGCTACTCAGCTTAACACCAGATCACTTCCTAGAAGAGAGGAGTAGAGACACATGCAACAACTACATGTGAAAGCAGAGATAATAGTTTTGTGGGCCCACAAATTCAAAATGCCTCCCAGATTCGCGTGGTTTTGTGACAGTGCTGCTAACAGTGATACCAGTGGCATCACTTCTACATTTTTTATGCTGTATGTTTAAAACATAATTGCTAAACTCACTCCTTGCAAAGCATCATAACCCAGGAACTATTGAGTCCCATGAAAAATGCCTGTTGTCCTAGCAGGCTGTTCATTCTGGTGATCACACGTTAAATAGCAATAAAATCAGTTCCCCTAATTGTGAACATTTTTCAGAAGCCTCCTGTCTATAGCACTGTGGATGTATTTTTGTTAGATATTTCTTAATATCTACTTATTATTAGATTTATTCTCCTCGTATCAGATTTGCTTTATTTACTTTATTTATGTATGACCTAATATTAGTGAAATTCTGCTTTCTCTCCTGGCCATGTAAACTGACAACTCTGAAACTTAGATTGATACTGACCCCTCTGAGAGGAAAATTTGGTCATTTCTACATAATTTAACTATGTTTAATTGATCCATACCTGTAGTATGAACTCACTAGGAACGGATTTTCAATACTGTTTTGCTATCTAAGCATATAGGTAGAATTTACAGATTTCTTCTCAAGAGGTAGACAGAATTTCAGTAGCCATCTCTCACTGGTTTCAACAGGTAGTGCACAACCCGTTTCCTTCAGCATCTGTAAATCCTTGGAGGCTCTTTCCCATGTTTTTGACCACCAAAGACATTGAAATACTGAAATTCTACAGCTCTTGGCCTAGATGCTTGCTGTTTAAGCAGAATAGAAGGATGTTGGATGGCTTAGGCTGTGCGCTGGATGCTTTCCCATTCGACAAAAAGAATTCTGTAGAGATGTGTTTCTAGCTGCTACAGCCAACAGACTGCTGGGGAAGCTCAGCTGACAGCAGTGTTCCCCCAGGAGCAGCCTTTGAACGATACAGTCTCCTGCCCTACACTGCTGCAGATGGATTGTCACATCCATGATTATGGGCAGGCCAAAAGCATAGGACAAAAGCAGGATTTAAAGCCTGAAATTCTCCAGCACCCTTTGTGACATGAATTTTAATATTGTAAAGTGAAAAATGGACTTGTGTTCCACATATTGCAATGAATTAATGGCCCCTCACATCCCAGTTTGCCTGCTGAGGCTGAGCAGCAAGGGGCTGTTTTCCCCATGGGCTACAACCCTGCTGAGCAGGACCTCCTTATATTTTGCTTCTGTAGACATCTTTCTTTGTGACCTTCAAAGCCTCAAAATGCTCCATAGTTATAAAAGGTTCTTAAAGGGTCCTTCCTCTCTCCCACATCTTCACAAAGCTTTTATTTCAGTGCTGTGATAGGATTTCAGTTTTATCAGCTCTAGCTTTATTCCAGCAATAACTTTTAAAGAGTTATAACTAGGCTGTGTTTCCCCAGCTCCTGTAATCCTATACCACAAAAGAAGTTATATAAATGAGGTACATTATTATTATATATTACCACAAGAACGAATGTTATAATTAGGTACTGTATCCACTTTGTAATCACTATGGCTTTAATTTCCAATCAAAAGCATCAAAGTCTGAAGAGAGTGACCTCGCTATTGAACAATTCCTTTTCATTTTCCTTGACAATGAATTTTCAAAGGTAAAAGGGGGACAGGGAGGAATGATGTTTTATTCTAAAGTTTCTACATAATTATAGTAATTATAGAAACCTTTCATGTGCTTGGTCAGCTTTTACTGCTTACGTTTAGCTGTTGGTTAGAAGTGTCTTTGAAAGTTATAGTGCATTTGGTGCACCAGAGACTGTCCCACCATTATAAATACCAGCTGGACAGACTAATGATTGCAGAGCTTAGTGGAAAAGGTTAGTAATAAATATGGAGGATGTTAGTACAGGTAACATAAAAGGAATTCAGAAATCTACTTCAGCAAATTGCTGTGTGCTATTTTACCTGTTTCTTACTCTCTCTTGTTCTTAGTGATCTTAAAGCAACACCTAAACTCCACAGTAATGACTCAGGTTCTTGTTGTATTAGGTACTCCACAAACACAAAAGGGAGCCTTGTCCTAAAAGGTTTGCTGCCATACTCCACCCCAAGTGTCTAGAGCACAGACAGTATTGAAGTGGGAAAGGCTATTCTACCATAAACTACTTATTTGAGTAGAATGAATTATAAAAAAAAAAAAAAAAAAATCACCTGTATAACTGTCCCCCCCACCCCAGGGTTTTTCCCAGTACACCTACGTTAACAAGAGCTAAAGAGGAGTCAGATATCTGAGTGACAGGAAAGTGCCCAAATTTCTGTGTAAATACATTAGGCAGCCAGAGAGGGTAGGCCAGTGAGATCTGCCCCTGGCCATGATGCAGAGGCTTCCCAGTCTTGGGCACAACAGAAATGCTGAGCCTCACTGAAACCCTTCAGAGGGATTTTTCCTTGAATGAAAAATCCAAGATATTTTCTTAAGGACTGGAAGCAAAGCAGAGAGGTTTCTACCTGTTCTCCTTTGGGTAGGTTGGGACCAGCTGAATGGAAAGGATTATATGACTGGAAAAACTGAAGCCAAAGAAACTTGTTGGAGACTGTGAATCTGTCAAAATTAATAAAATAAGCAGTGGAGTTCACCAATCAGTTCAAATGGCTGAGCAAGTTCTGGAGTTGCCCAAGTGGGTCCTCTTGGTGTTTTCAAAGTGTTTGTTATCATTATCAGGAACTCTTTGTTCTGAAATCTATTTTAAAAATAGATAAATGTTGAATGTCAAAATTCTATGTATTGACATTATCAAACCATTTCCACTGTTTTGAAATTGGTTTAATTTTCCTTTGATTCATCTGCATATTGATATTTTAAGATTCTGATATTTCAGTCTCTTTGAGGTAGATTCTCTTTTTTTTACTGTCTATTTTCTCACAGGATAAGAAAATCATTTCTGCCTAGATCTTCTCAGAGATTTTTTTGTTTAAAGACAACAAATTGCAAGCAAAATTAAAAGATGATTATTCCATATTCTATCTTGATAATTTTGCTTATACTGGGTTTCACTTAGTTTCCACAAAAGTCTATAATTAAAAGGAAAGAAATAGGCAATATTTTCAAACCAAATATATAATTTAGTGTTTGATATGCTAGATTATTCTGTCATACAATTCTTAGTTTATTAATACTCTTAATACTACCTTCTAACATTCTTAGCAGTATATGTAGTCGTCTAGAAGGAAGCTAAGAGGAGGTCTTGCATGCTATGCATGCCTACTTGCCATATGCACTGTGCCTTATCAATACTAACTCCATCCATCATAAATCTTTACTTCCACTTCTCTTTTTATCTTGTTCATTTCCCTCCATTGTATTGTAACCTCCAACAATCTTTTCCTTCATGACTTTTGTGGCATTCAGGTATTTCTTCTGGTCTGTTTCCCTGACCTTTCATAACAACTTTGATCATACTTTCTACCTTAGTAACATTATCTCTGTCACTGACTCTTTGTCTTGGGTTTGGTTCATTTTCTTAGCCTTAAGAATGGAAAATCGTCTCAGAAGTCTCCCAAAAAGGAAAAAGTGTGGAAAAAGGGAAAGGAACAAAGGGAAAGAAAAGGGAAATGGAGGTTCCAAAAATTCTCCTGACTAATTTTCTCCTTTTTTTCCTCCAGCTTTCCTTCTGAGTGCAAAATCTTCCATTATGTAATCTATTTTCCACATTAATTCTTCATTGATTATCCCTATTTATTTTTTTTCCTTTTATTTCAAATAATCTTTGCTGGACTGTCCAAGTTTAACAAATCTTTCCATAGCCCCAGTTTCCTGCCATTCTTTGACCCAGAAAGAAAGGAATGTTCTGCACAAGAAACCCTTCCAAAGCTGACCAGAGAATCTCATGGTTTTCTTAATAAGTCTCACAGCTCTCAAATCTGCTTCATTCTACTAATAAATCTATTAAATCTTGGATGAATTAACATTTTATTCTCCTTCCTCATTACAAGAATATATGTGCTATTATCTATACAGTTTAAAGAGCTTTTTACCACTCCATAGTTTTTTTCCCTCTTGGTAGTGTTTTGGGCTTCATCCAGATGCCTTCACAACTTGGCCTTTCTCATAGGGAGAGAGATTTACTTTGCTAAAACTGGGTAGTAAATCCTTAAATTGTGATTTAAGTGGACATTTACTATCATGTCAGATCGCTATTAGACGCATCATTCTCATTCAAAGCATCCAGGAAAGTACAACTTTAGAAATGAGCCATGCCATTGACTAGAATTATAGACCAGTTTTGTGCTGCTATATATAGCTGTGCAGGCTCCTAAAGCCAGGCAGTTCCTCTTTATTCATCGTCTCTTTCTAAGAATTTCAGAAGTACTCACCCCTCTGTGCAAATGGATACGGTCACTAAGCATATGATATGGGTGCATGGAAAAGGTGCTCCTTTCAGCTGTTTGATTGTTAGATATCTTAGTGCTCATCACTTACTGGACATCAGCATTATCCTAAATGCTATGCAAATCCAAGGCTTACAAAAGCATGAATCATTAGGGCCATTTTGATAGAATTTTATGAAGGTCCTCCAGGGATTTTCGGAATAAATTATTTATCTTCTATTGTCTTAAAAGGTCAATCTGTAGCAAATTAGTAAAACCAAATTATGTTGCAGAAGCAATTATGAATTCGTCCCATACCAGGGACCCAATGCAACAGAGAGCACTGAGGATCAGGGAGCACAGTGGTGACACTGACCTGGTTCTGAAAAATCAAAATGCACTAATCCATACATTTAATTTTCCCATGTGACATATAATTTTAACATAGGTATTTACAGTGTGGGCACCCACACCCATTACAGAAGATGATAACCATATTTTGAGTCAAGACTCCCACACACCTCCCTCAAATCATTAGCATTTCATTTCAAATTCAGGTACTGCTTTCTTGAAGTCTCGAAACTAGAGTCAAACTGTTCCTCTGAAGCAAGGAAAATGTTAGTTTGTCATTAAGACCAGAACTTTATATGTTCAGTCATGTTCCAAGGTTACAGCTTTTCTATCCAGCACATTCAGCCTTTGCCCAGTGATTTCTTTCTGATTTTCAAAATTAATTCTTTCGTGTTTCATAAATTATCTATTTAAAAACAGAAATAGAGATGTATCTGTCAGTATTCCTGTCATCAAGTGAAAGCACTGCCTCACCAGAAAAAAAGGACTATAGTACCCCCCAGGAAAGGTACATAAATTTCACAGTTACCCAGAAATTCTGCTTTGTAGCAACAAGACAGGAACTTCTAAGAGAAGAGCAATCAATTAATCTCCACACAGTTAAAAAGACAGTCTGTTCTGATTGTAACTTAGTAGTACTTTTTTAAAGTACTTTACAGTGGGAAAATACTGTAAGTTGATGTTCAGCATATATTGTATGGCATGAAATATTGTAAAAATAATTTTATTACAGGAAAACTACTTATAACAGTGCCAAGTTGTCTGATGCTAGGACATTACATAAAACTGCTGCTGATTCATGTTGGTTGGCAGCCAGACCAGTTGGGTCTTACTAGCTTTAACACAGAGTGCAGAACTGGGGAGACTCCCTCAAAGCCGGGGAAATCAGGGACACACAAAGTCCAAGGTCCTGCAGGCAGCCTGAGAGCCAGGTTGTGCCAGAACCTGAAGTCATTGTGTGGAGGCATGTGATGAAGTCCCACAGCCTGTGCTCTGGGGTCAAACTCAGACTGCCCTGGTTCCAGATGGTTTTTCGTGCTTTTCCTCTATGAGGAAAATCAGAATAAGGTTTACCAGTCATATGGGTTAATATTGGTGCCTTTTTTGTTTTCTGTTAATATGCAGAGATCTACCTCTGTACCTGTGAATTATTTGCAGCAGAATTGTAATGGTACAATTTGTCTTCTGTGTTTAAAGCTTTCATTTCCTTCTCTTTTGTTTACATTATAACATCTCTGATTCTTCCCTGCTCTATAGACCTTGCTGGTGCTGAGATTTCCATGCAATTAGAAGGGCTCAATCCTGCAGTAAAGATTCTGACCATACAGCTCCTCATCTGAACAAAATCTGCTAAAATCTGCCTGCTAAAATCACACATCCCAGATCTATATGAGTGTGTGTGCGTGTGTGTGTGTGTCTCTGTGTGTGTGTGTGTGTGTGTGTGTGTGTGTGAGTGATTTAAGGGGAGGGGCATGGTGATGAAATTTCTACTGGGTAAGGAAGGAGATGCAGTCTTTTCCACTCTTCTCCTTTGGTACCTCCTCCAATCACAGCACGTCAGATTCTTTTCCAAAGTTTTCCCATCAGTGTTGCTCTCACCACTCTACAAATTATATATTTTCCATCTCTATCTCCAGCTCATTTTTTTATTATTCCTCTGATAATAAGCAGAGGTTATGATCAACATTTTTCAGTATCCAGGTATGTCCCTTCAGTTTTTAATATTGCAATATAAGATTGGGGTCAATGATACTGCATGCTGCAAATTCACAGTAGGGGACTGTCTATTTAGCTATGAACTCTTTCAGATCAGACTAAGGGAAGCACTTGGAGAAAGTCAACCGTGCAGCCAAGGTCACAGCAAAAGAAAAATGGGAACTGAAAACTCGATTTTTGAATCTAGAGATAAAATCATGATCAATTTTCACTAATTTAGTGCTTTGTAAAACCACTCTGAGGTGATTTTTAGCAATCTATTCTCATTGCTGATCTTCTGAATGCTGGTGTGATCAAATCTCACAATTTTATTGCCAGTTATAAGATTTTTTTATGTGTTTCCTTAGAAGCCCTTATCTTCTCAGAATGGAGATAATCTTTGATAATTTCAGCAGACATTTACAAAATAATAGTGTTTCTTACCTCTGATGGAAATGAGATATTAAAAAATACTAATTTTAAGGAAGCAAGTACTGAATGAGAAATAAGCTTATATTTATTCCAAAAGTTTGCTGCATTATTATTTCACAATACTTTTAATGGCTGAGAATGGCTTTCAAGTGTTTGGGTTGCTAATATTGGAACATCTTTAAACAGTTCTGAAAGGTGAGACAATCTGGTCATAAAACAATGTCAAACTGTTACAAACACCCAGAAATTTTAATATGAGATAGATAGTAACCAGAAAAATACATTAAATAATTTTCCCACACAGCACTGGTGTAAGTTCAACTGAAATACTGTGTCAGGTTTTAGGAGCATTGTGTCAAGAAATATGTGGAGAAAGTTCAAGGGATATCATTTCTCCTAAAGAACTGAGGTTGCTTACCTTAAAGAAATCAGAAAGAGGGCATTGATAAATCAACAAAAACCTGAAAGGATACTACAAAGATGATAAAAATACTCTATTTTTCATATTTATGGGGGATAAGGAGCAACAGACTTCAAACTGCAGCATCATGCAGACTATATATTAAGAAAGTGAATATTAGAAAGAATAATGAAATCCTGGACTAGATTACCTGGAGAAGCTGTGGAGGTCTTTATGAACGAATCAGACAATCATCAACAATGATATGGATAGAATTGTCCCTCCCTGAAGAATGGGGATAAATCACATGAGATCCTTTCTTATTCTATGTTTCACCCAAACGATTTTCAAACAGATGAAAGTATGTTGAAAAAGCCAATATAGCAGAAAAATTTCAAGAGACCTTGGCCTTCTAAGAGAAGGAAGGAGGAGAATGTCTGCCATGCTCCAAGCAGGGCTGGACAGAGCAGTGTTCATGTCTGTATGGTATGATCAGCACATGTATACTTCACGGGAGGACAATAGCAACACCCTTCATTCACCGCTCCCTGGTAATACTGTAACGGTTTCTTCCTGTTCTCATTCTTTACTTTCTTTTGTATCACCTGTTTTCAGTCCTGTCTTTTTATTCATTATTCAGTATTCCCTTTGAAATGCTTTGAAATACTGAACTTCCTGAACAAGATGATGTTCATTCTCCTGGTGTGTTGATCAGAAGGCCAAAGGAAAGTAAAACAAAAATTCTGTTTTGAGACATGTCCTGCTCTCCTTGGCTTTAATGGGAATTGTACATGCATTTGAAATGAAGCTGTCTTGTTTACAAAGCAAAGGTGTGTGCAGCTGCTTGTTTGCTAGGCAGAGAACCTGGAACTGAGAAGCTGTCTGACTGCACGTCCTCTGCAAGTTGATTCTAAGACAAGATTTAAAAAACAGGCATCAGGGCCTGTCATGTAGCAGGCATTTCAGCCATTGGAGGAAAGGCATCTCCTTCACACTGAAACATGAATTTAAGAGTTTAAAAAAACCCACACACCACTATCTGAACATCCCTCCTTCTTAAGATTAAATTGTCTGTGCTTTACAAGGGATAAATGATGGCTTCTTACAGCGCTTGTTATAATGAAAAAACACAATGAGTTCTTTCAGCATCTGTGTAGACATGTTTCATCACAGCACTTTCACTGGAACATACCATGATTTAATTTCATAAGAGGAAAGTAACAGGCATACAAGGCATATTTCAACAAGAATTTGAACATATATATCTATTAAGAGCAATAGAATCACTCTGTTTCAGTTCATGCAAGAAATCCTGATCCGTGTTGACCTACAAAACTTATACCATCCACTTCACATGGGGACATTGCAACAGGAAAATAACTGGACTGTAATTGTTGACACTATGTCAATGAAGATAATGTCACTTTTCAGTGCTGCTTTGAGTATCTTCTGAATAATTCAATTCATCAAATGAAACCCAACAGTAAGTAAATCTGCATTACAAAGGCATTGTTAACCACTTCTTATGAATGAAGGCTTGTGACTTTTATTTAGGTTCTAGCTGCAATTTTACAATTTTAATTCTAATTACTATTTTCTCTTCATTTAACACAAAATACTGGCACAATTGATTTTGCCATTAAACTATTTGAGAAAAACACATACCAGCTTTCCCAAAAGAAATATTTTTAAATGATCCCCTTTTGGAAAGAGTTTCCTAATAATGTAATTGTTCTGTGATTTCCTCCAGCTATTCAATCCCCCAAAAAATAAACACTATATTGATGCTCAAGGCCACTTCTGAACTTCTAAAATTAATAATTTTTAATATCCATTATGTCTCTAACCATATCTCTTTTATGCAATAGCATTGCTCAGATCCTGCAAAAAGAAAAAGGCAAAAATGATTTTTCTAGCAACTATACATTTGTTAGTATAGCACTGAGATTTTCCCCACTTTTCCAGTATGTTTTTTCTGATTTCCATGCACACTTTCCTTTTCCAGAAACACCACTAAAATTACTTATTGAACCTCTTTAGGTTTTTTGTGAGGTTTTTTTTTTTGGTTGGTTGGTTTGTTGTTCGGGGTTTTTTTTTTTGCATTACCTGAACAGTATTACTTTGCTTTTCCACTGTGACCACATTCTAGAGAGCAAAATATCAAATAACTTGTACTAAAGAACAAAGCATCCACTTTCAGATGTTAATTTTTATATGAATGATTTCTCTTTGTTGTAACCCTTAGTATAACCTCAATAGCTGTCAATACCCTATGACTTTTCCCCAGTTTGCAGATAACATATAGACAGTCTTGAATACTTTCAATTATGTTTATTCCAGCAGAACTAAGAAGTTCACTTTTGGAAATCAGACAAAGACTGTTAAGTAATTTTTGAAATTTCAGCCCAGGCCTCTTCTAGGAAAAATAAGCCATATGCAAAGAAGTTATTCTGGAAAGTTTAAGACACAGTAATGAATTTATGGTGGTTAGGTCAGTAAGCTTCATCACCTCCAGAGACACAGTGAAGTATGTGGGGTACTGACTGGAATGATATCCCTTTGGTTAATAAATGACTTCAACTGCATGGCCAAGTATTTCGTTATGGAATGAACATAATTACACTATATTCTTCCCCCTCCTCCATTCTAGCATTATACCATCTCTACAGCAACACAAACCAAAGAACAACAAAGAACTATTGTCCCAGAATAAATGCATAGGCATTCATATTGTTGTTGCAATTTGCAGAGGTGTAATTATGCCAGTATATTTCTCAACGGATAAAAGCCTTCACAGTGATTTCTCCCTAGAAATTTGCTTACAGGATGATTTGAAGGAGAAAGAGGAGGTGGGAAAGATGGTGAAGCCTATAGCTATTGCCTTGAATTCTGTGAGCACGTAAATCCAGTCACATCTGGCCCCTGGAAAGGTGACTCACTTGACAGCGCTCTTCATCTGCACTGAGTAATGCAAAATGTGAATATTAAACAAGGATAATTAATTAGCATAGAATGGAGGTAAAGATAATCTTATTTTATCAGATAACAAAAATTTTGTTTAGACTTGAGAGTTAAAATGAATCCATTACAAGAACTGATAACACTAACAAGGTGAAGGAAGGAAAATCGTAGAAGGAACTTGTTTAGTAGATCAGAAACCAGAAACTGTAACCTAGACAATATGGAAACCTGAAATGAAAGATAACAATGTGACACAAAAATGTGCAACAAAATCATAGCTGTCAAATATGGTGTAATTGTGTAACCATAAAACGCAGATGCTGAATGAAGAAACCTATTTCCACACTGGATTCTCTTCTAATCTATGGGATGTGTCTGAATAGAGATTTTAAAGAGGCACAATTAAGTATACCAGGAATGTGAAGGTTTGACAATACACTCCTAACTAGTATTTTCATAATTCACTATGTCTAATTATATCCATGTGTTTTGTTGAAACTAAAAGAGGATTGTACATTTTAAATAAAAAATACCCAAATGATTATCGAACTTCTGGAATAATGTATTGAAAAAAACAACCACTTATTAGAAAGAAAAGCAGTTAAACTGATCCGAAAAACACATTGCTAACCTTTTCTGAAGGAGTCAGTAGACAGCAAGCATCACTCCTAGGGATTAAAGGGGCAGTATAATCATCTCCTCTTGTGTTTTTATCTAGCATCATGCTTTCTCTGTTCAAAGGTTTTAGTAAACTTTTAGATTTGAGAAATAATTATTCTGGCTCTGATATAGATGCTAATTTGATGCTGGGCAGGTCGTGTAAATGGCTGAAGCCCTGTCTCTAAAAGAAAACAGTGCTCTGCTTGCCTCACATGGGTTCCCCTTCTCAGAAGCTATTTAGTTCATATATAGTCCCATAAAGATATGGCATGACTCAGTGTAAACATAGACAGTGCAAGCTCATCCTTTGTGCTGCAGGGACCTACCTATCAGTAGTATCAGTAGTGCTGGTGCCACAGAGGTCAATGAAACTGCTGTCAGAGTGGACACTCTGTAGTGACTCTTGTCTGAGGCTGCGGACATTCTCCCAACACAATCAGATCTGGACTTTCACAAAAGCCAGAAGACTTGGTGGGTTCCCTGCAGTTTTTCCCTGTTGCACTTGCCTGAGGATGAGAGGTCAAACACCTGATCCTCTGCATGGTTCAGAGCAGTCAACAGGCTGCAAGGAGCTCCAGGACTGGTCTCACCACCATTCTTGGTGAAGTGGTTTTATCTTTTAAAAAAACACTAGTCATTGGAACATATAGTTGCTCAGATATTAACAACTCTAGAATTAAATACATTTTTAGAAGTAATGAATATAGATATTTCCAGTGTTAGGTGACAGCTCATTGAGATGATCTTTAGATTAGTATTTTTTATTTAGACAAATCTTCTACACCACTACTACAATAGGTAGTTAAGTGTTCTCCTTGTCCATTATTATTTGGGTGAAAACACCTCTGATGAGGAAGTGAATGAATGATACCATTTTCACAACACTTATATCTTCATAGTCATGAATAAAAGTCATCACCTATACGTCATTGTGTATGCCAATCAATGAGAATGGGAAGCATTTTTTCACAGAAAAGTTTTTTTAGTGTAAGTTTCAGTTATCAATGTGGCATTTCCATTTGTTCTATCTGCTTATTTTTAAAAGAAGATAGTGTCAGATCAAATTTGACATCATAATTAGATTTTTTTTTAGTCAAGATTCTGAGAATGCCCAAAGGCTAAAATAAATGTGTCTATAATGATTTAATAAATGTTTCTATTACATTTATGTTCATTCTCCAAGGGATATTTTTAATGACAATAGAAATACTTAATTTAAAGACATAATACTAGCCATATTTTCAAACAAAAGGGCTTGAAAGGAGTGTCGGTGCTTTCTAAAGATACTAGTCTAGTTTTATAAAATCACAGTAAAACACAAACTTCTCAATGAACGATATCAGAAGTTAAAAACAATTAATTTAAATTACTCTTTCATTATCCCCGAGATTAAAATCAAGCTCAGGAAGCACCTCTGCTTATGAACAGGTAGGAAAGCTCATTTTGACATTCTTGGAAATTGAAACATCAGTACATCTTTGGTCTTCCCAAAGAACACTGGTCTACTATGTACTCTGTTCTATTTTCTAATACCAATAGATGTCTTCTTCATTGCTACTGCATCTAAACAACTTCAACATGTTTATTAAGTATTCTATTATCTGAAACCTATTTGCTTGCTAACAGGCATGCACGGAAATGTTATCTGGTGATTGTTTAAGTCTGTTCCATTATGTTACATTAAGGTACACTGAATTTTCAACATAGAATAGAAGATCAAAGAATGGTACCTAGCAGGGTATCAAGGTTTTGTTCCTTGTTTCAAAACTGGAACCGTAAGCCCCAGAAATGCATTCTCGAGCTGAATGAATTTTTTAAAATTATTTTATTTTATTTTTTGTGACAGAAAAAGGTGAGTTTTTAAACTAAAATGAGCTTCCTTTTTCCTCTTCCATAATGAAAGGGAATTTTTTTTTTACTTTCATACAGCAAATGAAAAGAGAACTTTCCTCAGCCAGCTGCTAAACATGCGCTGCCACAACTCCATAAATCCCACCCAGTAAACATGCCCTTTCCTCTCCATGGAAAGCCACAAGATGTATAAGCCCATTCTGTCCATGTTTCCAGCTGACCAAAAGCGTCAGGACTATCTTAGTGCTAGAAGATTAAATGTCTTCCATGAAAAGGAGAAACATAATAGCACAGATTCAGAAAGACATTGACACAGTCTCATACTTTTTGTCTGCCTGGGGTCTGGTCAGAGTGTCTGGGCTCTGGACTGGAGGGCATACTGTACCCTGTGTGACGACGCAGGTATCAGGCTGGGAAAGTGTATCACACTTGGACATTAATTCCTAAGTTTGCAAGGTTTTGATTACCTTCACTACTCAAATTATTTTTTCTGCTCATTTATGGGTCTCCTGACGTTGTGCTGCAAAAGCCTGAAATTGTCAACCTGTTTAAATTAATGGCAGCTTTATCAGCCCATTATTTCTAACATCTGGCTAGTAATGCAGAGCAATAACTATTAAGTAATAATGTCAGTTTCTGATTAGAAAAGCTAATATTGTACTAGCAATAAACTGTTCACACTGCAGCAAAGATGCATTAGACAAGAGATTTGGGAAGGACTCTGCAGTACCCAAAACAAACAAGCCAAAAAAAAAAAAAAATAGCAGTAAAACAGGTGGGTTAAAAACAAAACTCAAACAAAACAGAAGCCAAACAGAAAATTTCTGTTTCTGAATTCTTCAGAGCACTTAATTAGCTTCTACCACATTATCCCATGCTATGACCAGCTCAGAGGGAATTAATCTGACTGCTTTTGGAGAAAGATGATGTTCATCTGGAACAGGCATTCAAATTCAGTCCTGTCTCAGTCTTTAAGCATGGGTTCACCGTTCTTTAATTTTGCTCTCCTCTTCCACTTCTGACTTCCAAGACATTTTCAGGTGAAAGCTGTCTGCAGAAGGATTTTCAAGCCTGAAAGGTTTTCCAGATCCCTGTAACATCAAACTGTTACCCTGTCAAGCGGGCTTCTGAGGAGTGAAGGCTTCTCGTTTCTCATCCTGGACCTAGTAGGAATTATTCAGTTTAAAACCAAGTTTTCTTTGGCTGCTACTGATGCTAGAAATAAAAGCAGTTTAAAATTCATGAGGGCATCTGACTATTTTCCATTTCTAGCTGAGGACTGAATTTTGCTCTCTGCCGTCACGCTCAGAACACCAGTGTGCAAAGCAATACTGCTGAAATGAATCATTTACTCCAACTCTGGTTGCAACTGAAAACTCCCCTACACAACAGAAATTCATTTGACCAGGTCCACAAACCCAGTGCCTCCTCAGGATCAGAGGACAAAATGAGAAACAACAGGAAATCATAACTGAGAAACAGGAGAACTTTAGGTGCTGGAAAGTCATCAGGTGCTGGGAAGTTAAGGGTAGCAAAACGATCCCACAGGCAAGATGCTTCCACAAAAGACTTAGTGTCCTTGTATGGGCTTCCTTGAAACAGAGCACCACATGGTGCTGAGAACATGAGTGTCCCAAGCACTTTCCAGCAGTGCAAAGACTGACAGAGCTGTAATTTGATAGGACTGTAGATTTATCAGCTCATGATGAAGTTTTCTAGCAGTAAGGGACCTTCTGGGTGGATTTGTAAATCTGGAAGTGGTTTCTTTAGAAGAAATTACTGCAGTTAAACACCCAATAAAAGGATTTTCAGAATCTAGTGAGGCATAACAGTAGTCCTGATAAATCAGGCTGATAAGCCAAAGGTTTGTTCCGTGTGAATGACCTGAGATCATCAACTGTGTGGTTGAGTGTAGTAGAGCTGCCTAAATGTCCTAGAGCATTTGAACATCTTTTTGTCTGCAGTATGTATTTAATAGCTCTCTCCTCCCGCTTTCAATTTTGAAGTGTTTTGGTTGGGGTTGTTTTGGGTTTGTGGTATTGTGCTGTATTTTTGGGGGGGTAGTGGTTTTTTTTACACAGTGCTTCTCTCATTTTAGGATTTATTTTTGGCAAAGCTGACTTGAGGTCTCTGGGTTTCACGCTTCTATTAGTGTTACTAGCAGCCAAAAAGCACAGGAAGCTTTTGAAATAATAGTTGGAAAAAATACAGATGAAGAGTGGACTTTGGCCACCTTTAGGCTGCAGCTGTGAACATACTGATAGTACTCAAGCAAGCACATGAAAGGCACTTCAGAAAGTCAGACCCTCAGATATTGCCTGGTACAATTTCTTAGGCTGAACATTTCACCTACAAGAAACCCCTCACAAGAAAGAGAGTTAGGAACGGCAGGGGAAAAAAGAAAAGAAAAAAAAAGAAACTAATTAAAATGCATTAAGAAAAAAAATAGCTATACATAGCTATCTTCTTGAATGTCTCCTCCCTGGAAAAAAACATTGGCAAAACTGCTCAGTCTTAAATATAGACTCTTGAAAATGCTCAGTGATTGATTTATCGTTTATTTTAATGTGGAAAAGAGATATAAAAAGAAATAACATTATATTTAAGGCCTGATCCCACACCTTCACCTTTCCTTAGAGGGAATGAGTCAGAGTAACTGTTTGAAATTCAAGTGTCAGTTGAAAAGGTTTTGAAAGAGGTGGTAAAATAAATAGTAACAAATGTGTGGTCCCAGATGCTACTCACGCAAGAGCTCTAAAGGAATTTGAATGTAAAATCTGTAGTATGTTGCCTTATGTTTAAATCAGCCATAGTACCAAGGGAGTAACAGGAAGAAAATGTGACCTAAATTTTAGAAAGAAGTCTATGGGGATTCAAAGAGCTACATCCCAGTCAACCAGACTGAGATATAGAGCAAATTAGTTGAAATTAGAAAAAAAAAAAGTTTATAGACATCTGAATAAATGTGATAAACTGAAGATGAATCTAAGTGAGAGATGGAAGTCATACTTCAGAAGTCCTTGCCAGTTTGTCAGTCATGACTAAGGACAGGTTCAGTGTGGTCCAGAAGGAAAATGGAGCATCTGAATTTCCAAAAACCTTTAATATGAACACAGAAGCTGGTCAGAGACTCAAGCTCTGTGGAATACAAGAACAGATCCCACTGTGAATTAACAGTTGTGCAAGAGGTTAGACATGAAAAGTACAAATAAGCAGGTAGTCCTCAGAATAATGGTAGATTCCCAAGGGGTTTGCACTGTTCTGCTTACCCATGAATGATATGGAAAAGAAGTGAATCATGAAGGGGTAAAGCTTTCCAATACAAAATTATCTCTTTGTGAGTTGCAGCAGGATCACAAGGGTGTGTGACTGGCTATTAAAATAGCAGATGAAATGGAATATTAATATGTGCAAATCAATACACTAAAAAAATCCCAAACCACCTAAAAATACATAGAAATGACTAAGTGTTAAATTAGCTCAAATAAAGGCTTTGAAATCACTGGGGAAAGTGTGGCGAAGAGAGCCAATGGGATCCTGGAATGCATCAGGAAGAGTATGTCCAGCAGGTCGAAGGAAGTGATCCTCCCCCTCTACTCTGCGTTGGTCAGGCCCCACCTGGAGTACTGTGTCCAGTTCTGGGCTCCATGGTATAAAAAAGACAGGGATCTCCTGGAGAGAGTCCAGAGAAGGGCCACGAAGATGATTAAGGGCCTGGAACATCTCCCATATGAGGAAAGGCTGAGTAAGCTGGGTCTGTTCAGCCTGGAGAAAAGAAGGCTTAGGGGAGACCTAATTAGTGTTTATAAATATCTTAGACTTGGGACGCAGGGGGATTTGGCCAGCCCCTTTTCAGTGGTCTGTGGGGACAGGACTAGGGGCAATGGCTGTAAGCTGGAGCATAGGAAGTTCCGCACCAACATGCGGAAGAACTTTTTCACAGTGAGGGTGACGGAGCAGTGGAATAGGCTGCCCAGGGAGGTGGTTGAGTCTCCTTCTCTGGAGATATTCAAGTCTCGTCTGGATGCCTATCTGTGTAATATGAGATAGCGAGCCTGCTTTGGCAGGGGGGTTGGACCCGATGATCTCTTGAGGTCCCTTCCAACCCCTAAGATTCTGTGATTCTGTGATTCTGTGATTCATTTCTTAGTCTTCAAATCAGAAGAATACTAGTGATTATGAAGAAAGTAATAGAAACACCATTGTGATGATATTTAAAGTTATAGGGTACCTTAACTTGAAAGATTATTAAGAGGGATTCTGGTCATAAATAAAAATGTAACAGAATGAAGAGCAAGTCAGAGAAGAGTGATAAGACTAGAGACATGGACCAGTATCTATATGGAGCTTATACAACAAAATTAGGAGGAACTATCCTAAGTAAAAATGATTGAGAAATGCAATAAAGATCTGTAAAACATTAATGGAATAGAGCTGTTGAGCAGGGAAATAGCTATTCTTTATATGTCCTACAACCAGAGCTAAAAGACACCTAATGAAATAATCACACAGAATTAAAACAAATAATTTAATAACGAATGAAGTTTGGACATGGATTAAAAGAGCAACTGCAGTAGAAAAGTTAATGAACAGCTATTAAATACAGTATACAGATGGAATGTTTCAGTCAGGATGTCCCTAAAGGTGCAAAATATTTAGAGATTGAAAGTGATACAAGTGGAAGAATCACTCTGTCTACTTCCTTTATCCTTATGCTATTCCCTGCTGAGTGCAGGAGAAATCATGGAGCTTCAGTTTGATACAGACCTTATGTTCTCACTCTGACCCTCTTCAAGTGGAGCACACATTCTAATTGAATCAATACATATCTGGGGGTTCTGGAGTGGGTAAGTAGATGACACCTTCAGAGGACACACAGTGCTTAAACCATTTACCTGTATTGGGAAGTGAATTCCTCTGTAAACACTTATATGGGATTTACAGGATTCAGTGTTCACCCATTTGTAAGTAGGTTATACTCACATATCCACCATGTCCCCTTACAACCTGCTCCTGCCTGCATGAAATCATACTTTAAATTTACATGATAACTTTTACTGGAACTCATCCACCTAAAAAAAACCCATATAATTTTATGGAAAAGAGTTTTCATCTTGGTCACATCAGTTATTTGCCCTACCATAGCACAGTGAGCAACTGCAGAGACAATGAGCAGCAGGGAGTGAAAGGTAGGTGGTGACTATGTCAACACTGCTGCCAAATGTGTTTGTCAATCTACAACCTTGGTACACATCATATAATTAAGGAGAGAGGATCTGGCCCTGAATTATTCATCCTCATTCCACTACGCATTCACAGTCATTGAATATGGACAAGAACTCTGCTCTTCTTAATTGCTGCCCAAATCTCTCATCTCACCAGCAGTTCCCATCAGTCTAAGCTGGCAAAGTTAATGTGTTTTGCATCATGATCTGTTCCTTTAATAAAGATTCTGGTCTCTCTGGGCTTAGCTCAGTAGCTCTGCATTACACATAATCTCCTTAATCAGAGAACAAAAACCTAGGTTAAAAGAATGCTAAGGCAAGCTCATAACCACAGGGAGATTAACAGTGCACGCTACAGCCTTTGCTAACAAAGCACAGCAAGACACACTAGACCTCTGGGGTTTGCCTGCACCGGACAACCCCCACGCAAACCTGCGAGGTGCTTTGCCCCTTCTGGACCCGTACAATGCCAAGAGTGCTCAGGCCCTCACAGCTGCTAAGCACCTTCAAAGACTGGAACATGCCTATGAATTTTATTGCTTTCATTAACAGTTTCACCAACCTAGCATAGTTTTAGTTAATTTTACATGTGGTTTGCACTACCTTAGGTTGGGCTTTTTTTCTCATTATTATTATTTAGGAACTTTTCAATTAAACTAGATAAATCATTGGAAACATGATATTAATACAGAAAATTGTACAAAACATAGTAAACATAATAACCATCCCTAATAAGCTTGAGTTACACAGACACACTCATATAGCCATACCTTTCTCTCCTGCAAATGCCTAAGTTACCACACATGCCACTAAGAGAAAGGAAAGGTTTCAGGAGTGTCGTTGGCTATTCACATGGCACACTTTGTTTTGCAGTGCACCGGAAGCAGAACATAATAAATTCAAAGGAAGTTTCTCTGGTTAGTATTGATGTCTAGAGCCAAACCCTAGCATGCTTCTGAAACTATCATTTTTATTAAAACAAAAAAATAAATTCCAGTGGCAAGAAATATTTATTGCTACGGACACTTTTAAGTATTCAATAGAAAGTAAAAAATGACATTTTAGCCAAGGAGAAGAGCTCTGTTCCCTAATGGAGGATGTAGTTTGCCAGTTTACCCTCCTTGTCCTTGTTCTCCTTCTTAGATCTTATTCCCCTACCAAACCAGGGTCCTCTCTAGACATTGTGGACAGAAAGTCTATACTGAAAAACTTCTTAGAGAAAGTTCACTGTATGTAATCTGAGATATAAATTATTACAGTGGGGAAAAAAATTAGAGATTCCGAAGGAAAGAGAAGGTTTCTGTGAAAAAAATCTTCTCTCTCTGAGACCCAATTTTCTTTCTACCTTGTTTAGACAGCAAGGATGAAATGGAAAGGAAACCCAAGAAAACGAAGTTTACTTATTCCTGCTCAATCCTGGTGGACACAACTAGAAAATTAACCTGCTGTGATGACTATAGCACTGCTAAGATTATATAGATATAACTTACCTATATGGTGTCTTAATGAACATTCTGGTTTTCCATTAACTTTTGATGACCAGATCCTGTAATTGTCTTGCTCTCTTATGAATCTTGTAGTCTGGGTGTTCTCACTATGTGAGTTGCAAGGGACTTGAGTTTCTTTTTCTTGGTAACATGTTTTAACAGTGACCTGAGAGCTGTTTATATCAGCAAAAACAATAACATTAGGAAAAAAATTACTTAAACCAGCAAAATTACTGTACTCACCTCCTTACAACCTAATATAATGTATTTTGCAGACACCAGCAGTTCATACATCTCTCATTTCCATGAAATATAATTGTCTTTTACTTAGTTAGACATGGTTACCTGTACAATTGTCCCTTTATAACCTTCAAATGTTTGCTGGATATTGGCTTTTGCTTAATCTTATTATGAGCTTTTATACTCAACATTCCTTTCTAGGCATGCTGTTACTACATTCAGCATACATACAGGTATAGGTGTAGATACACATACAGCTCACATGAGGGTGGATAATCACCCTAGTTAAAATGCAGCTGGTATAATTCCTGAACATCAACGTATTCAATAAACTTGTATATTGGCAAGTCAATAAATGTTGACATAGGTACAGTTCAGTATTCTTTACCTTTGGTTGTGCCTAGTTGATTTTCTGAAGAGTCCCCAGCATTATGTATGATGGTCTTAGAGAGTTTCTATTATACAAAGTCCTTTATTGACAGTTGAACTGTAGAAATAATATAGGACTGTACTCCAAAATGCAGAGAAGAAAACATATTTAAATGAGCAAAGCTGTTGCAAGTTCCAAAGACAGACTATTTTAAAGCATCAAATTATGAGGAAACATTAAAAGGCAGAATCAACTTTAACAACTGAGAATCATTTTTATGATAGCCATAGCTCGCTAGGAAACCTATTCTACACACTAACTTAAATCATGATGGGTTTTGTGGCAATTCTCATTTGTGCTAAGAATAATTTTACAAGAAAAGGAAACAATAAATAGAAAGACCATAGTTCTGTTTTAGACATTTTCCATGAAAAAGTTGTGAATCACTTGTAATTTACATTCAAATTAAGGTCTGAAGAGGGAATTTCTAAGATTAAGGTCAGTGAAAGGGAAATAGTTATTAGATATTTTCAGACTGTTTCAGATAAGCATGTAACTTTACTGCAAAGGTTATGCAGCAAGCATGCTACCACTTCAGTCATTTTTCCTAGGAGGACCATGGGACCTGAAGGGGGATTCACTTCAGGAAGTGTACTAGAAGGGAAGGTACTAGACTGGAAACCGGGAAATCTGATTTCTCTTTCTAGGTTTACCTACAGAGGGGTGGTAGGCATTTCAGTTGGTATAGTCTGAAGTCTTGGGCTGAGATGTTCAGTATTTCTGCTTGTCTGCCACATGATCTCAGCAACTAAAGGCTTTGAGTTTGTTCATGTCGATATTAGAGGTTCCAAACACCTAGGAATAAACTCATGGCACAGTCAGGAACATGTACTCAGTAAATACATACTACAGCAAATGGTCCTTGTGCATTTGGGCCTCAGTTTCTCTCATTCCTCTGAACAGTTCATGCAGATGAGCAATTCCACTGAGTTCAGCAGGGACTATTCATTTGCTCATCCTTTTCTTGAACACACCTGGACTCAAGCTCGTGCATAACTCTTATTTTATGAGGGTGTATTTATTTCAGTTTATTTCATTCCACAGAGAAATAACATTTGGCTGGGGAAATGAAATGTCAGTTATTTTATTTACTGAAATGGTGGCAGTGAAAACAAAAAGGATGAGGAGGAATAGGTTAATTTTTAAGTTTTTAATAGAGTTTACAGTGCAATGAGAGTATTTCCTACTTCTGATTTATACTGGAAAAGAAAAGACTGTAAACCTGACCTTTTTATTCTTCAGTGAGAAAGCAGCTGGTCTGGCCTGTGAAGAACAAAGTGGAAGGCTACATATGATGGCTCTTAAGATAGCTATGTTAACATTACAAAAGAATCTTTACCCATAAAGAGCCCAGTAACTGCTGGTTCTGTTTTTTTTCTGCTGACTGGTAAGTAGGAACCGAGGAATCTGTGCAAGATTTGATAGTATTTTACCTGTGTGAAAGAAAAAATTCCATGATCGTGCACTATATTCTTAAGCATTTTTTCTCAAGGGCCAAAGCCAATTTTATGGTTTATCATTTTTTTTCCTGCAATACCACCTGCCCAAACTAGATGGTCAGATTACTTCCATTTCTTTCACCTCCTCAGAGGTTTATATCGCTCCACACAGGTAATATAAGAACATCCTATTTTCCACCTCCTGCGGCCCTGATACTCTGTATAGTTTATAGTGTTTACAATTGATTTCCCACTGATAACTCCCATATGACCCAGTGAGCTGCCAGGCATGTTGCACTGTAGATGCTTCATGAACCTCAGCTGCTCTTTCAGGCTCAAACATCTTGCAGACCATAGAAGTCTGTCCACAGGAAAAAAAAAAAAAAAAAAAAAGAAGAAGAAAGAACAAACAAACAAACAAACAGTAATACCCACACAGACCAAAAGCTAAGAAACTTTCCAGATTCCTTACGTGGTCAGCATCTTGCTGGGCATCATCCACCAGATCTTTTTTTACCTCTCATATTCAAAGAAATGGCTCAAGAAAATCTTCCCAAGAGCAATTAATCCTGTTCACTCGGATTCAGAAGCTAACAAAACAAATGCAGATTTAAAAAATGACAGAAAAAGTTAAGGTTAACATTGAAGAGATCAACAAGTTCCCTGGTGGAAAAAAGAGGCTCAAGAAATAGCTTAGTTCCTTTCTCTTCTTACTCTGTCTTCTGAAGACACACTGACCAGCTTATTTTATAATTCTCTCCCTCAGTTCCTATTCGTGTTACAGTGACGACTCTACCTTCTTTTGCCCACTGCTTGTCTCCTAGGAAGAACATAAGATAAGAATTACAAGGGTTGTAGTGTTGCAAAACAGGCAGATATTAATCCTGTTAGTGAGTTTGCTAAATTAGTAAATTATAGGTGGACTTAGAAAGGATGATATGACTTAAATCTGAAAAATTATTAGCAGTATCAAGCTCAGCCAATGTTCAATCGATGATATGCAATGAAATTATAAACATGTATAAAGTTAAGCATGTGCTTAACTGCTTTGCTAAACTCTGATTTGAGTCCAAGCTCAAATGACAGCAAATATTTTTCTTCATATTTTGTGCATAGAATGAGTGACACCTGAAGGTAGATGGTAGGTTGATTAGTATTTGAAATAATAGTCTATTAAAATGTAAATTAAATAAATGCTACTGCCTGGAAAATAAACGAGTTTTTAGCAACTGTCATCAGACCTGGATTCCACCTTCAGCCTCTCTGAGCTCTCATCAGCTGGATTCCAGCCCAGTTGAAGTGGGCAGGAGAGCACAGGAACCTAATGAGAATAAATGGGAATTAGTTTAGCACTCTCACACAGCTAAATTATCCAAAGATTAGTTACCTGTTTGGAGCAGACTACCCGAGGATTTATTCAGCGGAGGAGCTTGCAGGCAGAATTCCAGCATTTTAACCAAACAAGTCTTTGCCACAGACTCAATAAAAAATAATTTGAATTGCATTAGGTTTCTCCTCAGCAATGCCTCAAAGTCCAGCTTCTTCACTGGAAATCTCCCAGATCCTAGCCTGTGCAAGAAAACATGGGTCTGGTCTTAGTGTGTGAATCACAGCCTCTCTGTCCCTTTCATCTCTGCATTTAAATACCCAATGCTGTGGTTTAGCAAAGCTTTGGGCACAGCTTTGCAAAGACTGAAAAGCAGCAACTTTTCAGTCCTGACAGTTCAAAGAGGTTGGAGATTTGTGCTGGGCTCTGTGCTCTGGGCACGTTTGTGAAGGGAGAAGGGATGTCAGGTTAAAAAAAACAGCTGTGCCTGGGATAGGGGAGATGCAGCACAGCCTCAGTGGGGTAACAAGGAGTAGCACAATGGTCACATTTGCACTTAGAGAGTACAGACCCCACAGAAATGGGTGGCTATCCTGCCCTATCCCAGAGAGAGTGTGGTGCTGCCTGGGCAAGCGCTTGACAATGTGGTTTCTCAGCAAGTGCTGCAGGATGAGTTTGTGAGAACACACTAGATGCACATCAGGCCCCATCAGCTCACTCTGTTCAAATACCTTCCCAATGCAGGTGCACATGTGACACAGGTAAACATACTGAAAATATTTGTCACAGTCCTGGGACACAGAGTACAGAACACAGGGTGGATTGCAGAGCTCCATTGACTTCCAGCTTTTGTATGTGTATGTGTGACTTCTTTATACTAACACTATGTGACCAAGAACTCATATAAGTTTATATGTGTCTGAGGACAGAGCTGTCAGTTCAGCCCTAGGTTCAGGTGAAGCCCTTAATTCCTCGGTCTGTCTTCTGCCAGACTTCTATACTACTAACCTGACATGAGCATGAAGAGACTAATACATTTCCATAGTCTATGAGGCTACGTTTCCCCTAAGGAAACATATTTTTAACAACTGTAACCATTTTTTATAACTAATATAAACTGATTTTCTCTTAATAGTGCATCTTCCAGCATGATTAATACGTCTAACTGGTAAAGCAAAGGCTCTTCTGAGTTACTGAAATACAACATAAGGACAGGGCAAAGCTCTTTGTATCACTAAATTGCAACCCTTGGTGTTCATTAGAGAAAATTGTTTCCTGTTTTTCTTGCACAAACCTAATGCAGCTGGAAAGTGGCTGAGAAAACAGGCCTCTCTCTGCTGTACACTGCTGAGTTTTACCCTCAACAGCACAGAAATGCCTGTTGCCAGAGAGCTGAATACAGGTGATTTTTTTTTTTGACAGAGAAAAGCAAAACAACAGAGTGCAATACACTATTATTTTTTTTAAAAATACTACAAAAGATTAATTGTCCAGATGTTACAGTGCAATCATGGCACTTGGGAGACAGGTTTGGTTTTTTTTTTCTTTTTTGCACAGTACCACAGGCTTCTTGGGTCACCTTATGAAAAAAGTTTTTATGACTGGAATTTTACAAATGATTTCAATTATTTATAATGTCTACACTCTCCACCTCAGAAAGCTAATTTCAGTATCCTAAAATTTCACTGTCAACACCAGAAGTTGCTGCCTCTCTTGACTGATTTAAAGAATATTTCTGACTTTCAGCTTTCAAATGGCATCTAAGGTAGATCCCTGCTGTAACTGAAGGTAGATGGTGTAAAGATTCCCCTTACAGGTTAAAAATCCATAAGAGAACTTAGGTAGCTAGTTCGCCTGTTTCTAAAACCAGGTAATCATAGCATACAGACTACACAAAGGGCTAAAGATTCAGTAATGTCAGAAAAGTACTTTGAAGTTTTAATTTCACAGAAACACAGATAGTGAGGTTACATTTGCTACTGATACAAAACCTCATAGGCAGGTTGTCCTCAACCCAAAGTCTGACTAGGTGGAGGAAGCAAGTCCCCTTTGAAGTCCTCCCCTGCATCTGAAATAAACAAAAGAAAAATAAAAAGGGTATTATAAATAATGAACACGAGATTGATATAATTAAAATCAAACCAGCATTAGTCTGCTTTATCCAAAGCAGATCAAACTGTTCAAAGAAATATGTGACTGGCTTTCTATCAACTAATAGAAATAGATTCCTCGTTGAGAAGGAGCATGAGAGTGGAGCCAAAGGAAAGCAGTAAGCCATGATTACCCTCTATGTGTACAGGTGGGATTGACCTCTTAACCTTTTTTTCTTTTTTAAAGCAGTCTTGTTGCTTATCATATAAATTAGTTATATAAAACCATCATATTTTTCCACTAATGCTTCTGAATAGATATCAAAACACCACAGTCCTTCATGCCCCATTCTGCTATGCAGTCAGACCTCCCACCAACCAACCTCCTGGTACCACAAGTCACAGCACTGAACAACTTCTCATAAAAGATAAATGTGCCTCCCTCCTGCTGTTACAAGGAGGTGAGCTGCATGTCTCAAGAGACTTTGCATGAAACTTGACAAGCCTAATACAGGGAACACCTCCCCTAGAAGATCCTCCCTCAAATTTATGGGTGGTTGGCATGAAGGAAATCTTAGGCTAGTGCTGACAGTTCTCTTGTCCTTGCCTTGTATCTTCCTTGGCTAAAAGAAAAAGCCTTTGGTTTCAGTATCTAATTATCACCACTTTAACAGATACTTTACTGTGATCATGACCAGAAAAGCAATGTTAGTCACAAGGAGAATCATAGAGAGGCGAAGAAAGCTTTGCTTTTTCATAAGTAATGCCAATAATAATCTAGTGAATCTAGCAAGTTGAAAGTACCAGCTATAGTTTCTGTCACCTTGAATCCAATAAAAAGCAAAAACACTCTCTGTGCTTAGGCCTTGTCTTTGTTCTTTGCCTTTGGACACACTCACACAATAGATCTATGAACCATGACTCTCATTTCTAAGCACTATACACAAATAGCTGTTATCTGATTAGAAAGTAGAGGCTAAGCTCATGTCCTTAACGTGAATCCGATTTTGTTCAGTTTTCACAATACATTCACAACCTGAATGAAAGAGAAAAGCATACCTGGCAGAAAGAGATTATGACCCCTTTACCTTGAAAATACCATTTGAATTCTAAGACCACAAAGGAAGAGAAATTAGGCCTGGGTTTTGCCTTTACCTGAGCTTGATTAGGTCATAGAAAGTTCAGGTAATACTCATGCCTCACAGCCACAATCATCACAGCAGTAGAGAAGCTAACAGAACAGAAAGAAATTAATAGAAATTAAAACTTTTTAACGAATATGCCAGATGCTTGATTGCAAAGAAAAGATTCAAAATAAAAACTGTCTAGAAGTATATCAACACGGTCTGTTCTGATTAGCATTCAAATTATGTACATCAGCAGCACAGCCAGTGAAAACTATTACCTGAGAGCACTCCCTTGACTTAAGATGTTTTGAGAGGTAAGCTTTAATTTAAAAACCATGATGACCGTGCATTTAAATATTTTAAATTATCACTAGCATGCATGAGACCGCATAAACAGTCTTCCCTGTCTTCTTTCTTTCTGAAGTGACATGGGATTTTTGTTTGCTGTTCTCTCTTTTTTTTCCTAGCTTAATGCCATTGCAAAGTAAGGTTGCCCAAATAGACCAAAGAGGTTCAAAAGTCAAAGCTGGGTCAGAGGAGGAAAGAGGGCATATAGAGTAGGATGGTGAAAATGGTTAACTAAAGATCTTCTGGAGAGATCTCATTTTTCAGAAGTGACTGGCCATGCCAAGCTCTATGTTTTTTAAGGACTCCCAAGATGGAGACCCAAAAATAAGGCACACAAAACCATTTTGAGTATCACCTTTGTATCTTCAAATCTTGAATGAGACTGTCCAGATTTCTCAGTAGCCTGTTGAGCATTTCATAGCCTGTGCAGAACCTTTTAATCTCCACAAGCAGCTGGGACTGTTCATGCTACTGGAGAGGACACAATTGCCCATTGCTTAGATTAGTTAAATTGGTTGAAAAATCAGCATAAACAAAGCACAAAAGAGAATGGGACTGACAGCTTCAGTAATCAGGTAGCTGCAGGAAAAGGGCAATGAACTCCTGACTTAGAAAATCACGCAGAGAACAAGACATCACTGTATTAGATAGCAAGCTAAGTTTTCCCACCAGGTCTCTATAAAGGTTTTAGATTTCTATCTGGTTTTGATGTTTCAGAATCTGATGTCTTTCCTGACTACAAAATACACTTACTCTATAAATATACTTATCTTCCCTTCTAAAATGTTTTGAAATCTTCTGATGAAAAGCACTAAATATGTAGCCTTCTATTTTTGGAGAAGCCTAAGGTGAGATAATGCTCTCTGCATTGGGATTTTGTGGTTCTGTAGAGAGGGTTGGCCTCGCATCAAAGAGCTGTTTGCACATTAAAAAAATTTGTCAATCCCACCGCTGCTGATCAAGGAAAACTAGTAAATCAGCTAGTAGCAATCACAGTCAGGGAAAGGAAAAACAACAGCAAAATTGCAACAAAGCAATGACATTGATTCCAAGCTGGAGCATGAGTTCTTTCCTCCTGAGAAATTCAACATGCCCAAATGTCTTCACACTATTCTTAATTTAGCTAATCCAAATGTAGACAGAAGTCACACCAGATGAGTCAGGCACACCGTCTGGACTCAATCTCTGAATTTGGAAGTGACAAACTCACAAAAGTTTGCTTGGATGTTTCCTTTCAGCAGTTAAAGCAAAAGCCAAATTTTCCATTTAGCTTTCAGACAACTTGCAGTTGAACATATCCAAAGGTTAAGGGGTTTGCTCAAGAGCTGTGCAGCTGAGATTAAACAAAATTTACCTACAAACTCCAATTGTAACCCATGTTAAGTTACTGGAAAAGGCTAGCAGAGACATGTGGAAAGAACTGTTATGGAAATTATTCCTTTCTTCTATCCACTGAAATACATGTTTAGGTTTGGCCAAGTCATGGTAGCGATCATACATTCATTGCTAGGCAATGATAATCTCAGACAGTAGTGCTTCCCTAGAAGCACTACTCAGAAGGTAGCTCAGAAGGTGTCAAAACCCCCAAAACAGACAGGTCTCATTCTCTGACAGAAATTGAGAGCCCTTGTTCTAACTCTACTGCCATGAAAACATAATGAAGTGGTCTGCAAGATGCTAGTATTTTTCTGGTGTATTTGTAACTGCTGAGATGTGTGTGTTTGTGCAGCACCTCATGCAGCTCATGACTGAAGGGCTGAGCATTTCTGAATATCTTACGTAGGAATCTCTCCCTCGTGGTTTGTAAAATGGTATTTTAAATATCACTAGCAGTGAATAATATGATCCTCCTCACTGCTGAACTTGTTTTTCCAATTCCTTTCCCTTTTTATTGCAATTCTTTTACCTCATAAATGTATTGTTCTATGTCTATGTTAGGAAAGAATATCTGCACAAGATTAAACCAGAAATTCTCTAGTTCCATTAAGCATTGAACTCTTATCCACACCCTAGTCTATGAATAAATGGCTATCAAAGAGGTGTATCCATTTGGGATGTACCATTTTCAAAAGAAGTCATCTGATCTCCACACTCCATTTAATGTATTATTCCATTAATGCAATTCTTAGTGAGAAATCAGAATTCCAGGGAGTGGGTGGGAGGAAGAGAAATATGACCATGGTCAAGGTAAACTGAAATGATTAATGATCTGAGACTTAAAAAAATAAAATTGTGGCCAAAAGGAGCATGATGTATCATCTAATGGACAAAAGATTGCAGTTTAAGTATCTGAATAATTACTATGTTTGGAACAAGAATGCACAATGTTTGATAATCCTTTCTGAATAATTGTAGTGTTTCTCCCAGAATTTGTATTTGGTAATTGACTAGTCTGAGGGTTGCTATGGTAAACACTTAGCTTACACAGCACATAGTATAGGGAGCAGATATAAACTGAAAGGGAGACTGGTGTCTGTGAAACTCTTTGTTTCTTTTTCATGTCTATTAATTGTCAAAGATATTAAGACAAGAAGAGAAAAAGAAACCAACATAACTAAGCAGCATCTGCCTACTGGTTTCCATGGAACCGCAAAGTTAAAATTTGACTTGAAGATATATACACCAGGTTTAATAATCATTAAGTTATTAAATATGCATTTGTCCCATCTTGAAGTGCCTGCCTCCTTGGGAAGCTGACACTCTGACAAGTGTTCCTTTTTCACTGGCACAAAGATAATCAGAGATATGCCCAAATAGTCTTATTTTCGTTATTTATTACTGATCCTTAGACACAAGCTTTTTGATGGTAGGCATTTGTGGAAAAGTGCAACAAAAATGTGTAAGATAGATAGAAAGGGGAGGAGAGACAGTTCAAGGGAACAGTAGGGTTGTATTGCCTCAGCTGGGCATATTAATGATCATGACATGGTCCTATCCTGCCTGTCCATAACAGTTTTAGACATATCAACAAGATAACATTTGCAAAGGATTTCAAAGCAACAATATTCGTATTGGGGGGAGGGCTCAAGGGAAGCTGTCACCTGAATAGAGCTGTTCCTGACTGACACCACACATAGACAAAGTCTCTTCACAAGACCTGGCTTGGGCTTATGAATAAAGTATGTTCCGTATTGGTTTATTTATCTCAGATGGTTTTTGACAATCTGGAAGGGAGATAGAAATTTTCTGGACAAGTCTCTTCTCTATTTTTTTAAACTGCCATCACTGATTTGAACCATCTTGAGTGTGTGTTTACTGCCCTATACAGAAGCTTATGAGAATATGATAGTTTCATTGTGGTCAAAACAGATTCATAAGGATACCCTCTACATTAATGCCACTTGCCTCTGATTTAGCCCATTTGAAAAATTACTTCTGTGAGTCTCTTCATGTAATGAACTACAGCTAGGGAAAATGGCTAAAAGTTATCCAAGTTTACTGCAATCGCAGAAATTCTTTCCACTATCTTTTTACTCACAAATGGATGTGGCATTGCATATTATGGGAGCACAAAAAGAAGATATTAAAGATATCCCCTAAAAATAGCAGCAGTTATCGATAAGTTGATCGATAGGATATTTTTTAATGAGAGATTAGAAATGCAAGAAGAAATACTGTGTTGATGACACATAATTAGCCAAAAAATCATAAAGCTAAAAACTGGAGAAGGGAAGGGCCAATCCATGAGCAGTGTGGCTACTGGATTCAGTATTTCCATGCACTGATGTCCCATGTCACTGCCGCTGCAATCACCTACTCTTGCTGGTTCCTCAGCACGTCCAGAGCCATGTCCTGAACCATCTCACTGACATGTCACAGAATCACAAAATCACTAGGTTGGAAAAGACCTTTGAGATCATAAGTCCAACAATACCAGTCCTCTACTAAACCATATCCCTGAGCACCTCATCTACCCCTCTTTTAAATACATCCAGGGTTGGTGACTCAACCGCCTCCCTGGGCATCCTGTTCAATTTTTTTTCTAATGTCTAAAATTTTTTTCCTAATGTCTAAAACATGTCCTCACAGCTTCTTCTAAACACCTCTATTTCTGTCCCCACACACATGTACCCACTCAATAACTCATTTATATAGTGGCCACATCCTTCTTTTGTGGGCGTGAAGCTGCATACATTGAGACTATTTCTGAGCTCTCTGGTGTGCACTGGTGAGCAAGCAGTCAGACACAGCATGATGAATTACACTGCAGCCATTCCCTCATCAGGAGTGAGGATGCAAGGCTCTCTCCTCTGTCTGCAACCAATTTCCACCAGTTGAACAATTTTCAACATCTGCATAATGATGCTAAGAAAACCTGATTTAAGGCACCAATATGGTCTAAAAAAGATATGCAGTCCATTCTTCTGTTTTCACTTCATCCTCTATTCCACACAAGGACAGAAGCACAGGCAATTTAAATCTATACGGGGTACAAAAACCTCTACCTCTCATTTTCAGAGGTTTCAGTGGGTGCATGGTAGTTGGATCCCCACTGGCTTTCCATGGATGTAAACATGCCAGACAATTTTGTTCTATTATAGTCTATTACTAATTTACAGAAAACACAGAGGTTTTAGATGCTTCACTGCGCTCTCTTACCCTGTCTGCAAGGAGTAGTAACTAGATTCCTCTCTTTTTTCAGCAAAGTGTCATTTTTTTATTAATTTTATAAACAAAATCCTTAGTGGATATAAATATTTCACCTGTAGCTTTCCTCTTTACTCCCCTTGTTCCGGAGAAACTTGTATTGCTTATTTTTCATGAAAGGCTTGTCAAGATGAGAAGCCATCACAGAAACATTTCAAAATTTCCCCGACAATTGGCTCATTCATAATCTAATTGCGCCGGCAGGCAAGAAATTCCAAAAGTCCCTCGATGTGCCATGACAGTTTTTACACGGATCTTGACAATACTTGCCAAGCAATTTTCACAGCCTTGAAGTTTCTGTCAAAAGAATAAGAGAGAGGAATGAGAAACCCAGGGACTTTGACCACACGAAATGCAACTCAATAATTTTTCTTCCTCCAAGCTGAAATGCTAGACTAAAACTGTCATGTGAAAGGCACACAAGAAGAGATACTTGCTCTTCTGAGAATGTCTCCTTCTCAGAGCTTAACTAAAGTCAGCCTGGGTTCAAGGTGTACACCGAAATGAAGCCCTTTTAAGTTATTATTCCCATCGTAGGTGAAAAGATTGTTTATCCTGCATCAGAAGAAAGGTCCACTAGTGTCCTTTTCCCACTAGCACCTATTAATGGTTGTATAAAGAGTAGGATAAGTACAAAGCACCACCAACAAACAGACCCCACTTCTAGAAACAGGTTTCTCTTCGAACAATCCTGGAAGATTTGGAAGACTTGGAAGATAGGGCAGCAAAACCAGTATTTGTCTTGGTAAAAAAAAAAATCCCATCCAACTGATCTCCTTGCTCTGCAAAACATTCATTGAAGCGGGCAGAGAAGGGGTGTCCCATAGCCCACAGGTCTTGGGTTTGGCCATAAACAGTGAGAGATGAGGAAGCTTATTGTTTCTAGCCATCTGTCAATCAAATAAGTTTGTATCATCCCTTCCAACCCCTAACAGTCTGTGATTCTGTGTGATCTATGGACATGTTACATTTAAATTGCCCTTTTAAGTGTTTTTCCTTTTCCTCAATGGAACACTGATGCCTACTAAATATAAAGCAAACATTACATATAAAATGACTGCATGATCTGGGGGCTTTTTACTGTTTAAACATCTGACCTGAGAATTTATCCTTGTGTCATATTTCGGGTCTTAATACAGAACTGAAGAGTTACTGCTAAAAAGCAGAGTATGAGAATGAATGAATTCGCTCTGCTGTTGCCCATATCCCTTCAATTTACTTCCATATTGTAAAATATTATGCAAGTTAATATAGATTTTCAAAGCCACAAGAAAAGGAAGTGCAAATAGGAATATTTCCCTACTGTATTCATGATAACAGTCTTCTGAAGCCCTTTTGAAAGCTCTTTGTGGGTTTGAGATACTTAACGAAGAGAAACAATACCATCTGGAGTAGACAATGAAACAGGCATCAGATTTGCCACTTGATGACACTGAATGCTACAATAGAAATGTCAGCTGTCCCACATTAACACCAGAGCAAGTAGATTTATGTGACCACTTGGCTGCTATGTTGGACTTCATCATGCTTAACAATAAAAGAGCTTAAGATTGCCTGCTCCAAGGCAGAAGAATGCATGCTTTCAGTGGTACTAATCAGTTAAGATGGATTTTGTAAGAAAATGACAAAAATCATAGATTTGAGCAGCTTTCTCAAAAGAAAATGCAGTCTCCCACCACAGATTGATTTCTGAACAAGTAGAATGATTTTTTCTCTGGAAGTGAAGGGCTCTGTCTCCTCTCTCAATTAGACAGGGACTGGACAGAAAGTTTAAGCAAGATGCTAGAATTAGGTGAAATGACTCCCCCAGGATGCCTCTTTCTATCCAGCCCCTCATCCTGCTACTGCAGATGGATGCTTGTCACAGTCTCCCTCAACGTGACTGTGCCCCCCTCCCAGGAACTTTTGCCAGTAGTCATACTACACAGATAAACAGTGAAATGGTTCAGGAGAAGAGTTTGGAAGTGACAAGGAACTTCATTATGCTATCAAATACACCTCACAAATGACTTGTGGTTTAAATGATTTAATGATACAGGGTTGCTGTTTCATTGGCTGGACAGATTTGGTCAAATGCCTTAACAGCACTTGCGAACATTAATACCAATTCCGAGAGGCTATTCAATTCCACGTTCATAGCCGTTGTTATTCAAGTTGCTGTGTGACTGTCAGAAGAAAACAGATTGCTGTTCATTTTAATCAGTCAGATCACAGTTTTATTGAACGTGCCTGTTTGATGTGATTGCATCTTGCGCAACTGAGCGAAATGAGACAAAAAGAGCAATTTTATCTCACGTAGATAATAACAGATGCGCCCCTCAGAATTCATTATAGAAATCTGTTTTGCAGCCGTATGTTCCACTTCATCCGAAATCCTTTTGTTCTCATCAGCCTCTTCCTGTGTGAAACTACCACTTTGCATTTTGCAAGCATCGACTAATGGAATCTGATATTACTTTGGCCATATCCTTGGATCCCCTGCTAAATATTGAAAACTCAGAAGTCTAGTTTTCCGTAGCTTATTAAAATAACCTCCATGCAGTCACCTGTTTGTAAAGCGCCAGGTATATTCATGCTCTATATTACTATATATCCTTTAAATATCATGCTCTAATAACTGAGGGGGGAAAAAAAGAGAGCTATAGCAGTAAACAGTTTTTAAAATATTTTGTTTCCTTGGGTTTGTCTTCTGCCTCAGTCTAAGCATTCAGGAGGAGCACAGCTCTATGAAATCTCAGCTCAGCCTTGATGGCATTTTCCTTTAAGGTATGTTCAAGTCTGTAGCCATCCAAATTCCCTTAGGACTTCTATGTATATGTATGAATCAAAATTACAGGTATCATATGCTGCTTCTTTTCCTCATAACCTTTTTTAAACACTTACATGACTGTACTGACTAATGTGTCTTTTATTGGTTTGATCCTTAGCTGATGTATGCTCAAGTGGCTCCACAGATTTTAATGGAGTTATGCCAAATTACATTACTCCAATGGTTTGGCTGAAATCCTATCCCCTTTGACATCACTGGCAACGCTCCCGTTGTCTTCAGCAAAGCAATTATTTCAATGTATATGCTCGGCATATAGAGACTCTCCTCAACGGAAGGTCATGCAGTCAGGCGAGTGGTATGATGCCTGGTTAGAGGCATCACATTCATCCTGTGAGGTCTGCTACAGGTCAGCGTGAAAACATGAAATTTTGGACTACACAAAAAAGACAATAAAGGAAAGGCTGGAAAAACACGAAGTAACATTTGCAAATATCATTAGAAGATGTTTTAGTGTAAATTTGAGAAGTATCTCAGAGCATTTCCTTACTTTTCTTTGTCTTCCTTATAAAGTCACTGGCTTCCTTAAATACCTATCTCCCTTTATCCTTTCTTAATTAGAAGTCTTAATTTTCTCTGGGTCAAGCCTACATACACATCATAAAGGTGATAGATCAAGCACTGGGACCCAGTCATATCTCTGCATCCCCTCCTCACAACCCACCCATTTAATACCCTGACTTCTGTTCAAGGGCATCATGTAACTCCTCCATCCTTCCTCCCTATTATCTGAGTGACCTCACCTGTTCTTTGAAGGCCTGTTTGTTTTCTATAACCCGGTGTTGTCAGCATCCACAGTATCAGGACCCTACTGAGTTATATTTTCCATCTCTCCTCTATGACACCTGCACACCAATAAATCTAGTTCTCAGCATATGGCCTAATCTTCACAATCATCATCACCTTCTACACGTGTTTCTGTGTAAATTCTTGCTAATGTCCTCTCTGTATAAGCCCTTGTCCCTCTCCCTGCATTTTTTTCTCCTTTCCTACTCCACTGTAAGACCTCAGGTCTACATCCAACTCCTGGGACATCAAAGGCTTGCTTGATTCTTCCTTCCATGTTTCCATAGGATGCCTAATAATCTTGCAGCATAGACTGGTGGAGATGGCAACTAGATCACTAAATTCTCTTCTATTCTTTTTTCAGCCCAACTAAACACCTGATGTATGACCTTGGGTCTCAAAAATTGATCACATCTGTTTACATCTATTTAGACTAAACTTATTAAGATGACGCAGTAGTGTAGGCTTAAAGAGTATTTTGCACAATCAGATCATGACCTGGCAACAATTTTGAAATCAGAGAAGCTTTTTCATTCATTTAAGAAAAAAAATCATCTTTTTATTTGCTTGGTTTTGTTTGACTTGGCGTTTTACCAGAGGGAAGAATTTTTTATTGTTGGGGGGTTTTTTGCTGTTTCATAGACACATTCATATCTTTTATCCTTTGAAATTTTCTCTTTTCTCAGTCTGGACAGCAAATCAAAAAGTCAATCATCCAGACAATACTATCTAGCTCTTCTAAACTCCATTGAAATACCAATAATAATAACAGTAATTGATTTCCAGTCCTATTTCAGCAGAGGACATCACATACTTAAGCCATTGCCTTGTTAGACTAGAGGTATGCTAGGAGATAAAGGAGCTATCTCTCTTGTGCATGTTTGAAGAGAACAAGGGATTTCTATTTCTTGCAAACCGGATGGAGCCTGGTAACACAGACATTATTTAATCTGCAAGCTAGAATTTCATCAAATGCAACTTTTATAGCTTGAGAGACAGATGTTGAGGTTCTGGAACATCAGGAAAAAAATTTCAACAAAAAAGGTTTAAATTATGCTTGTGTTAACAGTAAAGGGACAGATGCAAAATCCATATTAAAATGTTATGAATTATATTGCAGGCCTAATGTTGCTTCATGTGTGACATTAATGCCATTGAAAACACATTGACATAAAAGCCTAACATAAACATTATAGCCAAGGCTGAAATCAAGGCAGGAAGGTTATCATTGACAGTATGGATATAAACATATCAGTCTTATAATAGTATTATAAATAAAGAGGCTGTTAATTTAACAATGGCCATATATATGTATTTAAGTAATGTCAGTGCTCACACGCTGCCAGCCTTTGTATCAGCATTTATATGGGATCTCGTAAAACAGCCAAATACTTCCTGTTAACTTTTAGGAAATGATAGCGCAAACATGACCATAAACATGGTTCTGTTGGCATAAATCAGGTCTGTACATGTGTAAATTACATTGGTAA
The DNA here is from genome assembly GCF_964237585.1 of Gallinula chloropus. Classification (NCBI taxonomy): domain Eukaryota; kingdom Metazoa; phylum Chordata; class Aves; order Gruiformes; family Rallidae; genus Gallinula; species Gallinula chloropus. The sequence continues at coordinate 14,064,288 of NC_140090.1, read as the reverse complement.
TTTATAAATGTAAATATAAACAGAAATAGCCTGGCCATGCATCAAAAGCACCAACGTAATGAAAAACAGGCTCTGGAAATCATGCCCAGGTTCTGTAGGTATGTGGTGTTAGAGCACAGAAGGACAAATTATTTTTTTTGTAAGTGATGTTCGTCATGCTCAGGCCTCAAAGTTCTCAAGGAGTCTATAGTAAGGGCAGAAAGGTATACAATAACTCTCCCCCGCCGCCCCCCAGGTATCCCCCAGCCCTATTATTTTCTGATGAAGACCTGGTACTACCAGAGTCAATGGGAACTTTTGAGAAGAGATTTGTTATTTCTCTGGTACCAATCATTCATTCTACATTTCTGTGAGTTCTTGCTTTTAATCAGCTCCACTTATGAGAGACTTTGGGACACTGAAGCATGCAGTGTTTGAGGAATTGAGAGACTGACAGTCCAAAGAGACCCAGATACATAATCTGCATGGCATCATCTGTCTTACATGCAAGACAGCTCAGATTTGCTTTTAAAACCATGCCAAAAGTTGACAACTCACTCAGCTGTCCTTCCCTGCTGTCTCACTTGAGGACCTTTGAAAGGGGTTGGTGAGAACTATATATGGACCAAAGATTTTGACTTTTATGCTTTGCTCTTAAAAATAATTATGCGAGACACCAGGGCTCATTACCACAAACAACCTCACTGGCAGACAACTTGACTCCCAGGCCCTCTTCTGGAACTATACGACAGATTTCTCTCCATTAAAGCTATCCATCTGATCAACTGCACAGAAGTCAAAACTGCTTGTAGCTCTGCCTGAGCAGTACTGCTGACTCTTGTTTTGAAAAAATCTTCACTTATCCACTGCAAAACAGCACTTTATTGCCCTGTACAGAGAATTAAATAATTGAGCAAATATTATACCACTCCCATAACTAAGGTTTTAATGTTGCTTTATGGAATGTGTTGTTTCCTGCCAAAAACCCATCTGTTGAATGAAATATGTGAGACTAAAATGAGGCTAAAAAGGAGACTACAGATATGATTGCTCCAGATTGGAAGCTTCCTGGTACCAGAGGAATGCTAATCAGTGTTGATCCTGACAGCTGTAGGTGTTCAGCTCCCAACAACTAGTAACATGCTCTCATACCTTTTTTTTTTTTACTTTTTTTTTTTTTTTTGCAGTTTAGAGCTACTTGCTCAGCATATTTAGAGACGAGTAAGTTAAGAAGACAGAAAATTCTCTCTGGTAGTGTTTTAAGTGAGACACTGGTGGATACTGGGAGAAGTGAACTTGTAGCAACTTCTGCTGATCATCCATGGAAAAATTTTTGAGACTCAAGAAATGTTAGACATCTTTATGTTGGTTTGTTCTTTTACATCTACTTTACACTTAATGGTTTTGTCAAGTGCAAGCAAGAGACATGCATTTGAATATCTGGAGAAGATCTTAGATCTTATTTCCACTCCAGTCTCTCACAGCATGACTCATTAGACATCATACTCTTCTCTGAAGAAATAATTTTTCTGCATCTTAATGCATATTTGCAAAAGCATACCTGGACAACGAGGGCCCAGAACTTCAGGCACTGAAGTATCTCACTAGACCACAAGTACAATTGACTTCTGATTGATCTCAAAGGCAAAGCACACCCAGAAAGCTTACAAGGATGAGCGATAATTGTAGTCACTTGCCTGTCCCCTTCTTTGATTGATGGTATTGCAGAACAAATGCAGAATACAGATTTCCATACTGACCAATTAGTTTGAGTATTCCACTATGATTAAATCAAGAAGATTTATTCTGGAGTCCTGAGTTTAATTCTGACTCTCCTCTTTGTGATATTTCTTCATCTTACAATACAGGTAGAGATATTGAACTTCTGGAAAATGTGTTTTGAGACCCTTGGAAGAAATGTGCCACATAACAATGATGTTCTATTGCTGTTGAAACTCTGAGAAGACATTCAGTAACTCATGCTGGTCTCAGATCTCACGTACAACTTCTCTGCTCGTTTGTGTCAGCTAGTAACAATTACAAATTAATAAAAGAAGTCTCTTTTAGAATCCTTGTCTAAATAAATTTGGATTTTTTCAGTAGAGCTATGGCATCCACTAGGTAACATAAATTTAAGAAGGTAAAACACTCTCCTAATTATCCTTGACCAGCTATTTTCCATTAATATTGCCAAGAAATGTCACAAGATGAAGTAATTAAAAAAATCCTGCCTTGTATGGAAAGCTGAAGCAGTGATTTTTCATCTCTAGTGACAAGAAGCAGGCTGCTTTTTTTTTTTGTCAGCCCATCCCAATACCAGTACAATCAGATGGTGTTACTATGGTGTGCTTTCACATTTGTTTTGATTGACTGTGCATGTTGGAGATTCCTAATGCTGACGCAGTTCTTTCATTGAAGTCAGATGAAAAAAGGAAATAAATACAATGGAAATAAAACCTTTGGAATATTTGTCCACTGAACCTGAGGACTGCAAGATACAGGTGGCAAAGAAGCTTCCTACCAGCTTGTAAAGTCCTAATACTGACCCTTCTCTGGTCCTGCAAACATAGATATTTGTTCTGTCTCAGGCAAGTGACTACGAAAAAACAGCAATGTGAACAAACCAGTTTACAAGGACTCTGCCACAGGTGCCAAGCACCAGCATCTGTGCAGTATGACTTGACTCTGTAGACCTTATTCATGCAAAACGTTTACATATGGGCAGAAGAGGACTGAGGGAGCCCCACTTGGATTCATTGATGCATCATCTGTGTGGTATCACACAAGACAGTGGGAGACAGTTACTGTCTTGTCTTCTTCAAATCTTTGATATGAGGGAATTCTGTGCAGATGTTTTGTTCACAGCAAAACCCTTTTTCCTCCTTGATGCAGGCCCCTGTCCTAAATGTGATGGTCTAAAATGTCAACAACAAAAAGGAGTTGACATATGACAAAAAGGAGCAACACAGTCAGCAAAACTAGAAAGAGGTATTCACAGCACAAACCCATAGCTATCTAAAATCAACATAATCACCTTCTAAAGTCAAAGAAAATAGAGCAGGATGTCCAAATTGTGTTATGATTATGCCTCTTGTAGATCATACAAAAGCATATATTACAAAGTTAAGTAAGTAAATAAACTGATTTGCCATGAACAACAAAAATGGCCCAAGGGCTTTAGACCTCATTAGCTTAGATTCAAACCAAAGTGATGAATTCCATTCTTAATTGATTCTGCAAAGATTCCTAATGAGGCTGTAAAGGGAGGGATCCTGAATGTAATGGATAGCCTTTGAAAAAATCAACAACAATAAAGGAGAGGGAAGGGCCATCACTGTAAATGTCTTTGTAAGTAAATGAAAAAGTTTGGGTGTGTGGGAGAAGACTGGGTGGATGTCTTTCCAGCTTTATTTTTGTGGGGGGAAAAAAAGAATAAAAACAAGAAAAAGTTGGGGGGTGGGAAGGAGTGTATATTATTGAAAAAGAAGTGTGATGACAAAATGCTGCAGGATTTTTGCTTGGTCAAATTATGAAACATTGTCAAAGTATCACCACACTTTAGAAACTAACGCAAGAGCATGCAGTCTCTGAAATATTGACAATTCAATTCTACCAGATAGAATTTCCATCAGCTTCAATACTGTTACCATCGTACCAAGAGTCCTGAGTGCTCATGACCATGTAATTAATAGTTTCATATGTGGCAGTCCATTGCACGACTTGAACCAAAGCTAAAGCCCCTGGACACCCTGCATATAAAGAGAGAGCTATAAGTCTGGCAATTGATTTGAGATAGACTGCATAGAGTAAGATTCAGTGTCCACACATCTCTATAAAGGATCACTTTTGTTTTCCTCAGAGGTGAGCTCCATTTCCATAGGGAAATTCTCTCTTCCTAACGGGTAGGTAAAGAGAAAGCAGCATTCTTTAAGGTTATTTCCCTCTTGTGGAATAAATTCATAGCTGTTATATCTTAAATATGGCCAAATAAGATTTGATCAGCCAAACTGTAAAGGTACAGAAATTTACTCATCTGATTTGTGTATGTGTCAAGAGGTCGAGGACAAAATCTCCTGATCTTTTGTTTCTAACTATTCTATGAGTCTTCTGGTCAAACAGCTGGCTATCTACAGGGACACTGTTGGAAAACACACAAAATCTATTAAATGATTCAGGCTTTATACATTAGTATAGGTCAGCAGCCAAGCAGCCTATAGACTCTTAATTAAAGCAAGCAAATTCAAACAAAGGATTTGTGTGGTGCGAAACTTTAGTGAGGATCAATACCTAAGCTAGAGTCAAGACTAAACCTTCAATAAAGACATATCTAATGAGTTTCTGTCCTCCAGATGTAAATAAATCCCATGAGAAATGCAGATGAATAATAGGCTCTGATTACCTCTGAAGCAGCTCCAGTCTAGCACAGAGAAACCTTAGCACAGGTGTAATTATTAAGATTCCTTCTGCCTGAATTTCTTTCCTTCCCCCATCTTGGTGCCCAGAGAGCCATGTACAGAAAAGGCAGAATGATACCAACACTATTAGGATAGTGTGAAGAAAACAGGATACCCAAAATTAGTTGTTATTTCATGGGTAGTGAGCAAAGATATGAAGGAGGGCAGACATTAAATAAAATACTAGGAGTATAATGAACAGTACAGATTTTATAATCTGGCATTTTTTGCATCTGAAACCGTGAAAATCTTCAAAAACAGTGTGGAGGATAGAAGGTATTTATGGAGGGTAGAAGATATTTAATGCCTTCATATAACTGTACTATTAAACCACTGATAACCGAGATTTGTACCTTCATATTTTTGTTCTTTTGCTCACCTACAAACTAAGTTAGGAGTGAATGAAGCCTATTAGTGTTTGACAGATGTAGGGTAGCATACAAAACAAATTGCAAGGTAAAGGTGGTAAGCCAAACTGCAAGGGCATGGCTCTATCTCAATTGCAGGACCTTGTAGCATGCCTCAGTTCCCAAATCAGAATGGGAAATCCAGCCATGACAAGGTAACTAGACCTGTGTGTAGACATAGGCATCCAGCATTATTTCACAGACCAGAAATGGAAGAAATCTTCTTGGTACAGCATGCAAGGTATCAGGAGTCTAGCACAGCCTTAATGGACAAGGTGGTTGATAGGTAAACCATTATAGCATAACTGGCCCTTGAATATGGTGATGGAAGAAATTTCCAGTTTCCCCAGGTGAAACAGGGATTTGTTGAAAACTCCCCCTTTCCCTCCCTGTACAAAATCACCAGGTGAAACATAAGGCTAAGATCAGTTCACCTCATCAGGCTTTTCAGCAGGTACAAGGAAAATTTCTCCCATTCACCTCAAATATTCATAGATCCACAGACTGGTTTAGGTTGGAAGGGAACTCAAAGATCATCTAGTTCCCACCCGCTGCCATGGGCAGGGGCACCTTCCACTAGCCCAGGCTGCCCAAAGCCCCATCCAACCTGGCCTGGAACACTGCCAGGGAGGGGGCAGCCACAGCTTCTCCAGGCAGCCTCTGTGTCAGGGCCTCACCACCCTCACAGGGAATAGTTTCTTCTTAATAAATCCACCCTCCTTCATCTTAAGGCCATTACCCCTTGTCCTGTGACTGCATGCTCTTGTAAACAATCCCTCCCTCCAACTTTCTTGTAGGTAATTATTACCTTATTACAAAGGTAATTTATTACTTTTAGGTACTGAAATGCTGCCCCAGAGCCTTCTCCTCTCTAAGCTGAACAAACCCAACTCTCTCAGCTTGTCTTCATAGGAGAAGTGCTCCAGCCCTCTGATCATCTTTGTGGCCTCCTCTGGACTCGCTCTGATAGCTCCATGTTCTTCTTATGTTGGAAGTCCTAGAGTTGAACAGGTGGGATCACATGAGGGTAGAGTACAGGGAGACAATCACCTCCTTCAACCTTATGATCACAATTTTGCAATGTTACATTTTATTACATCCATTCTCTTTGATTTATATAGAAAATCCCCCAAATATATTTCTATTCACAGGGCAATTCAGTAGAAACAAGGTTCTTTGGTATTGTTTTGAGGGTTTTTTTCTTCTTTTAACTGATAAATTACAATTATCTGAAAGATTTGGAAATTCTTTTACTATGAACATACTTCTGCCATCTCGCTGGCTCATCAGATACAACAGTTTGTACTGATTTGGTGTCAGACATAAAAGCATGTTAGCTGGCCCTCTGCAGCTCTCCACATGCATGATTTTAGCCTGCAGTTCACCTCTCTCTCTCTCATCATCCCCTTTCCCTTAAAAAGTAATATTTGAACATTTTTTTTCCTAAATGCTTAATGTTTTCTGAATGTCAGAATTTGGAGGGAAGTGAAGAACACTTCGAGTCACCATAAGAACATTCCCAGTAATCACAAACCCAGGGTGTTTTTTGGTATGTGACTACTTACCTGTGTTTTGAGACTTTATTAACTGAAGATTGTAAAGTGCTTAGCGATCCCTGGATGGAAGGTAGTTTATACCACACTAAGCTAAAACATAAATTAGAATTAAGTACAGGTATATGCCATATCTGGAGAATGGTTTCCAAAGAGGGAAAATCAGAGGATTGATTTTTATGTTTATGAAAGTCAGTGGGGAGTTCTGCTCTAAAAATCAGTGGCATGTGCAATGGGCTCATGTGGATGGATGAGGAAGTTAGTATGCAGACAGACATGGATTTACAGCCCACAAGGCATTCTGCAATAACTTGCCATGAGAGTTTTCTTATCCTACACTGAGAATACCTTTGTGTGCAGTAGTCTAATAAAGTATTTTGCACTTGGTCGCTATTAGATAGGTTTCTTATACCAGCTGACACACCAATTTCTACACATTACCTTTTCTGTAATGATAAATCCTGTAACAATGTTTGGATACGTTACAGTAGGTCTTTTTATGTTCACCAAATATGTAGTCAGGCTGGCAGTACAAGCATATGAAATCCAATTCCCCTCTGCCATAAACTGGAATGTTTCCCTGGAAGCCAAGGCAGGTCCAGAGATTCAGATCTGCAGAAAATTTGACCTGGTTACCACAGTATGGTTGCCGTAGCACTGCACATTCACTGAGCACCCTGCAGTTTGCTAAGGAAGAGGTTTACACAGCGTGCTTATTTAGGAAACCACCACAGTAGTTTTATACAAATTGAATGCCATGAGCAGCACAAGCCAACGGCACAGAAAAGTTCCAGCTGCCCCTCCAGGAGGAAAAGTAAAGCAACCACAAGACATAATCCCTTGCCCTAAGGTAAATCTGCCCCAGGGAAATTTCACGTTGGTTTTCTTACAGGAGGAGTTTTCCTAAGGGTAAAGGAGTTTGTGCAAAGTTATGCTCAGTCAGCTGCTGCCAGACATTTGCCTAGAGGGGTCTGCAGGGCAACCCCAGTCATGCAAGTTTAATCGGGCTGAGTCCTTCAGTGGCAGGTGAAGTATTCCAACGAGTTGTGCCATTCTCTGGCAGGTCAGTGTATAATATATCACTGGGTGTACTTCAAGTCCAAGAGAAAAGAGAAATCTCCTATGTCCATTATTGAAAATAATGCTTTATTAATAAAAAAAAAAAAGAGGAAAAGAAAGTTTGGCAGCCAAAAATGCCAGGCTAGTGGAGACACAGTGTCTGCACAGCAGCTTCTCCTGGTAACAGATCTTAAAAGCATCAACGGTGATCTGTTATTCTTACAAGACACAACAAAGCTCCCAACAGGCAGAAAACAGCAGAATTAATGGATTGGAAAGCGAGAGTCTAATGTATAAGCTTTCAAAAGTCTCCCAAGACTAGCAGCCTCATTGTGCATATCCCGTAAGTTACTGCTATTGGGTTTTGGGTGTACGTGATACCATCAGTGGAAAAAAACCACAAAGGTCAATATAACTGCAAACTCTCTCAGAGCATCTGGATAATATTTCTATGGAAATCCTTTAACTCCAAAAGAAACAAATATTATTTATACAACAAAGGGCTTAAAAAAATACCCAAGTAAGCAAAAGTCGGCCCAGTTCAACTACTTTACAGTTAAATCATTTTTTATTGAATTCAAGTTTCATGGATCATTAGAGAGCCAGAGGCAGAATTCCAGGAGCTGCCTTGGCCTAATGAGTCTTCAGCAAATTGTTTTCTTAAGGATCCCACACCTTCTTGCTGGGCTCTGAAAATAAACTGTTTTATGTAATTTCTCTTTATTTTTTTCTCTTTTAAAAGGAAACACAAGCTTTTTGATGGAATGTTATTTATACCCACTGCAATAGGCTGTTGGTAGTGTGTATTTCCTTAGCTTTTTTTCACTTTTAATATAAATGTCTCAATATCATCCAAAAAGGTACTGACACCTGCACTATCTCATGGACAAATTATGCACTTTTTTTTTTTAATCTAATGAAAACCTAATGAAGTTTCACAGGCTTATCCTGCTTTATATCCTCCAAGAACCTACAGACATAAATCAGTGCAATCATTACTCCTAATGCCATAACTGATTTTGGAAAACAAGAGAGAGAAGTTTAATCGATCAAAAACATGATAGCTGATACAAAGTTGCCTCCAAAGGAAAATATTTATTAAAAAATAACCCTATCACTTTAACAAGGAAATGGAGAGTGTGTTGAAAGTTAATACTTTCTGCACTAGAGAAGAAACATTTGACACTGAGTTCATCAAAATCCCTTCTATCGTTGTGGCCAAAGCATGCCAGTATCTGCAGCCAAGAGCACAGAAGGGACTGATAGGACTGGCAGCACATCCAGCTACCCATGACTGCCGAGCTCCAACGCCTGGACACTTCTTTACAGCTGAGTACACTGGGGGGGAGTAGTGTGTGATGCACAGCCAGGGCGAGCTCTGAGTTCATGCTGTGGGTTTACAGTCAGATATCTTAATTGCTCTGCTGTTGCATCTAATAACTCCCCAAACAGCCAGTCCCTACATCAAACAGTCACCCCAAGAGAAAAAAAAAAAGAAAAAAACCAGATGTCAATCTAAGCAGAGAGCTCCATCAAAGGAAAACTGCCTCACTAGGAAGTTATCAGTAGCAGTTGTCTCGTACTTATAATTGGAGGTCCTACTTTCTAATATCCACACATAAATAAGAACAAAAAAGAGTCTTTTCCTTGAGTGCAGTGGCTTTTTTAGCACTGGCTCGCTAAATGGGTGGGCCAAAGTTTGCATGTGTCAGAAAATGGAATGAGCAGCACAGCAAGGGACACAGCAGCTTGTGTTACAGTTCATCTATTGTTAATCCAGTCATTTGGTCTGAAAAGCAAATCAATCTTTGTAGTTCTGTTTTTTGTGCAGCTAGAGTTGGAAAAAAATGTTCTCATAAACTAGCCAAACAACAAGGATTTGAGAGAGGCTGAAACTATTTGTCTGTGGAGTCAAATTTGGTGATCATTTCCAGCCAGGGAAACAGAGGGAGAGCCATTTTTGAAATAAGCATTCGTTTTCTCTGCTCCAAATGGCTGGCAGCATGCATGGACAGAGCTGACCAGTCTTGCATTCACGTAGTTCCTCTCTTGGCAGCTGCTTCCACAGGAGGCGAGGGAGGTTGGCCCACATCAGCCAGCCATGCTTCATGGTCTCTGCTCAGCACTCCATGTGCTGAACTCATGCCCTGTGCCTCTGAGAGTGGCTCTGGCCACGTGTGCAGCACCTGCTTGCTCTTGCAGGTCCTCCTCCTCCCCATGTTTCACAACTCTTTGGTCTCCTTCTTCCCTACCCCAAAACCCTTTTGCCAGATTGTTCACACACACACTAGGGCAACAAGTTTCAGAAAGCAAAAGCAGGCACAAATGTCAGGGTCTTTTTCTATTCCTGCCACATGAACCATAGTAAAACACATAGCAAATCAGGGTTAAGGCCATCGTCCACATCCTCAGACCCCTTCCTCCAGCATAACCATTAATCAAGTCTCAAACAAGGGACAAGTTGCTAGAGATGGTAAAGCTGAACTTAAGAGAGAGAGCAAAGCAGCACTCATTGGTGTTTCTGGAGGGAGGGACGCTAGAGGAGAGCATGAAGGTTCCCTCACTCATGAAGAGTAAGGAGAGAAGCTGGATGACAGTTTAGGGGTGTGGGCGGCATCTTACAGACTATTCCTAGGAAGAAGAGCAATGATGAGAGTATGGGCTATCCAGAGGCAAACAGAGTCCCTCCAGTGGCATAACAATGTCTAGGGCTTTCCCCTGGCTGGAATTTAAAAGGCTGGGCCCCTCAGGAAGCCATCAGCAAACATCCCTACAGTGCCACAGTGTTGGCAGTCACGAGGCCACAGGAGATGGGCAGAGGGTGAGAAGCAGCAGTCAGGAACACCCCTCACTGGCACCAGCTGAGATGCCCAATGGGTTACCTGCTCTGCCTTCTTTGACAGAAAAACAGAGCTGTGCAGTTTTGCATCCAGGATTGCCAAGCATCTGACCATGGCCCGAGGGCAGCAGTCCAGGCTTTGATGAAGAGAATTGCTCAAGCTCTGTCCTCACTCCACTACAGTCTTCACTGAGAGTGTGGAAGAGTTTTCCTGAGCAAGAACTAATTTAAGGACCTTAAGATCTGTCATGTTAAATTTAAGCCTTTTGAAGTAGTTCACAGCTGTCAGTGTCGACTGTGTTATTTCAGACTTTAGCTTCCTGAGGAATTGGACAAAACCCCTAAGAACTCAGTGAAAATGTTCAGCCCAGGAGTCACAATTCTTTTGCATTTTGCACTACGGAGAGCTTGCTGAAACTGCTTAACTACAGAAGGCTGATTGCCATGTATCTGGAATTTCCGACAAATCACGAGATGTTAAAATTGGGACTCAGTGTGATAATGATGACTTTGCCCACTTAGTTCACTATAGGCTTCAAGTACTGTAGTTATTCTCTCGACATTAAAAGAAAAGTCGCTTTCTCCCCCGCTATTTCCCAGAAAGCTGGGGAATGAAACCTAACCAGCTTGAAACCATTCAGACTAAAATGCAAAATGATGATTTTGGCAGGGAGTGGGTATGTACAGTGGATAAAGTGCAGGAAATTAAGAGCCAAGTGCAGAAATATACGTTAACTGAAAGCCTCAGTAAAGCACCTTGCTATGTAGCATGTTTAGAAAAATTATATGCATTTAAAATTAAAGACAACATTCTCTTTTTTATTTCATACATATATATATGTGTGTGTGCATGAATATGTGTGTGTGTGTGTGTGTGTGAATTACCAGCAGTAATGAAAGGGGTAGATAAATTACTTTTGTCAGATGAATGAGGAAAAAAGGAAAAAAGCATTTTAAATACAGTCAGAGCATATAATTAATCAGAATTCCTCTGATTAATAATTATTGTTATTGTAGTTATTATTGATAAATGTTACCACTAGACTTCAATGGCTGAGCTACTAAGAATTCAGATTAACTGAAATGCATCTAATTTGCCTGCATGTAGCTATAGCCATTTTTATTAACCAATAATTCTTCTCTAATACTGCTGGTTAACATCGCTCTCTTGCTCCACATAATATACATAGTTCCTGTTCTACTTAGAAATACTGAAGGACCATGAATTAGTTCTTGCCTCTGCCCCAGGCTTTCTGTTGACTTCGGTGATGTGAAGTTAATTCTCTCGACCTCTCTATCCTTGTTGGTGACACAGGGTAACAATCCCTCCTGAATTCATAGGGGCAGAAAGAGATAACCCTTATTGCTGACTGTAGTGAAACAAAGAGGTATACATTGCTGGAAAAGCTCCCAGGAAAGCATCCCTGATGGGTTGGATTAAAGGAACAGACAACATGATGAAGCTGAAGTGGAACAATGAGCCCAAACCTATGGAGGATGGATATTTTTTAGGTGTTTTTCTGGGATGTTTCAGTCTTGAGGACAGATACATGATGAACAGATAACTAGCCCTGCAAAAGGAGAGAGGGTAAACTTTGGGTAGGACATGAGAGACATGTCCATTACTGCCTGCCTGTCAGCTCTATGACAGAAAATCTGTCCAGGTCACAGGATGTTCATTTTCCTACCAGGCTTCAGAAATCCCTTGCTCTGTTGTGAGAGTGAAGCATAAACAGAGCCTTCAGCAGTAATCCTCTTTGTTTCTCAATATACCACTACCATGGGGCAAAGGGCACAGCTAAGGGAAGAGCTTCCTGTTTTTATCACCTTTGCCCATTGCCTCCCTGCATACAATACTGGCCTAACAGCAGTAACCTAACTGTGCCAGGATCAAGATCTCTTTAGGTGCCTAATTCAGGCATGAACAATCATGCAATCAACAATATCCACACCAGGCTTTATATGAGCTTTCTTGCTCAAGGGTGCTCCAATGGTTTGCCAAATATGAATTTAGTCATCTAGGATAATAGATCAGCCTGGGCCTGAGCACAGGCTGAGAACAGGGCTTTCTCAAGGGGTCCCCAGGTTTCACTGGGGCTCTAGCCACTGACACAGTATAAAGCTTTACAGAGGTGTAGGGACCCTATCAGTTAGCAACATAAAACACAGGAGTTATTCCCACTGTCAGTGCTTTATCCAAGGAAAGGTTTCAGGCAGTCAAAGGTTTCATTTAAGGGTGTGTTGTTTTTGTAAGTAAATAACAAATAGAAAAAAATTATCCCTGTTAAAATCTACCTCTCTGGATAACTGAGTAATCAATATATAAGATAGGTTGAAAAGGCATTTCATATGGTCGGTATTCTCATTGTTGTGATCCTACATGAAGTGTACATTATCTTGGCCAGAGACAGCATTTTCCTGTATGCTGTAATTAAATCAACTCTGAAGTGTGAAATGAGACAAGACAAAATCTATCACACTTCCCTGAAACTTTACGAGAGTGGTTTCCATCCTCAGAGAACAAAATAAGCTTTATTTTGAAAGGAAGATTTTCTAAGTCAGAACCACTTCTCTTTCCAAGTCCTTCTGTTTTCCCATGTTCTTAATCTGCAGATGAGGAAGCAAAGTGGTACCAAATAAATTACATTCCTTCATTATCCACATACAAAAAGTATATTATTTCGTAAATATCTCTGGATATTTACGTGCATTTTGCTTCTACATTCGGATAAGTGCAAATAGATTGTGTTTAAATGAAGACATGTTCATTTTACCTTTATGCTAACATCATTCTGCAAGACATAAAAGAATCCTGCTTTCTGTCCACAGCGGTTTGTTTTCAGAATTGATTTCTTTGTGGTTTTGCTATATAGAGAACGTAAACTTTCCTCTAAGCTGAAAGTCAGTTAAGTAGACTTTGACCTATTTGTGTTTAAAGTTCTTTGTTGTAATCCTAAGGCATCTTCACCTGCTTCAGTTAAACATGTTTACTCCCAGTGTAGTTATTTCAAATTGCTCAGTGTTAAAATTCCTGATGCCAAGAAGACAACAAACTCCCAGCATCATTGTCAGTCCCAGCCTCTCACTGAAACAGATTTTTGCCTGCAGTCGGTGAAGTTGTCCTGATTCTGGCCAGGCCAGAATCATCCTCCCCAGGCAGCCATCCCAGGTGAGCTGAGTCAGCCCGGGCTGTTTCCACACCACCTGACATCACTTCCCCATAAAAGGGGCTGGTCAGGGAAGGGGTGCTCCTTGTGCTTCTAAGGTAGTTTGAGTGTGGGCAGGGTATCTGGTGGGTCCTCATGTTGTGTAAGTACTCTGTGTTGCCAGCAGGTCAGTAAGGTACTCCTTATCATCACTGGGTGTGAGTAAAATTTGCTGTGTGCTGTAATAGTTCCCCTTGCAGGGTGATTTTTTTTTTCCTAGTAAATTGTCCTATCCCAACCCTCTTTCTCCTTTAGGAGCGAGTGGTGTGTGGTGCTTAACCACTGCTTGGGGCTGAACCACCAGAGAAGTTAAATAAGCAAAAAAACATATGCCTCCTGTAGATGGGACCTATAGCTGTTGCAGGCAATTTGATTTAGTATCTTAGTTATTGTCTCATCTAGCTAGTTATTGAATGTGTGCAGCAATGGTGCCTTGACCACGTCCTTTGGAAGTAAGTCCACCTACCTAATTCTTTCTTCTAAGAGCATTATTCTCCCTTGCAAGCTCTACTCTAATTTCCTTCTTGTGATCTAATTTTCCTCTGCATGTAGGATGATAATTTAGAGAAAATACATCAGATATAGAGAAGAAATACTGTGACAATTGACTTTAATGTATGCAATTCACATATTATGTATTGTTTCCACCCTTTTACTACAATGGCTTGCTGAATGATAAAGTTTAAGTTCAGGAGCTAACCATATATTTTGAACTGCTATATTCTGAATAGAGAATTGGTTTAACTTCTAAAACAAGATATAAAGCTGAAGTTACACTAAAAGCTGTAGGATTTTGTAACACCTTCTGAACTGCCTTTTAGAAAGCATATTGAAAATATAAATTCTTAATTTTTGAAAACCTGTGAAATTTTGGTTGTCCTGTTGTCATACCAAACTTCGTAACCTTTTCTTTGGTTTCTGCTGTGAACTGCTGTGTGGCAGTAAAATAGCTGCAAGAAAGAACAAATCTCATATTGCCTGCCCTTCATATACTGCTAGAATGTGCTTTTTCAACAGTGGAAAGCTAATACCCTATTTATCTTTGAAGCCAGTCCTATTATTTATACAGTATTTATCAGGTCTTCACTTTTTTGAAACACAGGGATACTGAACTCCTCACCATACTCAGAGTATTCAAGGGGAAAATTATTACAAAGGCAACTTCATCGCATAACAAAATTCAGGATAATAAACCAACCCTTCTGATCCTTTTTTCTCATTTTTTTCAAACCTGTTTCAGTTCATAACTTATTTTCCTAGAAAAAAATAAATTTAATAAGCATCCATCACACCATATTGTTTAATTTTGGGTTTGTTTGTTTGCTTTAGATATGAAGAGAAGTAATGGAGTAACTTTTCAGTTTCTCCTTCCTGAAAAAGAAAGCAATTGAATTTGGTACTTCTGCTCAAAGCTCTGTGTCTATCAATCATCTGCTCCTATTTCTCATTGCCCAGCTGTGCAATGACTTCTCATTTAGTGGAGGTCTGACAGCTTCTGAAGCAGCCTGAAACAAGAAGAGATCACAATTAGAACAAGGCTGTGCTCTTGCCTCTATTTTTCTGAGCTGTACCCTAATAATGAATATTTTCCAAACCACTAGAAGTCTGATGTGGGAGTCTTAGCAGGCCATATGATTTATGCTATGCTCTTGTCTTCTGTATTGGGGCATCATTTTTCATGCACCCCACATACAAGCATTTATACATCATGGATCCTCTCTCTGCATGTGCAATTCAACCCTATTCCCTGAGTGCAGCTAATGAGTGAAGTTGCCAGCTGTGACAAATTTTGTGGTGGGAGAAAAACCACAGTGCCAGACCACAAAGTGAAGTGATATTCTGGTAGAAGAGGGTAACACAGGAGGGAAAGAAACTTCTGTTACAGCGCATAAAAGCAAGCTGGTATCAGGTGGGCCAGTCTAACCAATTTATGCCAGATGTCTCCAATGGATATAAGATCTACATCAGAGATTGCAATTACCCAAGCCAACCACGTTTCCTCTTCTCGTGTTCTTGTAGTGATATTAGCTGATTTGGAGCTTTCAAAACGTGTCCTAGTTTATCATTCTTACTGACTTTTGGGGGGGACAAAAAAGATGATGTTCAGCTTAGATTTTTGCTGACAAGTCTCTCATCCTACAGTAAAAGAATTGAGAGAAGTATAAGACAGAAACAAGGGTCCAAATCAGCTTAGCTATAGTAATCTATATGTGTTAATCAGAAGAATGAAACAAAGGCGAACACAGATTCTATAGTGAATTCTATAGTGGTGGTCTAAACCTTATTACTGTTCTATAATATCACCTGGAGCAACTTGTTTATTTCAGGACTACAGCCAGGGCTGACACTGGGGAACTAATTAAGGACTTCTAAACCTAACTGCCTATCTCTGTAGACACAGAAATATCTATAAATATGATACTACTTGACCCAGTGCCTCTGTGAAGTGTAGGATAGCATGTATTATACCATGACCAATAACGGTTCATGCAGGATTATAAAGAGATAGTGCCAGTATATTGCGCTCTGGTCTAGTTTACCCAGAATTACTGTAACAGAGGGGAATTTAAGAGATCTTACCACCCTGGATACTCACTGTTTTGCATTCCTACGGCATTTTTTGTTCAAGGAACTCAAAGAAGTGTATGTAACTTAACTAATTCAACCTTATGATGCCCCTGAGATGCAGGTAAACAAGTTTATGTACATTTTACAGGTAGAGAAACAAAATCTAATATTTTTCCCAAATATATAAGGTACAGCTTCTAACAAGAAGAGGATAGCAGGTGGAACCTACACTGAGAACTTCACATACATTTCAGCACTCATTGACTCTGAAAGAGTCAGGCTAATTTACACCAGCTGTGGACAAAGCCATCCAAATCCTTATCACTAGTTGTCAAAAATTCCTGCAACAACCTCTTCCTAACAAGCAAAAAAGTGGAAGGTCTACCAAGTTATTTTCTCTGCTTACATTAGAGGAAAGTGTTGGCAAAAATCAGCTTGTTTCTGTAGACTCATGCTTTGGAGCAAAACGGTCAGAGTAGTAGTTAAGTTCTCACTTTTTTCCATTGCCAAAAACAAATGCATCGTAGTGCTCTTGTGTTTCCTGAGAATGACTAAATTTGTCTTTTTTTATTGTGCAGCTGAGATATGGCATGATGTATTCTACTGCAGGAGCAAGTGAGGTACTGGCATTTTTTTCTTTATTCTCCTCCAAATGGGTGATCTATGGTACAAACATCCATGTCACTGAAATGAAAAGAACATGTACTATTGCTTTACCCTTTGAATGTATTGTGCCTGTATAGGTTAAAGGAGCCAAACAAAAAAGACAAGCAGAGAGCAGTTTTGTGTAATGAAAGATCCTGATAAATATATGAATCAAAAATAGCTTTTGACTGTATCCTATCTGGTTCTCTAAGATAATTTTATAACCTTCTCTCCTCTAGTGCTGAAGAGCTCTGTCAGATGGAAAGATACTATTAAATAGAGCAAAACTGTAAGGCCTATTTCCTACAATAATAAAAAGAAAAACAAGTTTCACCTTTTCTGACTACTTTGGGTACTTTCACATGTGTTATTTTGGGGGATTCTTTGCAACATATCATTGCATCGAACAGAAAATTGAGGAGCTGTCATTTTCATCATAAACACATCATTTTACTGGAGGAAAATAGAACCTGGGTGTAACACTGTGCAACAGCCTTCTTGTCTATTAGCGTCTAACCTGACAAACCCTTAGTAGCTTGAAAAACTTTAAAGATGACAGTTCAGGAAAATGATCCCTAGTAGGTACAGTATATGGCAGAGGCCATATACTGTCCATGAGAACATTCAACTTTTCAAGCCAGGGGTATCTACTGAGTGCCTTTGAAGGGGAGTGAGTGTCTTCCTATGTTTTAAATTTATTACTTGTTTTTTTTTTTTTTGTAATCCCTCTCCTATTTAAACCTGAATAGGTAGAGTGGGAGAGGTGGCAGGAAGCTGAACAACAGAGTAGTACTGTCGAGCTGTTGTCAAATGACCTTCAACATACCTTACGGCTTTTCAATATGTGGTGCTACACTGGGAAGAAAAAGCTGGTTTTGCCCTCTGTCAGGTGGGTTTCATCCTCTCTTAGGTGGAGAGCCTGGGCAAAATGATTTATCCATCTCCACACTGGATTATCATCTTTCTTTTTTTTCCTGGACCTGATAAGATTTGGATTTTAAAATGGCATAGGGAACCAGTGGCTTGTGAAGGGTTAAATCCTCTCCAAAGGCTTAGGTAATGTGTGCCAAGATAAGCACCTCATGTTTGTTGAAGTGAGACATTATTCCGCAACTTCTCAAAGTCGCGGGTGATTTTCTACACTGTCAATCCAAGCTGGGCTTTAATATGATAAAGAGCTCTGAAACTGCACTCCTATCACAGGTTGAACACACTACCAAAATCATTCTGATCCACTTCTCCTGTCTCATAAACAGCTGGCATTTGGCATGGCTGAGTGGATGGAGACATTTCTGAACTGACTTTAATGACCTCGTAGTACATTTGCAATAGATGAAGCTTAGCAGTTAATCATGATTGAAGTTGGCACCTGAAACAAAATTCTCACCTCAGCTTTGTGTTACAGTTGCAGCAATATCTTCTAGAGATATAATTTGGAAGCATTTCTACTCTAATCTCAAAGGAGTACTGGCACTATAAAATAATTGCTTTGGAATAAATGGATTTATAAATAGTCTGTGCTGTATTTGGGTAGTTCAGGTTCACTGTTCCTGTTTGCATTTTCCTGAGAAGTTCAACTTCAGGCTTTCCAGGTGGCCTCTCTCCCAGTATATTTCATGGAATTTAATTGCATCAGTGAGATCAAATTATACTAATTGCTGTAGGGGTTTTTGGGTTTTTTTAAGAGTGTATTTTTGTTGCTCAAAACCTTTCAAAGCCACAGGCTGATAAATATTCAGGACTTTTTGGCTTATTTCAGCAGTGAACTTCTACATTCCCATTGGTGCTGTTATCCTGCCAGTTCAAGACTTTTTACTGGGTGCCCTGGACAGGCTTTGGGCTGCACAAGGTAAATCTCAGCCATTGCATTAGTATTTTGCTCACAGCAAAGGGCAGGGGATAGAGAGGGCTGATGGTTCCCAGCTCCATGTATTCTGTCTCTTGACCTGAAAGGCAGTGACTCTTCTGGGTAATTTGGGATTTCTAAAGGCATTGATTTTTGCAATCAGATTTAAGAATATTTGTTGAAATTATATTATTTTTAACGACATAACCATGACAATACACAGATATGTATTTTCAGAGATTAGACCTCAAAGCTCCCTTACCTGATATTAAACCTGTCATATTACCAGGCCTTTCATAACATTGCCCATGTGCAGTTCATCTTCAACTTCAGAAGCAGTAGTCTATCCTTACTGCTATAATAACCTCTACCAATATAAATTCTACATTGTACAGCCTGATGAACACTCATAAATGTTCATATCTTCTGAATATTGCAGGCATAAAATCACTTCCTCTTTGTTGGAGAAGTCTATGTAATTTACCATCATCATTTACCACTTTGCAGAAATGTGTTCAGAAACATACTTTGCAGTTTTAAGACTTATGATTACCATTATCTCATTTTCTATAACTGGACTTGTGAATTTGTTTTGGCTCCTATACAGCCATTTTGAAATATCAGGATCCTATTCTATCTGCAAAGAAAACTCCTCACTTAAACATATTTTCAACTTATTCACTATAATGGACTCGCATTGCAGTTTTTTGCTAAAAGAATGTATATTATTTTCATCGCAGTCTTAGCGTAGTTTTTTCCTGAAAGTGTGGTATACCCTCAAAATAGTTTGTGACATTTTGAAAAATATCAACTACTTCATGACAGACTTCAAAAAATCTTCCTCTCTTTCAAACAGAAGAAGAACAAAAATTAGTTGAGGCACAGAAAAACCTTCACCATGTTTAAAAAAAAAGTTTCAAGCTCAAATCGAATTACTTCAGTGAAGGAAAGAAGTTAACTAGATAATCCTATGCTTCCATTGTCAGAAAATACTGGTTATCTAAAAGGTTTTTAGGTTAACAGAGGAAAACATGAGAGAGATGCAAAGCTGCAGATAGAAATGAGAGAAATTCACATGGGAAAGAGGGTGTGTTTTTTAACAGTAAGACCAATTAACTTTTATAAGGACCAAGGCATTTACCTCCTAATATCTCCACATCAGGCCTGTGTGCCTTGTTGGTTGGTTGGTTTGCTTATTTTACCTTTGATATCTAATAATCATGTTTCAATCACGTTACTGAACTCGATGCAGAACCTGATGGGTACTATACCCAGGAGCACTTGGTCTTAGAGCTGTGGTTTCTTCCTTCAGAATTAGACCATATTTCCATGGGTTTTTTTCTGTCATGCAAACATGTTCATTTATAAAAAAGGAGATAGAACAAAAATACTTGCATGCCCTGTTGCTGGACAGGCTGAAACAGAGCCCTGGGCACTCAGATCTTTGCAGAATTATCAGGAAAGTGTGAGAAGGACAAAACAATCGGTATCTGAACTGTTGATTACACTGGCAACAATTGCCTTTATAGTTCGTTGATATAATGGTTTGCATTTGCCTCTCAGTGAGACACTCACAAAAACAATTACAATTAAGCTTAGAATAGAGATTGTTTCACCATTAGATAGGAATGGGGCTGGAGTCGGATATTGCTCGAGTCATGGTTTCGGGTAGGTCTCCTTTCCCCATTGCCCCTGCAGAAAGCACATAAATATTTGGCATTCAGGTTCAGGGAGTGAAAAGAAAGGAAGCAAAATTCTGGGCAGCAAGCTGAATAAAAGAGGCAGGCAGTGAGGCGTAAGCTGGATCTCCCTACAGATAAAGGACCAAATACTTCTGACAATAAGTAGAAAGGAAAATGACCTTGTGAAAGGGAAAAACAGACTTTCTGCCTGCAGAAATGGTGGAAGAATGAACAACTACATAGAATCATAGAATTGTTTTTGCCAGAAAAGACCTGTGAGTCCAACCACTAAACCATGTCCCTAATGTACAGGTTTCCTTTGAAAAAGCCACTTCCTAATCAAAGGAGAAAAAAACTGGAAAGTGTCATTCAGAGGAGACCTTTAAGACCATCTCAGCTGCCAAAAGCTATCAGTTTATCTGAAAGGCACCAAAATAAAGGGTGCTTTTTGGTCCCTTCCCTCTCTACTGTTCACTGATGGGAGAAGTTAACAACCTACTTCTGTTATCAGTCATTTGATTTGAATAAGTGACAGCAGAGATCTGTGTGGTAGAAGGAAAGCTTCTTGACTGACTGATGGCAGCTTGCTGTCTTTATTCATCTTGCTTTAAAAATATGTGTGCATCTATATATACATACACTTGAGTTTGTGTGTGTGTATATATATACACACATATATACGTGTGATGAATAACAAAATCCAGTTAAAGAGCACTATTAGTTGACAAATCAGGTGCTCATAAATAGCACATTTCAGTACAAAGTTTGCCTGGTCAGAAATATTATTTGCTGGTTATTCACACAGATTTGAAAGCTGCAGTTTGGAGTTTCTGTCAGGGTTTTCCCCTGTGACCTTGATAAAACACCAAAAAAATTAATTCAGGTGCCTAAAACAGGCATCTGAGATGCCCCAGTGGATGTGGCACCCCTACTTAGGGCTGTCACAAATGATGCATGTTTTGAGAGATCCATGTTACTGTGGTGTGGCTGCTTGAGGCCACTTAAGAATACTTTAGAGTGCCTAAAATGAAATTAGAAACCTGTTCTTATATTCCTCTTCATTTAACTCTGTGCTTCAGTACAACATTGTTGAAGTTCTAACCTCTACCTACTATTTTCTCACCAGCAATTCACAATAATAGTATGTGATTCCATTCAGCCATGATAGTACTGTAGGGTCCTGTAGGCACAATGACCTCTTTGTGCACATGAATTGCTTTAAGTCCTTTATCCTTTTTTTTATTATTGTTGTTTTGCTGTCTCTTCCAAGACAACCTGTCTGTCAGAACTGTCAAATAACTTACTGACTTATATATACGAAAAGAAGATTTTGATTGGGTAACTATGAACTGCTTGGGAGCAAATACCGTGGTAGAGGTCAGAGGTTTGCTTCAGTGTTTGATGTTGCCTTATCACATGTGGTCAGGTCTTGTTTAAAAAAAAAAACAAACACAAAGGAACTAGAGGAAAAAAATGCATCTTAATTTCAGAGGGCAAACTCATCCCTAAAGCCAGGCATTTTTTCCATATTCACATTGGCAGGGTACCCACGCATCGGGGGATATAGTTCGTATTTAAATTCCCCTTAAGTGAAGATTCAGTTTTTATTTATTTATCATGCCAAAGATAAAGAATGTTTCTTTTTCCAGTGCTATGTCAACAATGCCCTCACCTAATTGTAGCAATCTGAGAGAAGCCCTTCCTCATGAATCATCCTGGAAGAAGGTAACATAATCTCTGCTCTTCTGCTGCTGAAACACAGCTGCAGCCTTCTGGAGAATCCACACAAGCTGTACCAATTCACTTAGAACAGTCCACCTAAAAATGGATTGTTTAAAAAAAAAAAAAGAAGAAATGAATAGACAGTGATCATTTACTCCTCTCATAGCAGCTTGGGTAGAACATCCAGAAAAAAAAAAAACATAAAGCCAGCAGAAAATGTTGAGTGGATAATTAAAGTTCACACTGAAAGAGAAGTATCAAGTTGCAAATGGTAACTGAGAGAGATCTTGTGGAAGACTTGTATGCTGAAAAGTTGTCAGGAAAGCAGTAGCACTTACCCTTCACTAAATGTCTGGGGACTTCTCAAAACCAGAGAATTCATTCTGCTTGGAGATGTACTCCCATGTGTTTCTGCGATGTCTAACCTCAGCTGGAGGCCAGACCGATTATTCTTATACATCATGAGGTTATGGTGAAACTAATCAATTCACCTGTTATGGAAGCCATAATGTGAGGAGGAAAATTCACTAACAAGGAACTTTGAAAGTTAAGTGGTCAGAAGTGCATAAATCAGGAGGAAACCCAGTCAAAACCTGGTTATCTCTCCAGAAGCAGATTGTAAAATGCCAGCTGGCATTGCAATGCAGCGTTCTTCTAGAAAATACAGCCTTGGTTATTATACAGTGGCATGTGTCAGCTGTTTCAGAAGAGCTGTATGTCAACAGGGGTGACCCAAGGAGCAGTTTGTCCTTCATAGTCTGTCAAAAGCAGTTCCCTATTCAAGGAGAATCTGTAAATAAGAAAGAAGAATGGAGCCATGCCAGGTGGCAGGCAATTGCACAGACAATGCATTTGATTTATGCCAATTTAAAAGAGCAGTGTTTGGACTCCAAGTCAAAATTATGTACTATTACGGCAAATATTTTTATTGCAAAACAGCACTGTCTTCATCATTTTCATACCAGTTCTTCAGTTTGTGTCTCTTTTTTTTTTTTTCCCCCCACAGAAGGCTGTAATTTGCTACTGTTCTCATCCTGATGATATTCAGCTCTGCTGTATTCAGTGGGTGTTTGCCTTCCTCGTTGAACACTGGTTTTAGCACAGATGTTTGCTGGAGCTATAGGCTTGAATCTAGTTTTGTTGACTTATTGTAATTACACAGATAGTTCTCACTGGATGCAAGATATTTCCTAAAGTTAATAAGACTTTCCTCCCAGAAGACACTTGTGAGAGCATTCCCATAGTCTGAAAAGAGGTCATCAGTTTGTAAGAAAGGAAAATAGCCCTTTTCTCTCTTTACGAGGACAGAAGACATTGTTTTTATGGCTAAAAATGCCCTGGAATTCAAAGCAAAGTGCCTTCACCAGTGTACCCCCCATGTATGATGTATCAAAACCTTTGGCCCTGGTTCAGCAGGGGTCTGACGCAAGTTATGGATGCAAAGAAACTCAGAGCCTTCTCTGAGCTGATGTTGAGTATAACCCAATGTTTGTTTTTCACATCACTGAATGAGAGCAGACTGTCTCCGAAAACATAACCTCGCTTGAGGTGCTGCATACTTCTGAAGTCTGACCATTGTGTAAAGGCTGCAAGGCAAGGAGCTCATAGATGTCATGTTATTCATTTGATTCATGGATGAAATAACAAATACAGGGATAATTTGCAGTGAGGGTTGAATAGAGATTTTTTTTTTGCCAGCTTTGTAAGATATCTCTTGGGTCATCTCTGAATTTTCTGGATTCCATTATAATTGTCTGCATTGAAATATATTTGTTATTCTCAGGCCTAGCCTAATGAATTATCCAAATCCTTCTGAATGTGTTTGCTCTGCTCCTTATTATTCATGCTTTGTTCCTGCTTATTATCTTCTGCAGCGAAAGTCTAGCTTTCAAATCCCTCTTCCAAATCACTCATAAGAATAAGCTCATCATCTCTGCAGCAAATCAAGCATATCTCAGAATTAATGGTCAACATCATTTGCGATATGCTGTACTTTGTTTCTCTGTTAACTTTTGGACTTAAACATTTACCGAGGTTTTGCTTCTCTCAGCCTGGAAAAGTGTAGATGTGTGGCAAACCTGAAGCTGACAGGCCGTAGGAGGATGCCACAGCTCCTTGCCACAGCCTGACATCAAAACCCGACTGTGGAGAGCAGAAGTCTCTATCAGATTTTTGTAGCAAGGGTGTATTTCTCATGCAAGTCAGTTTAGACATCCTGTATCCATTTCGGAAAATATGCCTGCCAGTCTGAATTGTCTTCCACACGTTGCTTCTCGGGCTTGGAAATATGTGAATGATTGATAATAAGAAAATGTTTGAAACTCCTCAGCCCTTTTCTCTTCCAATTTGAAACTGAATTTAAAAGATGATCTGATTGTAAAGTGTTGGAATAGAAATCTACAGATGAAAACCCAGTATTTTGCTCAGTTGCACTTTCTGCCTGTGACTTAGAGTCAGTCACTTAACCAATGCTGTGCCTCATTTCTCTGCTTGGAAAGATCTATCTGTAAAACAGACATCAAGCTCAAAAGGATCAAGTGAAAATGAAGCCATGACAGAGTAAGACGCTATGCATCTGCTCAGTGCCTAAGAGGCCACTGCAGTGTCAAAGTCACCAGCTAGCCAGACTGGTTTACAGGAATGCTCCCAGGGTGAGATTTAAGGCCAGTTAGATAACAGACCTTAGAAATTAAATGGGGAAACCCCAGGTATTTCTTGACATGCACATACCTGCAGTACAGGTGTGTCCTGACTCAGATGTCCGCCTACATCTTCTCTTGCAACAGCCAGACAAGGCTGGAAGGGAGGAGATGCAGGAGTCCTTCCTGAAAGGGCCCTGGGTTTGTCAAGGACACGTAAGAACCACAAGCTTCTGAATTCACAGCATATGCCAAGACACTAGGAATGTGCAAAGCTGGATCTCAAGAGTACCTTAAGCTTGAAGCATCTCTAGGGATCAGGTTCTCCAGATCTGTTGAGCAGAATCAAGCAGTTTGAAGAGTTTGTGATACAAATTTAGACACCAAAAGGTCTCTAGCTGCCTGGCTATCAAAGCCAATACCAGACAAGACACACAAAATACTTCCTGTGACTATAAAACACCCCTCTGATCCTCATCATGTGTCATTCTCCTGCCACTTTAAATACAATTGCAGTTTGCTTCTTGTCTCAAGGTTTATCCTTCTATTTTAGAGATGTTACAGAGAAAACTTGCTGAGTGAATTGCCAATTAAGACTAAGAGAAGGAAAAAATAGTCCTTGGTGCCATTTCATGGCCTTCACTCCTGGTAAAATGCGCTCTCCCTTTTAGTCACTGCCTTACCCATAAGTCTGTGTTAAATATTAATGCTCAGGTGCAGTCTACCTGATTTGCATCTGACGTACAAGGGCTTGAAGCAAGGAGAGCTAAGAAAATGGTAGAAAATGAGCTACAAATAGAGGTCATAGAAAAATTCACAGGAAAAACATGTCTAGGCGTTCTCTAGAAAAAAACAGAATTACCTTCTTTTTTATCCTTTCACTGATGTTAATTGTGGTTTGCGCTAGAGAAGTGAGGTTTGGAACTAGTTGACCAACAAGAAG
Organism: Gallinula chloropus; assembly: GCF_964237585.1. Classification (NCBI taxonomy): domain Eukaryota; kingdom Metazoa; phylum Chordata; class Aves; order Gruiformes; family Rallidae; genus Gallinula; species Gallinula chloropus. Next base: position 14,038,746 of record NC_140090.1, on the reverse strand, counting down.
TCATAGAGTATCATAGAATATCCTGAGTTGGAAGGGACACATAAGGATCATCAAGTCAAACTCCATCAAGTCCAATTCTATCAAGTCATTTCCAAACTATATTATTCTACATTTTTTATGATTTCTAACTTTGCTATTAACTTCATAAATTAATACTGCCTGAGTGAGTCAACATAGCCACCTAGTTATTTCACCAATTCAGGCTGCAGCTGCCTAATACCATACTTTGTCATACATAACAACATACAAGTATAGTTGGTGAAAGTTATTCTGTGTTTCTGCTCGCATTATATGTGATATAGCAGATAACATCACATGAAATCTGTAATGAGATTTGTCTCCATTATTCTTTAGGGCAGCCATCAGATTTGTTGAGCCTTTTCTCTCCTGTTATATCTTTTTGTTACTGTAATTTATTACAATTTTCTATCATTATTTTGTTTTGTGAATGTTTCGTCAAAGAACCTCTTTGCGTGTTCTCCTACTCTCCATATAAAATGCCTGACTGATAGTTATCTATTTGTGCTCATTTGGTTCTTTACTCCTGCTTTAAATCTTCTTTTATTTGTTTTACTGTATCCCAGTTGTTCGCAAGAAGCTGTGATCAAGTTAATAAGAGATCTTAAACTCCACAGATTCTCTCTCTAACAAAATTAAGTCACTTGATAGGACTTCTACCAAACCAGAATGCATGGCTGGGTACCAAAATGTCACTGAAACAGAAGGGGAGTTCAGTATCTGCCTCTTACTTTTGCTTCTAAAAGTCTCCCCTCTGCCCTCAGAGCCTTGGGAGCATTGCAAGATCAAGTCTGATTGCATGTGTACAGTGTGCTGAGCATAAGGTCTACGTAATTCATGTTCATCATTTTACTTTTCAAATCCTAAGCATACAAGTTCTCAAATAAAATTGGCAGGCTTTCTGCCTCAAAAATGCAAATAATATATATATATATATTTTCTCTTTACAAGTGTTGGCTCTGTCATTTATTAATGTAAGAGTGTATGTGATATTTTGTCAGTCACTCATTTTTATTTGACGTGCTGGGGAAAAACAACTGCTTTGTGATGAAAAAAGTGATGACCAAACTCTCCATGACCTGCTGGATGGTGTTAGGGTGTTAAAAGTGAACATGGAATTATTAGCTCCTCTTGAAAAATGTGGCCTTTGCGCACTTGTAGTAAACCTAGCAAAACACTACAGCTTCATCCATGCTGGAGCCTCAAAGGACTCCTGCAATGCTGTTGTTTAAATAACAGTATTGCTTTTGAAGATCATTGAAGCCAGTGAGTGCATAAGAGGAGGTAATATGTGCTCCTGGAGCCAGCATGAAAAAGAAGAGCAGGCTGGGTGAAGAGAAGGAGAAAAAACAAGGAAGCAAATGTCTAGAAACTTTTATTACTGTTCTGACAGGCAAATGTGCCTGTTAGAGGGCAGGACCAATTCCCTGGCTTGGACAGCTGTGGTTTCACATGAATAATACATGCTCAGGTCATGGCTACTGAGGCTGACATTCACTGTAAGAGGAAGTTGGAAAGCAAATGCCACAGTGACAATGATCACAGCCTTTCACCTACATCTGCACTACAATTTCCCTACCAGTGTCGCCTTTGCATGATACTATGGTCCAATAACAACACAGCCAAATGTGAATTAACATCACTTGGCCCTAATTGAACAGCAAGGGGTGGGAGGGTGAAGGCAGCCTGACAACCAAGATGGCACCACCAGATGATCTGATCATTAACCTCCACTACATCCCCCAAATCATCACATGCAACAAAGCACTTCCACGCTTCCACCTTCCAGGTACCCCAGAAGCACTATTAATGTTGCAAACATGAGTACACTGAGCCATCAGACTGACAAGAGTTTCCCAGCAGAAAAGGAAACCTAATGTATGCTGACATATGACAGGCACAGGAGCTGAGGTGCAGCCCTTTGAGGATCACACGTGCCATTTTCTCCCTTTCAGAACTACTGAAACAACGGACTATCCTTGCCCAAATTGGACAAGTTTAAGCCAATTGCTGTCAGGTCCTCTTATTATTGATAACTCTTGACAGGGCTGAGCTTTGCTTGATACTTTTTTTAGCCTTTTTGTCAAAATAGAAATGGCTTTTTTTTTTTTCCAGTTTTTCCACTCTGCATTGCACCAAGTGGTCCAAATGTGCAAGAGATACTCATCCCTGCATGAAACCTGAGACCTTGCAGAATTTTAGGGTGGGCTTTTTCTTTTTTTTTTTTTTTTTTAAGACAGCCAGCAAACCCCAGAACAAAATAAAATTCTGTGTGGGCATCCTCAGACCAGACATGAAATATTCATGATAATGTAGAAATCTGCTGCTGGGTTTTGGAGGGTTAGTTTATTTATTTATTTACTTGGTTGTTCTGAATTTTTTACTCCAGTTAATTAGGTCTACCAAAGATTAAACTTGTTTACCTGTAAAAGCTTTATACTCTATTGTACAAGCATTTTCCTCATGTCCCTATTACTCTTCGTTAGAATTCAGGCCATTCTCCTGAGATGGTGAAACCAAGTTAGCCTGACAGGCAGTAAAATGTTTGCAGACACTTGGCCAGTCATGTCCTGGAATAGTTGTCACCAACAGCAATTTTAGAGTCAAGTAGATGCCTAAAAATAACCATATATATATATATATAAAATATTTTTTGCAGGAGTTGAAATGATCACAGTTGGAAACTACATTATGCCTGAAGTACAGCTCAAGTCTGAAGTCGAGCCAAAGTGAAAGTTTGAGTGCCAAAGTGTTATTAAATGCTAGGGAGACATGGAAGAAACTTTACAAGATTTCTCATGGCATATACTTCTCATGAGATCAGATTGCTACTTTCTCTTTCCTTTGCTGAAAATACAAAAATGAAAACCATCAGAGATGAAGAACTGAAAATAATTTGTATCCATTAAGCATACATGTTGTTGCTGCTACTATTCACTGTTATAACAAAGGAAACACCAGCCAAAGACTTGGGAAACAGCTTATTTCTGTTGTTAGTTCTCTGTTTAGTCCTTAGATAACTTTGGTTTAGTTTTTAAGTCAGCTGTGATTTCAGAGGCTCCACCTAAGACACATACTTTTATATTCACCACCAGAGGAGCCTTTGAAGAACCTACCTGCTCAGTTTTGCTTCCTAGGACCTGAACTGTTTGAATGATTTGGTGAAGTGCTGAACATCTTTAAATGTTGACTTTAGTTCATGGTTCCTCTGCCAAATTAGAGATTATCTTCTACCCCTATCAAGTCTCATCTACATAGATCATAAATGCTTTAGGACAGCAGCTGTGATTTGGTGTGGGGTCCAAGTCTGAGGCAGCAGATCTGTTAGGGAGTGGTGTGATCTTTCAATGGATACCTTCTTCCATCAGAAGAGGGGTGGCCAGCAAGGACAGGGAGGTGATTGTCCCTCTCTATTCTGCCCTCGTGAGTACTGTGTCCAGGTCTGGGGCCCGCAATACAAGAAGGATGTGGAACTGTTGGAGAGGGTTCAGAAGAGGCCACAAAGATTAGAGGGCTGGAGCACCTGCCCTATGAAGAGACGCTGGGGGAGCTGGGCTTGTTCAGCCTGGAGAAGAGAAGGCTGGGGGGGCACCTCATTGCAGCCTTCCAGTACCTGAAGGGAACACACAAACAGGAGGGGAACCAACTTTTTTAAAGGGTAGACAATGGCAGGACAAGGGGAAATGGATTAAAACTAAAGGAAGGAAGGTTTAGATTAGATATTAGGGGGATGTTTTTTACAGAGAGGGTGGTAAGGTGCTGGAACAGGCTGCCCAGAGAGGTGGTGGTCCCTGGAGGTGTTCAAGTCCAGGTTGCATGGTGCCCTGGGCAACCTCGTCTAGATCCAGGCTTGGAGGTTGGTGGCCCTGCCTGTGGCAGGGGGATTGGAACTCTGTGATCCCTGGGGTCCCTTCCAACCCATGCCATTCTATGATTCTATGATAAAAGTATTGATAGTAACACAGTAGTTTCCAGATTCCCCCCAGTGAATTTCACACAAAAGCACACCATGGACATTTTTGCTCTCCTACCTAGAGGAAGAGCCAGCCCTGAGTGTACCTGTGGAGGAGCTGATGATCTTTTTGAAGGCAGCGCCCTGGAAGTATCTTCAATACAAACTTCTATAAAAAAAAACCCAAACCAGATTCCAGAAGGGAAGTATGATCTCAGCAAAGTCCTTCACACTTTGAGCTCCCTTGCAAAGAAACAACAGGAAGAAGCAAGTTCAAGGCACAGAAAAGCTACCTGGCTTTGGCAGAAGGACATTATAGGACTGAAGCCAAAATCCTTGGATATTAACACCCTGCTGATTTAGTGTTCAGTCAATTGGTCTAATAAGCACTGACCTTCAAATGGTTGTTTAGTTTCTCTCCATGGGTGAAGTGCACAATTCTCTGCCTCCCTCGCCTCTCTGTAAGGTGTTTCTCTTGCAACATGTTTAAGTTAGAGAAAAAAAATGTTTGGGATTGGGACTCTCCGATTCACTCTGACCTTGCATAACCCTGGTTCTGACAGAAACAGCTGAATTCCTAAGGCTTGTAACTTGCAAGGCCACTCTTATGTAAAACCTATCTCTCCTGATTTATAGGAGGAAATGCAAGAATTGCAATTTCAATGTGTGCACCTTTTCTGTGTTCCTCAGTCTTATAGTCAAGCTAAGAACACCATCCTGGAAGGAAGGACTCAAGTGATTTAAAATAGCCTCCTGGGCATGGAGAAGAGACACATCTCTTTTGTCACATAACAGCTTACAATCTTTCACAAATGACTAAACTTAGATCTTTAAAAGTGCAAAACCTCTCACTGTGCTACAAAATGCCTGCATACTTTGGGGCATCTGGGTTTAAAACCCTGAAGCTATTCTTCACCTATAAAATGAGATAATATCTTCCCACTTCAGCAGAATGATGTGGGATTGTTATCAGCTCACCTGTAGCCAGAAGCAGTTTATTACTGCCCTCAGGTGTGAAACCAGCTGCTGGCAGAAAGCCACTGCCATAAAAGACTGCAGCTGGAGTGGTGAGATCAGTGTGGAGATTGGCAGGCTGGAGAAGTACCTGTAAGGTTGGTAGTGTGAGAGGGTAGAAAACATTGGGGAGGCTTGATGGACTCCTTCACTTTTTAGGACTGCTGAATTTCTAGGCCTAGCTCCAAAGCATGGCCTACAAAAGGAGCAAGGGGTGGTAGAGAATTGAGTGGAGGGAAGGTCTATGCTGAGCATGCAGTCCTGGGGATTAGGTTAAAAGCTAACTAGTCTTTATACTGATTTATTTTATTTTTATGGCTGAAAATGCCAGGCTGTGCTATTCCTTAGCCACAAACAAGAGTCCTAGATACAGGTGGAGCTTGTGGACAGACAGCTTAAGTTTCAAAACTGTTTTTCTCTTAGTTTATGCAGCAAAGCTGTTTCCTGGGCCTTCACAGAGTTAACTCTGCCTGTCTTTATTGTTCCTGTAGATATTGTGGAAAGAATTGGCTTCCCTCTTCATTAAAAAATTAAGAGGAGTGGATGGTTCAGGCTCTTTTAAAGAGCCTCCATGGGACTTTCAAGTCCTTGCAGCCAGAGTGGAACATCTCTCACCTTAAAAGTTGCTGTAAGTAACTTTACATTCACCCCTTTATGCTCCTAGACTGAGTTAATGGTCACTGCATAGCTTGGAGTTGGTGAAAAACAAAAGAATATCGTTGAGTTAGTGGCCATGAAACTTTTGCAATAAGAAGAGTTCTTCCTATTCCTCTGAAGAATAAGGCACTTGGATATCCTGGCTACCAGCAGTCCCTGAAGTGAATTATCTCCTTCCTTTGCCAACTATCACCAGGCAGTTCCCTGGTCTCCGTTACAGGCAATTGGAGCATTATCTGGAGGCCTCAGCTTTACTCTTATCCTTTGGAAAGAAGTGAACTTATGATAGTGACTAGAATTCTGTCACTTGAGTACCCAGTTTACCAGTTTCTTCATGGTAGGATCTAAAATTCAGCATGCAGATTTTTTAACTTTTTTGGAGGAGGGAAGAGGGAAGAATCTGGCTTTTTAATAGTGAATTTACATATTAATCAGTACACATTCTTTCTTAAAAAGCAGGCTTTGTGTTTTGCCAGCTAAGCATTGCTGTTCAGTGGAAGCATTCTAGCAAATGCATCTGTTGCAGGACAGTACCTGTTCAAAGCATAATTTTCAGAGAAATCTACTGATCTTAAAAGCATTTCTGCATGGGGAATGTTTCCTTGGTGTGGTGGGAGAACTGAAAATGAGAATTTGGGAACTAATCCCAGAATAAGTGGGAGGCTGCAGTCTTTCCCCTTCCTACCCCTGAACTGAATATGGTAGGGAGAGGTTCTGGCTGATCCTACTCAGGAAACTGAACCTGAGACTGATGTCTAGCAGGAGGGTTTTCTGGTCATGGGCTCTCTGGCCTTTATCCAGCTCCTCTCTTCACTCCTCCTTCTGTCAAAGCATCTGTGAAGCACTGTAAGATTTTCCTCTAGCATGCAATAAGGGAAACAAATTGGTATGTCTTCATGTGAAGTGTTCTTCCTCAGCAAGTCCCAAAAAAAGCAGTATGTCTGCATATCTGGTATCTTCTGTGGCAGTTTGGTCTGGAGGTGGGTGAGTGACCTCTTGTGCCCACTAAAATCTTAAGGGAAATAGTGGAGTTGTGTGGACAGATGCTTTGTTTTGTCTCTCTGATTACAATTTAACACCTATATTGCCTTAAAAGAGTATCTAATTACAGAACAAAAATCCCTTTTGATGAACTAGAAATAATTTCTTAGGGCAATGATGTACATGCAAAGATGTTAATGAGCTCTAGATTTCTGTAGAAATTTCGTGTTGTATTAAGGATCTGAGATATTATCTGAAATTTCAAAGTCATTTCAAGTCAGATAACTGCATTTTGTTTCATTTGGTCATCTTAGAACCTTGTGCCTTTGAGTAAATCTTGATAACAAGTTGTCAGACCTAGATCCTGCACAAGTGTGTGGACTGCCCACTCTGTTCTCCCTGCTTTCCTGAAAGCACTGCAGATTATTCCAGATATTTCATATGCCTTTTATTTCTGATATCCTAGAAAGGAAATGGTCTATGGATTCTTGATTCTTTCTATGTTCTAGCTTCAGTTCCAATAATCATGGGGCTGCTGCAGACAGTTCCTGCCTCTGTGAACCTCCAAATCAGGATCCAGTGTCTCTTTAAAGCGCCTTCTGTGGTTTCTGTGTTACAAGCATTACAGCTCATCCAGTGCTCTTGCACCTGTGACAAAAAAGACAATTGTGATACTCCCTTGTACTCTTAATGTCGATGTGCCTAGGGCCCTTTAAGGGGCAGGAGGGAGCTCTGTAATTTGAAAACCTGAAGGTGATTTTAAAAAAAAAAAAGCTTGGTGTATTCATGACACTGGGTGAATTCCCTTTTATTTCTCCAGTTATAATTTATAAGTGCAGCTCTAGAGAGAGTTATCAATATATAGCTCTTGATACAGGGCTATAATAACAAACTGGTAATTAATTTTACTAAGCTTTGATAATTTTTATCGGTGGCAAATCATTTGCAAAGCAAGAATGCAACAAATACTTGATTTAGGCAGGATGCAATCATCAACTCCCAGAAGGAAGCAGCAAAAACAAGTATGTAAATCTAAAGATATCAAATGTTTTGCATGGAAAATGTGCCAGTTACTTTGCGTTTCGCTTCAGCCTGGATAATCTGAGTTATTTTGCTGTAAATCCATCCCTTCACTTTTGGCCTTGACAGTGTGATACAACACACACTAGCAAATTTCCATTCTTGGTACAGGAGGTTCATTTTTATCTTTTTTTCACCATGTGAAAGGCTGCTTTAATCAGCCCTGGGATAAAACCAAGGCCCCAGAAGCTGAGATGTGCTAGGAAAAAGCTGTGTTGTTTTGCCCTCTTGTGAAGGACATAAAATGGAAAGATGCAAGATCTGCATCCAGGTTGCATCACTTGTGGAAGAATTGCTGTCCCTGATCATTATCTAGCCTTCACCAGTTTGGTGTTTCTGCGCCCAGCCAGGAGCTGAGCATCACGCAGCTGCTCGCTCTGGGGGAGGAAAAGGGGAAGGAAAACCAAAGGCAAACTTCATGGCTTGGGATAAGGACAGTTTGCTAGGACAGCAGAGAGAAATAACAAAATAGGATTTTTATAGCAAAAATAAGGCTGGTGATACACAATGCAGTTTATCACTGAACTGCATAGCTCAGGCTGTGCATCTCAGAGCTATTCTAGAGCTGGACTGACCCCAAAAACTGTGTGTCCTGGAGCTGTGTGCTCTGCCCCCCCATGAGCCCACCCCTTTATGCTGAGCATTATATGATTGGTATGGAGTACCCTCTTTGGCCAGTTTGGGTCACCTGTCCTGGTTGTGTCCCCTCCCAGCTTCCTGGGTGCCCTCTACCTTCTCACTAGTAGGGAAACATGAACCACTGAGAAGTCCTTGATTGCTTAGAAATAACTGAAAACATCAAGGTGCTATCAGCTCTGCTCTCATCCTAACTCACAAAAATGGCATTCCACCAGCTGCTAGAAAGAAAATTAACTCTATCCTAGCCATAAAGCAGGACAACCAGGATGAAGACATAGATATATTTGATCAGAGAGTGTTTTGTTTCACCAGAAAACACTAGTGAATTTTTTCATATTTGACTATTTATGGTATTTGACTCTTGGAAGGTGTCTTTTATTTCCAATCATGTGGCTTCTAGATACTGCTACTCCTGTATGCACATCTGACACTTGTTCAGGATGTTGCTGAGATCACTTCTCTTCAAGCCTTACATTAATTCATAAAGTACATCCACGCCTCTAAAAGACAAGCATTTCTTGCCATCTTCATCCATGTTAAACCCTAGGCTTTTACTCCCATGGTACTGGAGAGTCTTCACGCCCTTATTTTTAATGTACCATGGAGGGAGTTTTTTGCAGCTCTTGAATGTTTTAATATTAACTGTTTCAAGGGCTCACTATCTAAGAAAAAGATTGTGGGCTTGAGCAGAAAGAGGCCTTTCCAATAGCATGTAGTGAGGGATAAACATGTTTTTGTTTTCCTAAAACAAGCGTTCAGCCCTTCATTTTCTGGGAGAGATTGATGTCACTTCACTTGCTCACAAGAAATTATGATTATTTGGTGAGCTGATATGGGCTCCTTAAAAAAAAAAAAAAAACAACCCTGATGATGCAATCAGCTCATAAGTAAGGGATTTGTGTTGCTGTCATTCCCCAGCAGGTCAGATGCTGTGTACCTGTATTAGCACTTCAATTAAAGGGAAGTTCTGTTTAGGGAAGAAAAGGGGTTAGAACGGATGATTCTTTCCTTGATGGCATTGTGTTCCTCTGTGTGTTGGGAAGGTGAAATAAAACCTGGGCCCCAGGCTGAAGCTGCTCAGTTCTCATAGCATGGCTGCTGACCTTCAGTGCAGCAGGGAGTTAAATTGCTGATAGATTACACTAGCAGTGAAGGAGAGATGGTCTGGCTGTTCTCCAGCCCAGGGTGTATGTGGGGTTGTGGAGAGCAGCCTGCTGCTTCCACCCAGGCAAGATGCAAATCCCAGGATGGAAGACTTATCACTGTTATTCATTCTGCAGCAGCACTCTGATGCTTCTCCAGTCCGTTCTGGATGAGAGAAGACAGGACAAACAGTTTCTCATAAGAAATAGAGGTTGGTTTTGTTGGAGTGTTCTAGTGGTTGCACTGTGGGTAATTAAACCTTAAGGAATCTCTAAGAAAAAAAAATCATTTGCATAGTTCAGGGACCTATAATTTCTTGGCATTATGTAACACAAGCCAAACACTTGATGCAGCAGTCTTCTGCTAGATCTATAGCAGAGAAAATCTGAATTATTTCCTCATCAACATAAGATGTATATAGTAAGGATGATGAATCAGTGAACAACATTAGGGAAGATCAATTGCTGTTAATTCATTCAAGGGATAAAAATTAAAATGTTGGCTACTTTATTCTATCCATGGATAAAATCTGAGCCCCATTGATAGTGCAGAAAATTTTGTCATTGACTTGAAAAGGTGTGGAATGCCAAGCATTTTAAATATGCATTCATGCTAGTTTAAGCAAATAAAGCAATTATTTATCATTCACATTCACAGAATAAACTTGCCAGTTAGCTCCCTGAAATATTTGTTGCTATTACACTTATGCATAATTTATTGCTAAATTTGTTTACATGCGCTGTGTTTGAAAATGAAGCAGCATGAGAGCAAAGAACATTATAGTTTTCCAGTTATAGGAAAGAACAGAGTGTGAGGCCTTTTTATGCCTGCTGCATTAAAAGTGATAAGTTAAATACAGGGACTGAAGTGCTGTTGCAGACTTACATAATAAATATAATGTTCATCAATCCACCTAACTAAATATTGATCATTATCTCCCACATTAAGGACCAGTGTGTGCCCATTTACTCCACAGGAAGGAGTCTGTGGGTGGAAGGAATAGGTTTCTAAAAAGTTTGTGCCACTTCTTTTCCACAACTGCTACCTTTTGTTGGTAGACTAAAGTACCAGAGACAAAAATTCCATTCAAATGCTTTTTCTTAGGGGCTGCTGGGTTCCAAGACATTTCCAAGGAGTAGAGGTATGGTACCTCCTGTACCATAGATAGGTCCATGCTGTGCTGGCCTCAGGGACACCTGAAGCCTTCAGAGAGGACTGTGGTTGAACAGGATGATGGAGAAGCCCAAGGAGTCCCATGCTCAGGTCCACTATCTGTGATCTCTATCCCAGCCTCGCTCGACATAGCTCCATCCTAGTCCATGCCAGGTCCTCGTTTGCAGTGCTGTCAGCATAGCTCAAGTGACACTGGCAAGCAAACAACTTGTGGCAGCAGAAACTACCCTTGTACAGCTCCTGGTTTCACAGTATGATGTGGTTCTGTCAGCTTGGCTAGCTGCCTCAATGAAAGAGGGCCCAAGAGAGAGACTGTGCTACTGGCTCCAAAATTCCCTCAAAATGAGTACTTTCTTTCCATTAAAAAATGCCTTCATGTCTATGTACTGCTCAGTTCTGCAGTGGCAAAGAGGGAGAAATGCTTAGAGAAGCATCAAAGCTTTTTCTGTAAACTGGGCGTGGATGGAAATCAGTGCCTCTGTTGTGTGGTGATGAAATGTGTATCTGCACCACAGAAGGCACGAATGGGGGTATGGTCAGAGAATTCAGGGAAAATTTGTCTTTTGCTGAGGTCAATAAATGTTTCTTACAGGCAATGGGAATCAACTTGCAAAGAAACAAGTCCCTAGAAACAAAATTTCCCCTTTGGCAACTGCAGATTAGCACACACTGCCTTTTGTGTAGATGAGTTTAAAGAGATAAGCACCAGGCTGGAAGCTGGGCAATCCTGGCAGAATCCTGATTGTGCTGGTGATGGCCAAAACACACAATTTTTCCCATCTGTTTTCCCATCAGTGAAGGCTGTACTCTGTAAAGGGTGTTGCACTGTTTAATTAGATAATGTCAGGACAGTGCTTTGACCATATAAACACCGTATAAATGTTAAGTACCTAATTCATCACACCCCATGCTGCAGTGAGGTTTTTAGGGTATCCCTTCCATCTCATGAATGGGCATCAAGCCCGAACTGCTGCACTGACATCCCTGGGTGAGTACTCAGGCCCAGTTACTCCAACACTGCAACACATCCTGTTGATCCTCCTGCCCATCTGTCTGTGTGGCCTTGTGCCCTCTCAAAGTATCCTGTGCCTGTGTTAGGAGCTCAGAAGTGCCAAGGAGAGGGAGAGCCAGCAGTGTGTGTCCTTCAAGGAGATGGCTGTGCAAGGTGAATGAAGCCTTTTGGTGATGTGTTGACTGTGGTGGGCAGCCATTCTGTAACACCTGAGAGGCAGTTTCCAGCAGAAATACACTCATGTGGTCACGTCTTCTCCACAAATCAGGAGTAGTAATGACTTGTATGCAAAGACTTTTATTAGCCACAAAATCTGCACCATTAGGGCTCAGTTTACAGTTTATCTGGTCTCATTTCTGTTTTAGCACAGAGCCAGGAGAGCCTTTTCAATTGCGTTATTGCGGTACTATCTATGAACAGCAACTGCTGCCTAAGTAGGAGAGATTAGGATATCAACTGAACTGCCTCAGAGCTCCTTTGACTGAATGGACTTCAAGGATTGCCAGACAAAATTAAATGCACCAAGCTTCAGATTGATTGTGCAGTATTGTTTTAGCACACGAAAACAATCCATGCAGGCATGGAACGGATTTGATCTTCCTCCATCAGTCAGACAACATTGTGATCTTGAGGTTGCTGCTGCCCTTGAGCTTTACAGGCAGACTGTGCCTGGAACAGCAAACACTGTCCCTGGATCAGTGCCTGGAGATAAGGCAGCCAGGGACCATCACCATGGTAATGGTAGAGTTGAAGAAAAACGTAGATGAAATAAACCCAGACCTGAAGCCAAATAGTTGCCTTTTCTACAGTCCTTAATCCAGAGCTGACTCCAGTGAGCAGAGGTGCCAGCATGTACTGGTTGGGTGTTTCTGGCCTGGATGTTGTTTGTTTTCATGTTCCTCCTTCCCTTGGCTCCAGACAAGGCTAAAAAGAAGATGCCCAGAAGCTGTGAGGGGAGATGGTCAGTCAGACCATCCAGGCTGGACAAAGGAAGTGCTGGAGATCTGCAGAAATCACTGCAGATGTTTTGTGGGATTTGTTTCCCTGATCAAAATACTAGAATGTTCACACTGGGAAAGTGTTCAAAGTTCATCTACTGCTAACAAGAGTAACCAGCACCATGAAAATGTGACCATCACCATGACATGCCACTGCTAGATTAGATCATTCCTGTGTGCCACCCTTGCTGTTCAGCAATTGTTTTATGAGAGTGGAGAATACAGAATGGTGTGACTTGTGCAAATAATGTTTTACTTTTTTTTTCCTTCCGAAAAGTGAGAACATTTATATGTAGTATTTATGCCAAGAAAAGCCAGAAAATCTGAAGCAAAATATTTTAACAAGTAGTAGGAAACAAACAAGATGACTGTGATTTCAGGAAGAGCTTCCAGCCTTTTCAGGGACATGTATGGCTCCTGCAGCTAGAGTACTGTGCAGTACCAGCCTGTGTCTGTGCTGGGAATCTCCTGAGCCTCACTGAGTCCTTGTGAACTTGCTCTAGTTTTCTGTGCCTGAGTCTAAACAAGAAGGAAACGAGGCCTAATAATCTTTCTGGAGGCTGAAGCTGTTCTATTCTAATTCTCTATTGAGAAAAGCAATAAAACGTAGCCCGGTGCTTTAAAATATATAAACCTACATTTCACTGATGCAAAATCGTTACGGTGTTTGTCTGTAAATTCTTGTACCAATCTAAGCTGTTTAATTGGCAAAATATATACTACACAACGTGAACTTGGGCACTTAAATTTAATATTGTCTCAGCCTAATCTCAGGTGATATTAATCACTAATACTTTTTGGGGTTTTGTTCATGCAGAAAGAATCAGTACTCTAATTACCACTTGTTTGATAATGTGCCTTTATCTTTGTTTTAATGGAGCTGCCAGTTTATTTAGATGCAAACATCTAAGGATTTTTACATCCCCAAGAGCAATTGCTCTCTTAAATACTTTCAGTGATACAGTTACTTTAAAGCAGTAAGCGGTGCAAGAAGAGCTAGCATGAAATTACATTATATCTCCAGAGCTTTGTAGTTATATAAGAACTCTTGGCATATTCTTTTAATTAATGGAATGTGTTTACTGTGGGTTTTTGAAGTTATTAATTATTTTTATTAGTTTTAAATTCTTTAACTGTCATACTATTTCTATTAATAATTCAAGCCAGCGGTGTATGGCGTTTCGTGCATTCCTATCTTAAATGAGGGATAAGCAAAATAGAAGAGGAAGGACATTCGTTCAGTCAAGTGTCACCCCATATTTTCACATTGCAAGTGTGTGTATATGTATTATATATGTATGTATATATTAGCAGTACCAAAAAAGCATGAGAACAAATTAACATTTTATGCCACAGATTTGCTACACTAAATCTAGCAATTTTCCAGTGTAAGCTTATTTTAAAAATACTAATATTTCTAACCCACATGCATTTATAAATGTCCTTATAATGTAGATAGTGCTATTTAGAATTTTTCAAATAAAAAAGAGAAATCCCTCTACTTCTACTTTCTGAAACTGGACTGAGGAAAGTATAACTGTGCACAGTTAGATAAGGTTTCTTCTTGTGTTTAAAGGGCTAGGAAACAGCACGCTCTTTTATTTTCCATGATTTCTGATAAAGGCTTAATTGCTGAATCTTTCTAGCTGTCTGAAAAATGAATAATAGATATATATAAATGATTAATGTAAAAGACTTATAGTATTTAGTCATTTTACCCCTTCCTTTCTCAGTGTGGGCAGGTCAGGTGCAAAAATACTTTGCTTCAGAAAGGTGTCAGAAAATTAATTCATTAACATTCATTAGGCACTCGTAATGAAAAGTGAGAATGGAGTACAAAGAATTGCTATTTTCTTTCTTTACGTTCCTCAGACTAAATTGGATTAATCAGATTGGAAAGGGTAATAAAATATTAGAGCTTGTTCTTATCTCTTTGCTTCCTCCCATCGGTTATAAATGAACACACTGGGATGTTACTTGCCATTTCAAGGCAGCGACAATATTTGAGGCACTCTGAGCTACCTTCTCATTTTGAGGCAGAAAATGGTTACTAACAGATCTTATTTTCTCACTGAGCTCCACCGCAGGGTAGCAAGAGAGAGGCAATGACTGCAAATCCAAGGTATTTCTTTTTTTCATCTTTTCTCTTTTTTTCTGTGAAACACCCAGTGGCTGTGGAATTTCATAATTCCCACTTTTACCCTCAGCCACACACCTGACAAGTAAAACCTACATCCCAGCTGGATTTGCTTTTGCAGTGCAGAAGAGAGGGCAGCGTCATTTGTCCTGCTTTGGTGTGGCTGCCAGGCAGCACTGCTCTGACACCACCTGCAACCTGTTGACTTTCTCCTTTTGAGGGGTGGCATCATTTGTCTGATGTTCTGTGAAACTGTGCTGCAACCCTGCTTCTTGCCTCTGCCTTTGGGTGCAGAAGAGGATGACTCTGTAGCAAGAAATGGGCTTGATTTTTATCAATACCTGAAGAGGGATGGATCTCTCATGAACTCTGAATCTGTTTTTTATGATTTGACCCATGTCTGCCTAAAAGAGTCCATGCACAACTGAGAGGTTTCTCTACCTTGGTATTTTGTCCTGTGTAGTTGTCACTTTACAAACCCTATTTTTATCAGCTGTCTAAAGCAATATCCATCCATCTATCTTTTCAGCTTTGTGAAGAAGTTTTTCTATAGAATTTTTTTCTTCATTTAAATGTGGTGAAACAGGTGAAATACTTTAGATGGGTTTTAATCATAGTATTCTTCATTTCTGTCAAAGATGAGCACAGAATAGTAGCATTCTTTTCCTACCAGCTGTTTTCAGCACGCCCTTTAGCTGACAAGAGAACAGAGGCATGTGAAGACACACAAAGCACACTTGAAGAGCTAAATGCAGCTCTAGGATCTCAGAACTTTAATGGAGACAGGTAAGTGTCTTCCGTATAGACCTGCAGGACCACAGCCTATGGTGCCATACTCAGACAGCAAATAGGCTGCGTTAATCCAGAGAACAAAAAATAGTTGTACTGTCAAGTGTATCTTGGATCACAGTATATTTAAAGCAAGGGTTTTTTCTTCCAATATCATATAAAAAAAAAATCAGTTTTTCCTTGAGGCCTACAGCTTTGTTACCACTTCCTTAGCAGCTTTCTCTATCCTTCTTATATGCATAGGGAGGAAAAATAGCTGAAATCTTCATTCTTGCATTCTCCCTCCATGACTATTTCTTCGAGGGACTATTCCTAATGTTGCCGTTCCTATTTCCAGTCAGATAACTCAGGAGACAGCTGCCCACGCTGACCTGCTCCGTCTTCAGCACTCTCCAGATCTGTGCTATTGCCTCCATGTCTCTGCCTCATGCTCTCTTTGTCTTTCCACCACATCCCTCTCATGAAAGAGAAACTGTCAATCATAGGCCTTCACAGAGAGGTAACTGGCTCCTTCCTGAGCATGGCTGACTTTCTCTAAGCTGGTGGCTCTTGCACTTGGAGCTGCAAATCAGCTCCTGCAGCAGTCCATAACTCCTGTATTTTTAACGTGTTCAGTTCCCCCTTCTCTCTCCTTTTAACGCCTCACAGCAGGCATGAAGCTCTGTGAGATGGTCAGCAGGAGGACTGAGTTATGTAAGTAAAAAGAAAAGAGTAATGACTCAAGTCTTCCTCTATCTTGGACTGAATCACTTTGAAGATTCACAAAAGCAATACTCACTTTTACTTCGGGTTGTGGGTTTTTTCATCTTCACATGCTCTTCATGATTCCCAGGGCCCTGTTTGTTCTAAGAATCACTGAAGTCAAGTTTGTGCTTTGGTCTGTGCCTAAATTGGGATCCTAAGGTTTTGAAGTAAGCATTCAGAGCAAGAGCTATAACTTCAGTCATCCAGGTTGAAGTGAGATGAACTGAAAAGATCTTGTTCTTGGAAAACATAAAAAAAAATTTCTAGCCAAAACAAGCCATAAATTTCATTCATTTTCACAGAACCTTCCAAATACATTTGTGAAGTCAGAAGTGAAGAAGTCACATTCCCCTTACCCCCTCTCGCCCCCCCAAAAAAAATCCAACAACCCCACAGCCAACAATAATTTGTATTCATATTTTGGGAAGTGAGAATTTCATCTTCTATGAAACATTTTTACTACATCTTTGAACTACAGAACCTTCAAAACTATTAGGAAAATATTTTAATGCTTTGATTTTTTACTTAAGAACTTGTTTGAATATTTGAAATTCTGTCAATATAGAATCTTACAGCTAAAACACCTTGTTCATCTGGAACAAAGCAGACCTCCTTCGGAAGACATCAGAGTTAACAGTTTGACCAATATGTTCCTAAGGCCAAAAGACTGTCATGGTCATTAAAATCCACAGTGCAACAGTGAAAGTTGGAGAAATTCATGCCATGATTACTTTATATTAAGCCTATATATTCTGACTGACATAGGACCTTATTTTAAAACAAAACTCCCCAACTGGGAGTTTTGAATCTCTAGCAAATAATGAAAGCTTTTATAATCTAAAGACTTCCAGTGATAAAACTTCAAAAGGAAAATTCTACTGTTTTCTCACTTCCGGTTAATGAAACTCACAATTTCTAGCAAAGTCATTAAGCCTCAGTTTGTATTTACTGCCACTTGCAGCTAAATTATAGTCAGTTGCTCTCAAAACTTCCTTCATCCCCAGAGGATAGAAAAGGTGTGGTCCAACAGGATCATCCCTGCACAACTCACATGTCCTCTGTGATGTGGTTTCTTGCAGTGAGTCTTACAGGCTAGGGAATCAGAAATTCTGACATACATCCATCTGTCCTGCATGCCATACACAGTAATGATGCCACTTTCCTACTCTGAGTCACATCCCAGTTCCAGCTAGCCAGGGGTCCCAGGTGCCCTGGGGACTACTGCATCAGGAGTTCAAGCTGTCATCTACCTTGTCCCTTGAGCTAGTAGTCATCATGTGATCATCTCACATGTTTAAAACATCATCTATTCCCCTTCCTGGTGTAGAAAAAGTCTGTTACTGAGTTCAAGTCAGCCTTCCTTCAGGGATTGAGCTCTTCAGGAATATATGTCAGCATGAATGTAAAACTGGAACAAAATTAATATTAATCCTTCCAAGTCTCTAATGTTTTTATGTATCTCCTTGTTTTCATATGTGGGCTTTTCTGTATTGGTTTTTGAAACAGGGTTTTCTAATTCTAAAGAAACCAGACTCAGAGCTAAATGTTGGGTCATTGTCTACCATGAACTTTTCCATTTGTATCTTGTGCCCTCTAGAAATTGAGCCTTGGAAGTCACAGACGTTGATTTTTTTTGTCTGTGTAATGCATGTTGCATCCTGTTATAGAAACAAAGGACACACATTTGCTTTTATCTGTGCTATAGAGTCAAAACACCACTGTTCATTGTGATGAGCATCGTCAGCAGCAGTCTCCTGCCAATTCTCCTCCTCCAGATTCATATTCATTTGTTAGGTCTAATTAAAGACCCATGGCACAAAGAAGCTTAGGGCTGCTTTACATTCAAGCTCCTCTGCTTTTGACTGATAGTACCCCTTTTGTGTGCAACATTTTAGGATTGTGTAGAAATGGCTTACAGTGACAGATTGCTTTTGTACTTGCTGGCTACTGTCCATGTCACTTTCATTATATGTTTCATTATATACTTCAGAGAGAGTTTGCACAAGGTTTGCAACATAGCAAATTCACAGTGGGATTTCAATGATCTAGGGATGGATAGCAAAACCTGGTATCTTCCATCAGGTTATTCTACAGTAGCTTTAAAGGAGTTATGTACCCTACAGCAGATGATAATACTGTAAAAGGTAATACAACTGTTGCTTTCTTTGCAGTTCTCACCTTGGTTTCCTCTCTACTATTCCACAAGAATATGCCAAACAGGACTATATATCGTGCAGGAACTTGGAAACTGGGCTTGAGAACCCCACCAGAAAACCAGCCCAAGTTCTTTTTAGGTCAGTAATGTCCTGTAGATTCAGTTAGCAGCCTTTTTGGGACGCTTATGTCTTGCTCTGCCTTGAAAAACTAGTCATGGTTAAGGCAGCCTAGATGTTAGTTGTGTCTTTCAGCTTTATTGACTTCAGAAATAGCACTGACCAAGGTGCTGAGGTTTTAAGGACTTGACAAAATAGTACTGACCAAGGTGCTGAGGTTTTAAGGACTTGACAAAATAGTACTGACCAAGGTGCTGAGGTTTTAAAGACTTGACTCCAGCGCTGCAAAGAGGTTTGGTTCTCTTGGCATTGCATCTAAAAAAGCAGGTCAATGGAGAAGGGGATTCAGACCTATGGATTAAGATTTCCCTTTTATTTAATCACTTACTAGGTGAGGCCCATCTTGAGCAGATGGAATGTAACTCTGAGAGATCAAGGGAAAAGGGAGGTTTATCAAGTCTTTGAAAGAAAAATAATGTCTCTGTAAAATTGGGGTACAGTTATCAAGGACTGCGTTCAACTCCTCTTCCTCAATACCAGGAAGCAAGTAAGAAATTGTGGGAATTGAAAAGGACTGATGAAATACTTTGTCAGAGCTGAGAGAGGGAAGAAAGTGGGTTTTCAGGAAGAGACTACATGTTTGCATTTCAAGCTGCTCCAGTTTTCAGCCTGGCACCTCAGTTTAACCTGACTATGAGTATGTGAGTTTGTGTTAAAACAACCGATTGCAAACTGGACAGCTGAAGCACAGGTGTAAATTCCTTTCTTTCAATGAGAATGGGGTTTTTTCATGTTAAATACATTGCAGATTATTCACATTATTTGCTCAGCCTTGGTCCATAGACCTCCTGTTCAATATGTTTGCAGTCTTGGAGGAAATTAGGGGAAGAATAACTTTTTCTTTGTTTGGGGTTTCCCCCCTCCCCTCTCAACCCCCCCCCATACCCCCCGTGGTAAATTATTATGATCATCATATTGATAAGGACACACCTTTGCCTATGAGGCAAATCAGAGATGGGTTCTGATCACAAAACTACAGACATTTCATACCTTTCTAGGGACAGCTGTTTACCATAGCTGTATGCCCACGGTGTCCCATCTTCCCAGTAAAACATTAACAGAGTGGTGGGAATAGTATTAGTCCATGTGTTTTATCAAGATATTTTCTGAGATCAAGAATGCACAGTACCATCCACATATATGTCCTTAATACTTGTTTGGAGCTTTGCATTGGGTAATTAAATAGAGAGCTTTGTCTTGGCATTGGAAAGCAGAGATGTGTGCACCACCAGGCACTGTATGCTGCCTTTGCTTATTAAACGGTGAAAGTGCAGTTACTTCATATCATACCAGGGGAACACACTTGTCTTTCATCTCTTTTTCCCAGCTAAGGAAGAAGTTGAAAGGAAACGTGTTTGTTCATGAATCATAGAACTACAGAATAATCTGAGTTGGAAGGGACCCATGAGGATCATCAGGTCCAACTCCTGGCTCCACACAGGACCAGCCAAGTCAGAGGATGTGACTGAGTGCATTGTCCAAATGCTTCTTGAACTGAGTCAAGCTCAGTGCTGTGACCACTTCCATGGGGAGTCTGTTCCAGTGCCCGACCACCCTCATGAATGGAAACATATCTGTTCAACACAAGGTTGGATTTATTCCATGTTCTGGTTTTGCACAAGACTAAAGATAGTTTGTATTCTTCAGTTTGGATAAACTTTGAAATTCCTCGTTCAGAAAAGAGTATGTCACTCAGGCAGTCTTATCTGTATGGGGCCAGGTATCAATATTAAGTATTTTAAGGTTTTAAACCTTCAAGGCTGAAACAATTTCACTTTTTAAGGTTTCAGAACCTGCTCTTATTTAAGTTAGGAAGGCATTAGATATTGTTTTCTGGGGATTCTTGTCTGAAAGAACTGCCACCAATGCTACTTGGTCCTTCAGAGGCCACCAGTGTGTGCTCATTAATCTTGTTGATAGGTGTTATATGCATGGCTGACTTTGAAGCAAGAATCTTAAGCTAACCAAGACAATCAGTTCTTGCTCATGAGAATGTCAGGTTGACTATAAAACCACATGATTTATAAAGATCTCTTCTGTGCAGCTAAATTAAATAAATAGTACACTCAATGCCTGCTGTCCATACCGTAAATAAAGCAGAATATTATCACTATGACAAGAAAACATTTTTCCTGTCCAAATGACATGTTGTCCACTAATAGACAGACAAGTTACTCCGGAAGAGTCAGAAAACTTTCGTGATTGTTTTTCTTACAGGACTAAATGTCTTCACGGGCACCCTTAATTGCTGGCAGGAACCCATGAGTCTATCTACAAGATGACTGTAAAATAAAGTGATCTGAACTTTGTTGTGGCTAATAGTTTGTGCTTTTAGAAACTCAGGTTCAGCTCCTGATTCCGTCATAGGTTTCCCAGCAGAGCAGGATTAGAAACTAAACTCACTCCCTTCCAGGTGAGCATTGTGCATTGGGATATAGATTCTTCTTCTCTCCTTTTTTGATCTGAGAGTTATTTAAGTATTTTATATCAAGTGAAACAATTTCTAATGATTTAATATTCACTAAAGGAAAGAGAGGCACTTTAGGCTAATAGCTGCTTTGTTCTGCTGGGAGGAAGGAAGACTTCAGGACAAAACCTCTACTATGTAAACCTTTAACTATTTACTTTAACTATTTTACATAAAGCAGAAGACCCTTAACTAGGTGAGACTAGTCCCATCCAGGATGATTTTTTCACCTAAGTATTATACTAGGAAATGCCCATCCTTCATATAAACTGAGTGTCTGGCTTCCTCACCACTGTGAAAGGGAAAAGATATTCTTATTCCTTGAACTTAAGTGCAGTATTTTGCCAGAAGAACATAATTCAGTCAGTGATGACAGAAGTGTCATTATGGCCAAACCCAAAGTCTTGTTCTTACCTAGTTTGCAAAGTCCTACAGCAAAAGACTGTGAACAGAAGAGAAAGAAGGAAGGTGGGGTGTGGCACCATAGCATTAGATCCTGATGTGCAGGAAGTTGACTTTGGAAAACTTAAGGCGGTGGCAGAGGTATTTGGAATGCACTACACCCTTTCAGCTGGGCAGTGATCTCATTGAAGTTTTCCAATGTACTGTAATCAAACTAAATGTATTCCCAGCCTGGTTTAATATTAAATGAAGACAAATTACAAAAGCAAAGCTTGCTGTTAAAAGCAAGAAACTGCAAACAAATAAGTGCAATGTAGTTTAAACCTGTTTTTACCAATGAAGTAGGAAAAGCCTCTGCCCTCATTTAGCTTGTGGTGCTGCTGTGGTGGCAACACCTCATCTACAGCAGTAGAGGCATGTGGGAGTAAAAACATAGTTAGAGGGGAGAATCGGTCCCTACAATTTAGGCATAGAAGAGACAAAAATGTATGAGGAGATGAAGCCTGCAAATAAACTTGTGTACCCTCGAAAGAGACATATCTAAAACAATTGGCCAATTGCTTTATATCCCCTTGCGAAGGAATGAATGTTGTCTGCTCAGATTTCAGGAAATAAATACAATACATACCATATTTACTTTGACAAGTTGAAAATTACAAGCATCAAGGGTCTTGCCTCTGAGCTGTGTTTTTGCAAAGCTTGACATTTTTTAAGGTTCAAGCAAGAATTGTCAGAGAACTGAAGTAGAAGCCATGAAATCTCAGGTGAGTGTGAATGGCCAATGAGCTAGATTTCAGTCAGCTCCACCAACCATATCTTCAGCTCCCAGCAATCAAGAAATCTGAGAAAATAAGTATTCTACTAGCAGCATTTTTATTTTCATAATGGTAACTCTCAGTTTCCTCGGTTCTCTCAGTGCTAAGGTGGTAAGGAAGTCTCAGGAATGCATACGGTAAAGGCTGTCCAGAAATTGATTTTTTCCTGTCATTTTCACTTTCATCAAAATGAAAACAAAGCACTCCGTGGAGCTTGAAATACAGGCACTTAAAATAAAAGAATTTGACTTAGAAATGTCATGTTGGCGTTTTGTAGTGTGCAGGTTTTACTGTCTCTAAAGTCCTCTTCCAGAACGCATCATGCCTGAATTGTTTCAGTAGTGCACCGTTTCCAAGCTAAAGAAAACAATGGATACACTTCAATATTACAATCTTCTTTGGATGTTTTAACTTAAAATATTGGGGGGGTAGGGAGTCAAATCACCACATATTTTCTGCAGTGAATTCTTAATCTGTCTTTGTACTCCTGGAAGACAAAGTGCAGTGTCCATACTCTTGTTTTGTCCAATAGATTCTGGCTCCTATTCCAAGAATCTGAAAGTTAAACCTTCGTATTCATATTGGAGAAGATCTTTCTGGTGTGTCGTTTGCCTCAGCAGTTAATAAAGGCTTTGCAATGTTCTCCAAACAGAAAGCCCAACCAGAACAGCATAATAAGTAGGATACTCTATCTGGTTGTAAATTGACCTCAGTTCGAATTCCTTCTTTGCATAATCCAGACTTGGGACTTGAGCGCTGGATTTTTCTCTCTTAAGCAGTAGCTCTTAGCCTGCAGGCTTCTTTAAACATCATGATTTTCCTGTGTGGAACAGAAGTGTCATTTCTCCAGGAAAATCTCAGGTAACTGTACCCATATGATCTTGATTATGGCTCCTTTCAGTTTGACTGTGAAAGACTGATGTTGCACTGAATGACAGATAAATATTGTTACCTGGATTGTTCTGGTTCCTGTCTTCACATAGCTATCAGACAAGATCAGTGTAGAAATTTCAGCGCCCTTCTTCCCTCCGCTTTGCTTTTACTGCAGCACATAGAAACTTCTGATCCAGATCGTGAAAACTAAGGTCAAAGAGATTAGGTATCTAAATCATTTTCCTGACCTAGCTTTCAGCACCAGCCTGTATCATGTCCATGCTTCCCTTATTGACCCATAATTTCAGCCAGTAGCAGAGAAGAGAGACTGAAGTCTCTTGCCCCTCTTCATACCTGCTTGATCGCTTGCTTTCTCTAAGTGGGCAGGAAAAAAGTCAGAAGTGTGCTTGCCTCCAAAGTCAGAGCCCACCTCATTCCTACAGTTTAGCTGCTTTTGTGTTTGTCAAGTGATTCTTGTTTTCCTAAACCACTCATCCTTTCCTTACAGGAGAAAGAGAGGAGTTTAAACAAAGAAAATTTATCTTAATCTGCTGGCAGTAAGACCCTTCAGTTAAGGTAATTATAACTGTTGCACCAACCTGTGGGGCGAGGAAAACAAACACGAAAGAGAAGAACATGCAGCCAAGATAAAAAAGGGACCAAGAGATGAACTTGTCTTCAGTTTGTCACTCATGAGCTGTTATTTTACATTCTTCTCATGCATTTTAATTTTTCTAGACATCTATGCTCAAGTATTCTGACAGTCCAGTTAATTCTACCAAGCTGGTGATGCCTGATAGAAATTTGGTCACCGGGTTAAGATCTGAGCACCTACAACTTCTTTGAAATAGATCCAGGGTTAGCAAAGGCATGTGACAGATATGCACACATAATCATACATATTTATTAACCTATATACTTAAACACATATACACACATGTATGTGCACACACACATACAAAAACATGCATGTTTAATCTCTTCAAAGACAATGAATCCAAAAATGCAGGGATGTTACTCACCCAGAGTACAGAAAAAAACGACACTACTTATCTTAGGAAAAAAAAGTTCTCCTGCATTGAAATAGAAAATTCAGTCATTGTTTTGTAAGAGTCTGTACCACCACGGTATGTGTAAAACACAAAATGTACCAGAACAAACTAAAATCTTATCATTTGTGTTGCAGTAAAGCTGTCCACACCAACAAGACATTTGTTTCTCAATAGCTACCTTGATGCCACAGCTGAGCAGAGGCAACACCCCAAGTGGTATGTTTCCATGCACTGAATCAAAGAAATCCTGCAGACATGTGAGAAAAGCATAATTTTGACATCAACTAGCTAAACTGGCCTTGTCAGCACTAGGGCTGTCAACAATAAAACAGTCAACATAAAAGCATCATCAAGCTGCAGCCACAGTTAGTGGGAGTAAACACTGGTAGCAGGTACTGCCTCATCTTCTGATGTGTTATCACAGTTGCGTCAAAAATTCTGGTGAAATGGCACAAGGCTGTTGTCTTACATTCACCACATTAGACCTGTTCCCTTACTGCTTACTTCATTTTAAGTCTGTTAATTCGGTGAGGTTCTGCTCCCATAAGAATAAAGCAATAACACAGTGAATCAGATCTCATATAGGAACACATCCCACCTTGCCATCACAGCTATGTTAAAGCTGAGAGTAAGAAAGAGTGACAGTGATGGCAGAAGAACCCAGGCAGGCACAGAGATCCACCAAGGTGATTGAACTTGAGAGGGCTGTCTGACAGCTTTATCTGTCCACAAAGTAGATGATGGTTTCTGAAACAATCATACTGAATTGACTAGAAAGCCAAAAAAAATGTAGTCAATATAACTCATGGTGTTTAGGGTACATTTATCCATGGATGTTTAGTAAATAAAACTCCCACTTGCCTCTGCTGATTGTGATGACCAATTCTCTACAGAGACAAAAGGGAGCCTAATATGACTAGCTAAATGACTATCTCAGTTATAGGCAGACCCTCTTGGTCAGAGGAAGCCCACCTGCAGTGTTTTATTGATGTTATAAAATGCACAAAACACCCTTTTCCATCTCTTTCTCCCTGGAGCTCATCTAGTCCGTGCTTTGACAGACCATATCCTTTCAGTTTCACAAAATAGCAGGTATATAAGCATCTGCTCTGCTCATATGTGAAAGATTTAAGCTGTAATTATGATTAAACATGGTATGTGTGCAATAGCTGCGTTTGGAGGCCCCTGATGCTAAAATGAGAATGGGAGTGGGAGACTTATCTACACTTCAACATACTCTACTCTCACACTGCATTACATCTCTCATAATTTTTGTAAGCACTTTACCAGCTTGTATTGTCAGTGCAAGACTTATTTACTCATAGAGATGCAAGAAATAAGTTAGATATTCTCCTGGCTAAATGCTTCTAGATGAAAGAGAATTGAAATCTATTTGGCAAGAGGGCAGGAAAGATTATTTGTAGTTTTGCTGGCTGGAATGCAGTGATCTCTTCCTCTGCTGCAGAGAAAGAAAAAATAAATATGGCCTGTCCTGTAAATTTAGTTTCACGCTTGTGCTAAAATTCAGTCTTCTAGCAAAAAATGTGCACCAAATGAATGGAACGAGGGGTTTAATAAATACAGTGGTCTAGAGGAAATAGTATAGCAGTGTTTAATTAAGATCTGTTGTGCTTCAGAGTCAAAATGATTCCTTTTTTTTTTTTCTTGCTGTGAGAAGATAGTACTTTTTCACCACAACTTACTCCAGACTCTTATATCAGTAAACAGCAGCAGAGAAATGTATCTGCTGAAAGAAAGCTCAGCATTATGCAAAGAGTGATAAACTTCTCAGAAGGTGTTTACAAATGCATTCAGTGAAACAGAATTTTAATGAATTGTGCCACATAATCTTGCAGTTAATGAGCTGTAAAAGCCTTTGTCAATTATAGTGACTAGAAACTAACTGTTTTGGATTCCAGATCAATAATAGGAGTCGTTTTCTGCACATTTTTATTTTTTAAGGGAAAATTAGGTCTAAGAAAAAAAGGTATCTGTCGTATTAGGCATCTCAGAAAAGTCCCTCATTATTATAACAGAGCTATCTATATTCTTGTTATTTGTAAAATAATTTCTTACTGCATTAAAAGAAACAAGCTTTCCCAGATCAAATGGCATCAGTGCTGTAAAATGCCAGTGGCAAAACCAGAAGAGACTAAAAACTTCAATAATAACTAAGAACTTTTTCCAGAAGTTATATTAAATTCAACTGTTGTGCACGACCTCCTAGAAAACAAAAATTATCTTTCTCTGCCTTTGCTATCCACTATAATTACCCTGCTGTTGGAAAGTGGATATCTTAAAACTCTCTGAAAGACTGGTTCATGTTTGAGTCTTGTTTTAAGCAAAGTGTCTGTACAACATTGCCTTTTTTTCAGGTGAGGTGACTGTTCCTACCCAGGAGCATAACAATATAGCACTCCAGAACTGCCATAGTTTCCAGGGACAATTAAATATTGTGAACAAATAGTTCCTATCTATCCAGCTAGTAAAATATTCTTTTAAAAAACAAAGATTTAGCTTGATATTTTAATGTCTTCAAAATCTAAAGGAGATGGGATCAGCATTTATCAAAGAAAAATATGGAAGACAGTTTTATTGCCTGTAATCTCCAATTCATTATGTGACTTTTTCCCAGTATGATTCTACTTTTTCCTTCTCTCAAGGTTTTTTTCTCTTACTCGTGCCTCAGTGTAGAGGATACATTAACAGAGGAACCACATAAAAAGTAATTTCAAGGAAAAGCCTTATAAAATGTGAAAAATTAAAGCTGTGCTCAGATCCCATTAAGAAAAGAAATTGCCTTAAGGCATCCACTAAATATGTGAAATCCATTTCTGCTGAAGGGCTTCAGAGTTTATTCCTCTCTTACAAATGCAATTTCGGAGCACAAGTTGAACGTTTAAACAAGCGAAGCAGGATCTTTTCCCAGTTAGTGCCTCTTTTCCTTGATTGCTGCCAGGTCACCAAGTGCAAATTTACATGAGAATCTGAGATTATATAAATCTCAGCCAAGAAGCTTTGAGGGCATTTCTGCTTGGGAAAGCTGTAAACCAGGAATGGTTTACAGTATGGAGGGTTTACTGTTGTTATTATTAGTATTTATTTTGCTTGGCTTTATACAAGAAGCTAGAGGAGGCTGTGGGCTTAACATCTTGTTTCCTAAGGCGGTTAGTTTAAGCTCCACTGATGGCCCAGCTTGCTCTGACCTTCTGTTTCTGGCACCTCACATATTTCTAGTGCAGTGCCCCTTCACATACAAGACTAAAGAAGCCAAAAAAATGAAAGTGAGGAGACAGCTAGGAGAATATCTGGTCCCTGCTGAAGTCCACCACTGCCACCTGCTTATTTTCCCATGTCCTATGGGGAAGTACATCTGCCATGCACTTGTGGGGACCCTCCTGCATGAGAGGTCATTCTATTCCACACTGTTTTGTTTTTTTTCCCCCAAAGGATAATTTTGCATAATGCAAGTATCAGGATATTTACTTTTAAATGTTTTTAAATTCTATAGCCCATATTCTTCCTTGCTAAGACACATTTCTGAAGCAATTTCTTTTGTTGTTGATCCTTAAGTGTGGTGATTGATTTTGTTAGTGAAGGAGACACACACCCACCAGCAGGTGAAATGGATGGGGACTGCAAAACATTTGTGGTGTTGGTTTTCAGTGGTTTTTTTATTGTACTTGCAGCACCTTGAGATCTCCACTGGTAGAACCCTCCTTTGCTAGATACAGCATGAAGTGACAGCAAGACACAATCCCTGCACTACTGGTTTGAGAATTTCCATACACAGAAAAACATAGCTCAGAGGGGCTGTGAGGAGGCAGCAGTCCTTCAGCCTTGATTGAAACATCCTCAGGAGGAAGCCCTGCTTTCTCCAGGAGTTGTGGAACCACATGCTAGTCCCAGTGTCTGGATGTATATTCTTGTAATACAAGACAATGAACTAGGCTCTTTTAAAGAGACTAAACTAGGAGGAAGTGTTGATCTGCCTGTGGGTAAGGAGGATCTTCAGAGGGATCTGAACAGACTGGACCGATGGGCTGAGATCAACAGGATGAAGTTTAACATGGCCAAGTGTAGAGTGCTGCACATGGGACATTACAACCCCATGCAACACTACAGACTTGGGGGAGGTTGGCTGGAGAGCTGTCAGGAAGAGAAGGACCTGTGGGTGTTGGTTGACTGCAGGCTGAATATGAGCCAGCAGTGTGCCCAGGCAGCCAAGAAGGCCAATGGCATCTTGGCTTGTATCAAGAACAGTGTGGCCAGTAGGTCTAGGGAGGTAATTGTGCCCCTGTACTCAGCATTGCTGAGGCTACACCTTGAGTACTGTGTGCAGTTCTGGGCTCTTCACCATAAAAAGGACATTGAGATCCTTGAGCAAGGGCAGAGAAGGTGCAAATGCAGGCTGGTGAAGGGGCTGGAGGGCAAATCATATGAGGAACGGCTGAGGGAGCTGAGGATGTTTAGCCTGGAGAACAGGAGGCTGAGGGGAGACCTTATCACCACCTACAACTACCTGAAGGGAGGTTGTAGAGAGGTGGGCGATGGTCTCTTCAGCCAGGTGACAGGAGATAGGACAAGGGGAAATGGCAAGAAGCTGTGCCAGGGCAGGTTTTTAGAAAAAAACATTTTTACTGGAAGAGTTGTCAGGGCCTGGAACAGGCTGCCCAGGGATGTGGTTGAGTCACCTTCCCTGGATGTGTTCAAAAAAAGGGTTGATGAGGTACTTAGGGATATGGTTTAGCATAGGATGGGAATGGTTGGACTCGATGATCTTCAGAGGTCTCTTCCAACCTTGTGATTCTGTGATTCTGTGAAAAGATTTGTGTAACAAACCCTATTTTTTCAGATCATCTATATTTTTTCTTTGTTTTTTACTATTACTTCATAAAAATGAGTGAACCTTGGGACAGGAGATCAGGTAGGAAATCAGTATTCTCCCCTTCCAGAAATGTCTGTTGAGGAAATAGAATTTGTCCACTCTCCTGTTGCAGACAGTTTACTGTCTGGCAGCTGAGGGTCTATCTCCTTGCCCAAACCAAAGTTGCATGGCCATCCACCCTTGCTCCATTCAGACATCAGATTCAGTCTGGCAGCAACCGGAAGAGCTGTTTTCACCATTTTGCTTCATCCTATAAAATGAAAGATACCTCCAGCCTTACACAAGACTTCAGTGGTGAGATCTAACAAGCTTTGGGCAAATGCTCCAGATGCTGTAAGTGGGAATGTGTTTGAATTTCCCATAGAGGAAAAAGTGCTTTTTCCCTGTACAGTTTTCTTGCTTAGTCGTGATTTCAAGGTAATGCCTGGAGAGAAGGAAAAATAGCATCCCTGAAGGTTATCAGGGAGACTATTCTAAAGAATGTAACAAGCAGAATGACTGCAAGCCTGATGAAAATTCAAAAGGGTTCTAATCCAGAAAGATATATGAAAGAGGCCCCTACCTTCTGGCATATTTATTATTGGTTGCTATTTCTCAAATGGAAATATATGGTAATATTTACGCCCATTGGCACAAAGCCTGTCCTTCAGGTACTGTATGCCATCCCCCATGATTTTGTGGCAATGTAAACTGCTAAATTGTTCTAGAGTCTAGACCAGGGGTTTTGCCTCTTACCATTCTGCTTCTAATGCAGAGAGACGCTTCATTTCATGCTTAAAAGGAAATTGGGGGGGGGTGGGGGGGTGGGGGGGTGGGGAAGCCTTTCTAGATGTAATAGTATTGTTTTTAAAAAATGAATAGGTCAATTCTGAAAATAGGTCAGAGTGAAAACTGCTAATGCAGTACAACCAAAGCACTGAGTGTCAACAAATTACCAGTTCTCCTGATAACTCCTTTGCAATGTATTACTTGGCTAATATTGTTCCCGTTCACAGCTTCTGAATAGTTAATTATAATGTGGTTCCTTCTATACAATTTTTCAATTTCCTTCTTGTTGAAACTACTGGACCTTGTCTGACAGTCCTCTAGTTTCTGTATTTTGCGTGTTTCTTGGGCCTGGATATTTTATAATGCACAGGAAAATGAACAAATACCTATATGCTTTAACTGCCTGCTGAACATTTACTTTTCTCTCAAGCTGTTTCTCAGTTCATTCACTTTTCTATTTAATAGAAAATGCCAGTAATTATTATGTATACTTTTTATTATAAGAAAAAATTTAAGGTCTCAATAACACATCTCAAAATATGGCATAGCTCTGTAAAACTAGTACAGTTTTATATCACCATTACTGACTGCTTGATTCATTTTTTGACAGGATGAGTAAATATGCTCATTGGGTTTTGTGTATAGAATGACTTCTATGCCATTAATGGAAGGTACATTTTAATTAAGCCAAAGTAAAATATATCTGAGAGAGACCCAAATTTTGACATCAGTTACAGATGAGCAATCCTATCAAAGGATATTGAATTCCACTGATGCTGCAGAGCAGAGGTTCATCCCCTGTAATTACACTTTAGAAATTATGGTTGTTGTAATGTCTAAAATGAGAGCAGGAACAACACTTTGAAACTTTAGTTCAGCTTTAGTAGAAAACTTGAATGCTCTGGTGCTTAAGGTAGTAACCTAGGACTTGAGATTTCCAGTATCAAGTCTTTATTTCCTCACAGGTTTCTGCTGTGTGATCTTCAATGAATCATTTAATACCAGTCTCTTTGAGGTGCTACAGAATTTAAGACCTGCTGGTTTCAGGGGAAGTTAAGATCTGAAAGGCATAAAACATCATCTCTCTGTGCCTCAGTTGCCCTGCTGTGAAAGAGTTGCAGGAGTGAGAGCCTTATCTGCTTGGGTATTACAGTCATGAAAGTTTATACACCACACTGAAATTCTGCTCTTATGTTACTGAAGTGAATATAAACATGAGGTAGTTAATATTTGTCAGAACTTCTTAGGACTTTGATGATTTCCTGGAATATTTTCTACTCTGCCTTTCAATGAAACATTAACTAAGAAGAGCAAAATACATCACTTTTTGACCAAATGGATTTATTTCTCTCTTCTGTTGGAGATTGAAGTGGTTCATATGGACAAATACTTTTAGCCCTTTACCTGGAAAGATCACCTGTCAGTGTTCAGTGGAAACTGTCACTCTCCTTCATGGCCACAATTACTCTTTTTCCAACATCCTTCTCCTTTCACTCACTTTCCATTCTTTTTTCTTTCTCGTGCTTTTTATACCTGTAGTTTTGTCTCTCTTTTGCACTTTTATCTCCCCTCCTTCTCCCACTACCCAACTCTTTCTTTGACAGCTCTTGTGTTAGGTAAAGTAACCAGAAATTTGGACTACAATAGATGGTACAATTACTGCAAACAAAGCTAGCGAAGACTTTTGCTGGTAGCATGAAGAAAATCCTACACAAGGAGGTTTCAGTAGTTTTTAACACAGAATAGAATAAAAATGTGCCAGAATAGTCTCTCTTGCCTACTTAGAACAGCATCCTCTCTTTCATAACTGCAGTTGCTGGGCTGCCATCACCATCCCTCACACCTGTTACCCGCCCTTCACCTCCTTGTTGATCTCCTCTCTCTTTCCACAACAATTCCTCTCTGCTGCGTGAGCATCTCTCTCTCATGGTCTTTCTCAGCCAACATTATGCACAGTGGACTCCCTGTCATGCCTCCTACTCAGTAAAAACACAGCACTCACCTCTTGACAGCCTTCACTGTCAGGTTTAGTTGTCTTGCCAATAAAGCAAAGCCATCTCCAAATTGAATCCTTCCTGGCAGCATTCCTTTTAGGGATAATAATTAGGAGCCTTTGTTTCCGAGGCAAAACCAGTGCAATTAAAGGAACAAAGGTTCCACCAGGCTGCTGTATGAAGGAATGCTGCTGTGCTTTCATTGCGTGAAAAACAAACTTGGAATAGCTCCTTTTTCCTCAGTAGCCACATCTTAAATTAATAACAACAATGATAACAATAGTCACAGTAATTAACAGTATATATGAGATTGAATCAAGGACATAAAGCCATTGTTGTAACTACAGACAGAACTTTTCCCTTGTCCACAACAAAGATAAGAGTCAGAAAAGAACCCTGAGTTGTGAAGCGACTGTCCCTCAATTCATTGCTTCATCTTCACCCTTTCTCTGTCCTCTTGGGACATGTAATTTGTAGCCCTGACAAGAAAGTGCCTTAGACACTCTTTCCACTCTTTTAGTGTAAAAATGTCCCTAAATATGTTTTCAGGATGCCACCACACCACAAGCATGTCACTGCATAGGGTCTGCATTGTCAATGGCACCTGCTAGAAAATTAACTGAGTTTCATTTGTAAGAGACGAGGCACCCGCTACTTCAGAATCAACTTGGTCACAGAAATAGACTAACATGAGCAACCCATCATCCATGTTATATTGAGATTCACCTTGTGGAGGGAACTTGAACATTTGAAAGGAAATCAAACCAGAATGGTAATCCTTCAAAATTAGTACAGCACAAAGTGGAAGCACATTTGAATCCCTCTGTGCTAGAAAGCCCAAGTACCCAAGGGGACCTATTACAGCTAACCATTAATTGGTGAAAGTCTAGGAGAAATGTTTGCAATTGCAGAAACCATTTGCTGAGAAGATGGCTGATTTGCATAGGCACATTGTTCAAGCACTTTGTAAACGACATTAATTAGTTATTTTACTGTTTAAATTACCTTTAATTATACTTATGTGCAACAATTTTGAACAGAGTACATCATCATATTTGTTTGTACCAGTAAGCATCCATCAGTTGAATAAGGACAAAGCAGAAGAAAGAAAAGCAGGACATTTCACTTCCACTTTCATCTTCTCTTTTCCAGCCAGTTAACTGAAAAAAACCTTTTCCCCATTTTCTTTCACAGCTCCTAATGTTACTTGTCTCAATGTTACTGAGTTGATTATGATCATTACTCTTTATGAAATGGAAATTGTCTCAGCCCGTGTGATCATTCTGATGTCTTTAAATATACCCTCTAATTTTCACAGTTTTACTGTTTTACAGATATCTCTGCAGTTGTCAAAATTCAGTTGTGTGACACTACACCCACAAATAGCAAGGCAGTACAGAGTGCATCAGTAAAACTGGGAAAAGGGAAAAATGAAATGAACGTTATTGCCCAGTTTAGAGATTAAAAAAAATAATCAGATGTTATCCAGTAATTCCAAAGCAACACTCACCCAAAAAATAACGCCAAGTCTCCAAAATCCCAGGACTAACTAAATATATCATGCCTGTTGCAGTGAGGATGGGTTCACTAAGGATTTCTAGATGCTGCCGTGTTTCAGAAACCATAATAGACTTCCAAACCACAAAGCCAGTTTTTTATCACGCTTTGATAGCAAAGATCTAAAAGTAGCCAGAAACTAGCTGCAAAGAAATGACTCTCCAGTTACGTTGCTGCCATATTAAGGGCAATGTGACCTGTCTACAATTAATTTCTTTTTTAATCATCATTATTCTTTATTTAATACTCATCTTTGACACGGTGTCACTTTGAAACTCACGGTCATGCACACAACTTAATCAACCATATTCCTGTCTTCTTGTTTGCCTAACTCTAGCTTTAAAAGTTCTTTGTCTTCCTTAGGAGGAGATTATGACCTCTTTCCCCCCTTTCTGTAAATGCTGTGCTTCACTGTCTTCTTGCTCTCCACTATATTTCAGGATGATCATATCCTCTAAACCAATTTAAGACAGTGTTTGTTGTAGGTCTTTGTCCAATGTCTCCATCTATGTGACACCTGAGTGTAAAATACCTAGAAACTCATCAATGCACACACACACACACAGAGTAACAAACAAAAATATATGGCCTTTACACACCCCAGTCCCAGGACGCTCTCACTATCCCCTTCTCACATTAAGAACTTGTTGTGCATGTCCTCATGGATCACTGACCTGTGAGATTCAAGGCTGAATATCCAGAAATACTTTAAGGGTAACAACTTCCCTCTCCTCTATCACAAGAAGTTTCCTTTCTCTCGATGTTCAAAGTCTTTCTTCACTTACCCTTTGCTACCAACAGTGTCTCATTCCCTCCCAAAATGTCATTTGCAACTTCCAACCACCCTCCAATGCTAGTGCTAAACAGTTACTTGTTCAATGATCAGACCAGCATTTCCATGCTTTCTTCCATGCAGCATCAAGATTTGAGGGAGTACTCAGAAAATATTCCCACATCTATTGTATGGATTCTCCTTCAGTTCTTGCCTTTTGCACAAAATGCAAAAAAAGTTTTGCAAACAGACGACTGCATACAGCTCAGATCTATCACTCCTTACTGCTGTAGTGATACCTACAGCACATGGCAATTAAACCAAATAAACAGTCTTTCAATTAAGAAGAGAGGGGTGGGGCCTGCATCTGCTATGAAAGTCACTAGGTAGAGATTTGCCCCATTCTCTGCATTCATAGCTATAATTCTTCATGGGATTTTCTCCTTTAGCTTTCAGGAACAGATATTACTTCAAATTATCACTATACATCTACTGCAAATTATCATTATGCATATTATTCTAGCACTGTCATACATGCAAGAAAGAACCCTGTAGTACCAGGGAGTGTATATTGCCACAAACTAGGAGACAATTTCACTCCCAAATGGCTTCAGATCTTAGTAGGCAAATCTGAAACCAGCAGCACAAACAAGCACCAAGAACCAAAGTAAATTTTGCCCAAGATCTTGCAGTGTACTCCTGACCATGCTGCACCAGCTTTCCCCAAGCCATGAAATATGACTTGCCACATTGCTGTTTTGAAGGAATGACACCTTGCACCTGACACCTCACTCTCCCACCAGGACCAGAGTCCTCCTTGTCTCATGTCTCCCATATCTCCTTTACTTGGTACTACACAGATCGCTCTGGAGTTTGTCCAAAGTTCATAAGGGGTTACTTTGAAAACTGCACACATTTACACATCAAAAATCTCACTTTTCTATTCCATTATTTCTTTCACCTGAGCATCTTCATCAGCTCCAACTGTGAGCCTCCACACAGCCCTCTGAACTCTACCTAGAGCTACATGATGGAGCAGGGTCTGTTGGGACCCTCATTTAACAGCCTTGGGCCTTGAATTTTCTTGGGGCTTCCTCACTGCTGAACAGAAATAGTGTAGCATTTGAGAAGCACCATGGGTTTCAAAACTAATTGAAGGCTCTTAATAGAAATACACAAAGACATTCCCATTCATTCATATTTTACTAGAAAAATTGCCTGCGCGTGCCATTAATTTGAGGCATTTTGTTTACATTTAGGTATAAACAAATATGAAAAATGAGTGACATGTTGGAGAAACATGGAGGGAAAAAATCCCTATGGGAAAATATAACTGTCTGCCAAAAATCTAATAGTGTGATTTCAGCATCAGAAAATGATCTGATAATTTTTATAACACATGAAGAGTGATATATTACCTATTTCCTTAATTTCTGTGAAACCAAATCATCAATGTTTTTCATTATTGTGTGTGGGGGGGGGGTTCTTTAACATGCAGGTGATTTTCACAAAGGTTAAAAGTGGCCCAATTTGGAACTGTCTTCTAACAGTTATGGTTGTGGCCCAGTTCCACCACCTCCACATGATTGGAGGACAGTGGTGTTGGGATGTGTTAATAACATGAAACATGCTGGAAACTGGCAAGAAAGATAATGGCTGTGCCTTCAAATCCCCAAATTTACAGCTGCAGGTGGCAGAAAGAGCAAGAGGCTGAAAGCTTCAGGATCAAGTAGATGGAAAAAGTAATCCTCCTCTGTCTAGATGCTCTGAATCCCAATCTGTTTCCTCATAATTCATGTTATTTAGGTTATGTTGAAGAAAACTGCTTTCATGCTGGAAATGCCTCCAAGCACCAATCTCAGTTGTACCAATTCCCACCCCCTCTCTGCCCCGTCCTGTGTTTTGTTATCTGTAGCTACAGGAAACGTTTTGCCAGTTGCTCAAAGGCAGCAGCTCACATGTTTCCTTATTTTGCCTAATTCCTCTTTTTGTCAAGATGGATTTTCCTTAAGATTCTGGTGGATATTAGCTGGTATTAGTTACAGTTTTGACTGGGGAGGCGGGGGGAGGGGGGGGAAGAAAAAGAAAGAAAAAGGATCCATGCATGCATATAGAAAACTGAGTTGATTTCAGGGGAAAATCTCCTGTTGCCATAATCTCATGCTAAGTTACCTTATAAATCAGTGTCTCTTACAATTATACAAGTCTAAACTTTATGCTTTGCTGTTAGCATTGATTCTTAAAAAAAGGAGATGGAGTCCTGTTCTTCCTCACCATTACTGATAACATTCACACTGAAAGTATTTATCAGATGTGCTTGCCAGAGTCAGCTACCTGCAAATGTTTTCAGCAGATTTGAATAGAGCAAACTCAACAACAAATGGCAAGCTTGATCCTTCTACAATTTAAAAAAAAATACATGAGGAAATTAAAATCTTCCAGAAAAGAATTTGGATTAAACACAATCAACATTCGGGGAGGTGGTTCAGTTAGTTGGTTGGGATTTTTTTTGATCAGGGAAAACAGTTTAAGAGAGGTGAGTTTTACTGGCTTTGCAAACATAAAGTCTATCGTACTTGAACGTATTTCTTAGTATCTAATTTATGGTGGATTATTCGCACAGCTACATATTTGCAACGTGGCACTTACAGAAGTATAAAGCTTAAAACTTGGAGCAGAGGATTACGAACTCATTTTGAAAATGGATAGAAGTTTGAATAATGTCCTTCATAAACAGATGCAAGTTTGGAAAGCCAAAGGTGTCAAAAAGCAAAACAATGTGAAATATCTGCCCTAAAGTCCTAATCCTAAATAGCACAGGGAAAGGTTTAAGAGCACTCGGTGTGTTTGGCAGCCACAAATACTGGGGACATTCCTCTCTATGAGTAGAAGCCAACCTGCTGCACCATAAAAAGTGCCTACCCTGCCACCAGTGGAGTTTCATCTCTTTCCTCATCACCCTGCAGATTTCCCGATCAAGAAGAGAGATTGACTTTCATGACGGGGATGTGCTTATCAACACTGAACTGATGGATGTCTTTCCATCTTTGCTGCCAGACAGCTGCTGATTTTACAACAGTTGATGCTCCTGCCTCCGTTTCCCTGACTCTAAGGATAATAAAGTTCATTTCCCTAATTACCGATTTCCTGCTTATTTGCCTTGAAATCTTCAGGCAGTGAGCACTGATAGAGTTCAGTGCTATTATTTGTGCAGTGAGTGTGTGAGGGAGGCCCTTTGCTGTGAAACATATTATTACTGTTTCCCAATCTATAACAGCCAACAAACATAACCTTTATGTTTCCAACATAAAGAAACTAGAGGTTACTCTTAAGTGTTTATTATTAGATGCTAACAACAATAGCATCTCAGTTTGGGATAACTGAAAAAAATGAATTTCAAGAATATTTGAAATTTTGCTTGCTTGAATAGAATTTAATTTCATTTTTGGTTTTGTTTGCTTTGTTTAACTTTTCCTGAATGAGCTCTGTAATCTGAACTATGCACTTAAGGACTTCACTCAATATAAGGGTAAGCATGTTTTTTAATGCTTTCCTGAAAGGTAGCCTCCTATTTTGCCAAAAGATCTGCCTATGACCTCATTATTTTTGAAAGATTTGTATTTTTCCTTTTTTTTAATTTAATGCATCTAAAACTACATTTTAAACTGTATCTCTCTTAACAAGGGATTCAAATACTTCTCTCCCCTGCAAAGTGAGTTTGTTGCAATCTGTGCTTGACTCTAAGCTACAGAGCAGCTAATTCAGCTCAATACTAAAAATTAGCCAGAGGTATCTTGGACAGTATGGCCAAATAAAAGCTGTGCTCAAAGAAATCCCAGTCCTCCTAATTTCAGGTCTTTGATAGGGTCTTTGCTCTTGAAGGCTCAAATAAATAAATAAACGAGGCCAAGGAATTCATTTGAAATATTAATTAAAATGCAAATTAAATCCAGATTGCATGGGCATTAAAAAGTGCTCTCTGAAGTTTCCATGAATATAAAGCATGTGACAAGCTAGTGTTTTAAGTGATCTGCATAAACATACATTGTTGAAAAACTGCTTGCCTTGAAAATAACCTTACCAACACCAGGAACTGCGAATAACAAGAGAAAATCTTCAGCAGAGGCGGCTTACATTACTGACAAGGTTTGTCAGGCTTTGCACCATGGCGGGAGGGAAGGTGATTTGACTTGCAGGTGTATCCCCTGGCCCACCACCACTCCTGCCCATCTGTGGAGGTGGCCGGTTGCCGGCTCGCAAGGCAGTGTGCCAGCTCCCGTGGGATGCGGCATGCCAAGGTGAAACGGCTCGGCGAGAGCTGGCAGCGCATCGCTGCTGCCAGCCAGGGAGGCAGGACAATCCACCTCCCTGGCACCACCACCACAGCATTTGCAACAAGGCCAGCCAGACTTGGTACAGGCGCTCTGACATTACAGATTTCTTCCAATCTGGAGTAATTGAATGCTGAAAATACCTAATTCTTCCTTTTGTCAGTGGAAAGATGTTCCATACATGGTACTCCCCTTCTGAGTTAGCCAGCCTTGATTAAAATGCACCCCAGTGTTAACAAGTGATTTTTTTCTGCTGAGGGTCTCCTTGCACCATGATTCAGTGCTGCAAATGAACTACTATAAGAGAAGAGAAAGACAAATGAAATATGGGCACCGCCTTAAACAGAGACTAACCAGGTGCCTTGAAATCCTCTCTCCTAGCATTGTCTTAATGTAAAATGATGCTGTCAACAGATTACATCTCTGTTTGATTTGCTGTTAAATTCTTCCCACTCCCAAAAGCCAGCCTTTTGTCTACTGGGAAAAGGTCCATTTAAATCTGACCAATAG
Source organism: Gallinula chloropus (assembly GCF_964237585.1). Taxonomy (NCBI): domain Eukaryota; kingdom Metazoa; phylum Chordata; class Aves; order Gruiformes; family Rallidae; genus Gallinula; species Gallinula chloropus. The sequence goes on along the minus strand of NC_140090.1, from coordinate 13,999,647 downwards.
GCTTTTCATACTTCGACTGGGCAACTGCTTCTGTCGCTCTGCCAAGCGATATAAGGCTGTTAAGTGGCCCCAGGAACAGGCTGTGGGATGGCCAGGACTCTGCTGAAATGGGCTACAGCCAAGTCACGCCACTGAGCAACTTTATTCTCTCAAAGCACTTTATGAGGAAGATAAATGATGTGCAGGATACATTATAAAGAAAGAATCTAAGTACCTTACCACAGTCTTGGGAACACCAGACTGTCTGGAAAGAAGCTTGCACAGCGAGAGCATTGTGAAAGAGCCCATAAGGGAGAAGATTCTTCTTTAAGAGCTTCAGTGAAACCATAGTAAATAATGCATAGGGCCACATGCTGAATGACAAAGCTAATAAGAAATATCAAACATCTGCATGTCCTCCGAGCCTCATCCATCCTGCTTGCCAATCAGGCAGGTGCTCATAGAAATAAGAGAATGCGACTATGGACAAGAAGAGCCTATCAAAATGCCAAAGCCCCAGGAGCTGAGTTAAAGTTACAAGGCTACCCTGCTCTGGCATTACCTAATTCTAAATGCAGGACTTTGTAATAAAAGAAAAATTAATGTGAGACTGAGGTGTGGCAATTAATATATGAAGCTTATACTGCCCTGCTAGGGAGAGCTTCTAGGAACACAAATGTAATACAATTTAGTTTCTGTGTCCAGAAGAGTACTGCTCCTTGCATTTTGCCATCCATTGAAACCAGCAATGTCCTTGGCCACATCTTCATGGCACTATCAAGTACTGAGGGATTTCCAAACTCTGAGTGCACCTTCATGGTACAGTGCGGTGACAATCAGAAACACTACCAGATATCTAAAAATACAACCTAACTGTAAACTGCACCAAGGATAATTAATGCTGTTGAAAGATCTGGCTCAGTGGGCAACACTGTCTAGATGATGCTCTTGCCTTTAATTTCTGAACAGACTTGGTTAATACAAAGTCGTGTATCTCAGCACAGAGGTGTCCTTTGTTTTCAGAGATATCAGCCTTTAAAGTATTTTTGTCACTTAATTGAAAATAAAATTTCCCCAGAGTGCTGGAGTCTGCTCTTAATGCATGTGCGTAGCTCTAATTAATGTTAATTATTTGCATTCACCAAGGGGAGAAGCATATTACTTCAGGTGCCTACTTGGAATATGTTGCTTTAGCCCTTCATGCAACTCCAAGTGGTACTCTCACTGGGAAAGAAGCAGCTGCCTCGAAAACCAAGTGTCTAGTGCCTGAGGATAATCCCTATCAGGTGTGGGACGGAATGTACGACACCACAAATAGCACAGCCAGGCTTCTGCACCACACAAAGTCTGATTCACAGAGCTTGCAAAACACAGCAGCAGGGAGATCACTGCTGGTTCATTTTCTCTCACACATTTGGGCAGGGGAGTCATTTCATCAGATGCTCGTACGGTGCCAGCCAAATGGGCCTTGAGCCTCGGCACCACACTGCCGCCACACAAGTAATAAGCAGGCGGTGGGCTGGCTGGGACCACACAACAGGTCAGTGCTTGATCCAGAAACAAACCCCAGATCTCTGGAGATCTAAGCTCAAATTTTACCTGCTGAGCTACACTTCATTTTGTGTTCAGGGTTGAAATCTCTGAAGGACTTCCCTTCTGGAGCACCACTGAAATTGCACAGGACAGATTTACCCCAGTTGGGGAATCTGGTCCATACTCCTTCATTGTAAATAAATTGCAAAACCTGGACATTTTCCATGTTCTTCCCCACGTATGGAAGTTCATCCAAATTCATCAACCTCGCCAGCATCTTTCTAGATGGTTACCCTTTAACTAGGGCTTTATTGGATAACTGTAACTCAATTTGCTGCATCTGTGTGACCCTGGTTGGCTTTTGGAGCGGAGCACACTGCAGGAGGAAGAGCCAAGTGGGAGCCCACCTGCCAGGCAACCAGTGCAGTTGGAAAGGACTTGCCTGAATGTGAAAAATCTGGCAGGTGGCAAAGATGTGCTGTTTATTTTTCCTAATGACAAAATTAGCACATTGATAATAATCAAACAGAGCTGTGTGCAATGGGGGTTTATTTAATTAACAAATGTCCTTTTGCAGGTATGAGCAGGATACAGGCACGTTGCTCATCCATGCAAGCTGTTGCTCAGGTCCCTGGAAAGCTCATATGCAAACTGCCTTTGGCTTCCTTTGTCTGGGTTTGCTCTGGGAAGGAGGTGGTTCATACCTGCCTTTTTTAATCACATATTCTCTTTCTGGAGAGTGTTATATTCTTGCTCACATCCACGAACACAGCTCACAGATCACATCTAATAGAATAGATTACATTGAAAGGTGCAATGGAAAAGGCTTTCTTGCAATACACACCCACAACCTATCAGGTTGGGAATGCCCCCACCTGCTAGTTCTATCTATAGTACATCTTCATATCTCACAACTGCCTGATTGGAACTGGCTTTTTGTCATTAACATTTATCTGTGGTTTTAATATTTTATAGATAGAAACATCCTACTCCTTGACTATCTTTATGTAATACATCAGCTTCACGAGCACGATCATGCTTTTTTGCTAACATGCAGCACCAGGGACCCCACAAGTAGCAGAAATTAATAGACTCTAGCTTGAGTAAAAACAGTTGGAGCAGGCTTCTGGAGGTCTCCGCTCCAACTGATAGAGATAGCTGAAGTATCCATCCACACACAGTTCTGATTTATGGAGCAATTCTACCACAAGTCAAAGTTAACTGCACTCCAGTCATCCAACCCTTTCTATTCAATGTGAGACAAATCCTGAAAACACTGGTTTGATTTTTTTGAGCATTATTCCTGTTACGTTACCCCTTCTTTTCTGTGACTTTTCTAAAGATTAAGGAGAACCAATACTTGGATTTGGGAATATTTTAGATTTACCCCTGTGTTCTGATTCTGGCCAGGCCAGAGTCAACCTCCCCAAGCAGGCAGCCCAGGTGAGCCCAGCCAACCCTGGCTGTTTCCACACCACCTGACATCACTCCCCCATAAAAGGGGCTGATCAAGGGGCATATCCCTGGGTGCCTCCAGGGCAGTCTGAGTGCAGCTGAAGCATCAGGTCAGTCCTCAAGTTATGCAGTGCCTCCATTATCACTGGGTGTGAGTGAAATTTGCTGTGGGCTGTTTTAGTTCCTCTTTCATGGTGATTTTGTCAGTAAATTGTCCTTGTTCCAAACCATGGAGGCTCTGTCTCTTTCTCCTTTGGGAGTCAGTGTGTCACTGCTTGGGGCTGAACCACCACACCCTGCTCAAGGGACATCCAACCATCACACTGAACTTTCTCACATGAGAACTTAGATTTCTTGCTCCAACATCCTCCGTTTAAAAAGACTAGGTGCAGGAGATTCAGGGCAGGAAATTCAGTTTTATCTTTTACTTAGGGATCTTCTCCTGAGAGAGGTCCTAACCTAGAACCAAATTTTCTGAAAGTCAAGGATTTTTAAGCATTAAGTTTTCACTCATTCTTCTATGTATATAAGGTCCAGATATGAAGTAAAAGCTCTTAATTTGTCAAACATTACAGCTGATTTTGCTTCTACTTTCATTTTTACACATGCTGATGTTTTTCTGCAATTTTTTATTTTTATCAGTACTCAAATCTAGCCATAATCTGCCCTCAAGAGTGTGCAAGGTAGTCAGTGCCATGTAATCAGTGACTAACAACACAGTAGAAAGGTAACAAACATTTTAACAATCATTCATTAAGGACTGTTTTGTAGTCTAGGCTTGAATTTGTCTAGGTAACAGATGGAAGCAGATTTCAAGAGAAGAAATTAAATGGATGCTAGTCATATATCAGCTGAGGAAGAGGGATGTTCATCTCAGGAAATCAAAGATGAAGAAGCTTATGGGATTGTAGGAAGCCTAGCACAGCAGTCATGATTGGAATGGGATAAACATACAGGCATAAACTTTTGAATCAGTAGAGAGGAGTCATTAAATACGACAGAGACATAGTCTTAGAGTTAGTAGGATTGCAATGGGAAGGGAAAGGATGATGTAAATAAATTAATATTGCAACCAAGAAACGCAAATTCTTAGTTGCAACTATTCCTTAAAGGGATCAAATAACTTCAGGTGAAAGACTTCGTTTCCTTTGGAGGTGAAAGAAATGTTGCTGAGGTTGGAAAGAGCCGTTTTTTCTTTCATGTGGGATTTTAACAATCAACTGTAATGAGTAACATGGCCATTACCAGCAATCAAGTTTGGGGCAAAGGAATAGGAAGGAGAAGGAAAGGAGAGGTTCAGAATGGTGTATTTATACAATTTTATTGTTCCATTTGTTGTGAAAGAGATTCTGTAGTAAAAGCCTGAAATTACACATACACACATACACATGTTTAACTTTTAATGCAAAGCACTGATAACAGTAAATGCTCCTTGAGATGGATATCATGGGCTTTGTTTAAGGCATAATCTTTATTGCTTTTGAGTTTATGGAGCAAAAAGAGCTGTTGAAATTGAGTGAAAGCTGCAGCCAGTCTTTAATCAATCTCCAAAGCTGTTTATTGTGAGTATAGTATAAAGCAATAGAGATTAATGTTGGTTTCTATAAATCACAGCAAAAAGCATCTTCTCTTTCACTGGCAGAGGTGTAAATATCTTCCTTTTTTTCTCAGATTTTGCTGTAACACACTGGCTGCAGAGGTCCTTTAGGGGAAAAGAACACAAGCACATTGTCATATCCTTTTAAAACAAGTAAATTTAAAAACAACTTCAATGTTTAGTTACAGAACTGGAAACTGCTGGAAGTTTTAGCACCTAATTAGTACTGAGCATCTTTCAAAATCTCAACCCACCTACAGAAGAAAACCACCAATAAACTTCAGCTACCACTGGGTGGAGGAGCCAGGCACAGTGCAGGCAGGAAGTCATCTTTCCAGTGCACATCCCACAGGACAATGAATCTGATATCATCATTCCCTTTCCTCGTCAAAGTAGTGATTGGGCATCTCTTATGACTATCTTCCTTATTTTCATTTTTTTTTTGGTAGAAAGGGAAACAAAGTATGTGGGTGACAAAATAAATCATAAAAATCCCAGGGGCATATTCAAAAAAATCTTTATTCATGTCACTCAAATCCTATTTTACATTCATTTATGGACTCATATTCTGAGAAATGTCCTGACCCTTAGGAGTTGCACTGCATCTTCTGCAGCTCTACAAACTACCTACCTAGAGAGAGATCCCATCTTCATAACGAGGTGGCCAAGCTTTCACATACCTCAACTATAGAGAGACACTCCTTCCTCCAGGGAAAAAGTCAGTGTATAAGCTAGGTTTCTCCTCTGGGTGAGCCTTCAGAGAAATAATATCTCACCTGAGGTCTCCACATAGTGCCTTGAACTTTGCAAAAGGCCATGGTTAATTGAAGCAGCACACAAATCCTGAGACCCGAGCAAAATGTTCAGAAAAGCATTATTGCACTGACATACATCTCACAAGATGCTCCAGAAAAAACTTACAAAGTTCCTTTTGCTGAGCATTAAGTTGTGCATAAACTGACAGTAAGAACTAGATATTTGGATATTCACCCTGTTTCCCAAGCTCAAAGATATAATTACGGGGTAAGATTCATTCATTGCCTTTGGAGGAGGCTCCTACAAATCCCCACTGATTCAATTGAGTGATTTTTTTGCTGTTTTGATTCCTACTAAATAGTCAAGATCTTTGAAAGGAATTCTCCTTGGGATTCAACACCAAGGGAAATATCTGTCTTAAAATCCAGTTTCAGGGCAACTTAAAACTATGGCATAATGGCATTACTGGGTCCTACATTAAACTGCAAACTAATGATAAAGTACTAGAATATTCAGTCTGCACTCAGATTTTTTTTTACTTATTGACTTTTGATAAAAACTTTCAAGGAAAGAATATTTTCATTCCAAAAGCATTTAATAAATGCTAAGCTACTAGCTCCGTTTTAGTTAATTAAACTTAAGGAACATGGAAGTGGATAAAAGTTCATTAAATAGGTACAGGCTGACAGTGAATTGGAATACTAATTGAGCTTTTATGTGCAACAAAAGAGATACAAATGGAAATGCACTGTTATTCTAGTGAATGCCTCACATAAAAGGCCCCAGTGGAGCAGAGAATGCATGAAGGAAATTGGATTGTAAAATCTCTGAGATAAAGATCAGTTCTATGAAACACGATGCCCCATTGCTTGCTTTTCTATTTTGAGAAGATTCTTTTAATAATGCCAACAAGTGATGCAGTGACTGCTGTAGGTGTGTTTGAAAGGTTCCCAGTCAGATTCAGAAATGAGGCAGTTAGATTCAGGGCTTGCAAAATAGAAGAGGATGTGATGGGACCTTCATTTATTTAATGGTATTTGAGTATTACTGACTTAAACAGCATGAAAACCTTATATTAGAAAGAGCCACATATTCCGCTGCTGTTCTTAAACTTTTGAAGTGTAGTGGTTATTTGGTTTGAAAAACCTTCCCACAATTCAATTTGTAACAGAACCATGAAATGCATGTGAACTATTCAATATTACAGGAGAAAAAAATGGGACTGGGCTGAAATGAATATACAAGGAGTTGTTTCTGAAGGTTGGAGGACACAACCAAACCATGATCTTCTCCCTGTTTTTAATCCCCTCCAGTAACAGTGGGAGGAGATGCCTTGCACCCCCAAGCCAGCTTCTGAGGTGCTCCTCAGACTGCAGCTGACTTTTCACTAGCTCTAGCAGTGGTACTAACACACTTTCTGGAAAGGCCAAGAATAAAGTAGGAGTACAACATTTCTCACACCATTTTGAAACTAGTTTATCTCCACAGCCAGTGAAGAAAATTATGGGATGGCAAGGGGGAATGTTAAGAATCTATCCAAAGACAGGCTGATTTTCAGGGGATTTTTGTCTACCTGAAACAAATGTTCATTGTAGGGCAAATAATGACTTTAAAATGTACGTTAAGTATGTATTGAGCCAGAGCTGTCATATATTAACCTCCATATAGAATTCTCCAAATATTGTTATGTGGTCATATCAGATGTAATTTGAACTGCTCCCAGAGTTCACAGCAAGATATTGAATCTGGACTTATGTCCTCTGTGCCCAGACAGTACAGTCTCCATGCATGTAAATTACCATTAAAAAGTCCATCGATCTATTTGATTTTTTCAGCTATTTTATAAGATAATTTTGACTGTACAGAGCCATCTCCAGACAGCCTAATTCCATCTACGTCTCTGTGTCTTCAGTGTTGTCTAGCCAGAAGAAACCATCAGGCACGGGGACTCTGATGGGATTTCAGATGTTAGGGAAATGTTTATAAACATGGGGTGTGCACAGTCCTGGAGTGCATTCCCCAAGAAAGGGCAGGGAGTGTTCATTCTTGAAGATTTTAAGAGGAAGCTGGTAGAAACTCCATAGGTATAGGTCCTGGATTTAGGAGAGAGAAGAACTGGATGACTTTTGAGGTGCCTTCCAGCTATATGAGATTATGATTATACAGTCACAGTACTTCTGCAAAAATGGCTTCAGGGTACCTCACAATACAGACAAAATTAAATTCAGATGTAAACATGAATCCTGTCAGGTTGAATTTAAAGTACAGGTGTATTTGGCATTCATATCATAAGAAGGTAACAGACCTAAAAATGTTAGGACTAATTAATCTGGATTTTTAATAGATTATTTTAGACTTTCAAGACATATAAGAGCCATCAAAAATTCAAATGGTGTTAATCCAAAACTCAAAAATTAAAATGCTTCTTTTGGGAAGCATATTTCAGTTGCCAGCCACACAATAACATGTAGGGAGACTGACATGCTCCAAGGTAGCGCAAGACACAAGATAAAATCTGCCACTTGTGAACTGAAAACCTGATCCAGGTTGTGCATTAAGCTTCTCATAGAAACAAGCCTGAGTCCAGCCTTCAACCTGGACTATTCACAAATGATGAGCTAAAGAGCAGTCCAAACAAAACGCAGACATTTTTAGGACTCACTAATTTGTATTGTGTTTGGGTTTTGGATAGTCCTCTCCAGTAATTCCAGTTTAGTGCAGTGCCGTGATCTTTCCCTCTACTCTAGGTAGTGATAATGAGTGAAATTAATTTACCTGCAGTAACAGTCTATGCAGAGAATGGACAAGGGGAGAAAGAATATATATTCCAGTATGCTCCAATGCTGTTAACTTCCACTATTTGGTAAAAACCAACTACTACAGAAATAGCCTCAATTGAGCTGTGAAGGTTATTTGATTTCTTCATGTTCTGCTGGTGGTTTGCCATCTGTTGTCCTGATAACAATACTAAAGGGAGTATTCACATTACTAAAATGCCCCCTGGTAGCACATCTCTTCCCATGTGTTTCTCTACTATTGTTCTCTCCTCCTATATCCTCTCTCTCTCACTAAGTTAAAGTTCTTCCATTTACCTTGATAACCCTGATGTCTTTTTAATTGTATTTATTTTCACATCATCAGAAGTCATATAACCTCTGGCTGTGATCTTATCAGCTCCCTGGGGAAAGTATTCCTGCAACTGCCTATTGAAGAGTTGCTCCCCTCTTTTCTCTGAAGCAGCCAGTCACTGCTAGAGACAGGACACAGGATTAGGTGGTCCACTGCTTTGATCCAGCAGGCAATTCCCTTTTGAAGCAATTGAAGTTGGCTTTGGGCAGTGATTAAATGAGGTGCTGCTAGAGAAAATCCAAGGTGTTGCAGGAAGTCTTATTTGATACAGAATGGCTTGCTTTCTGAATCAGCAATGCCCAAGCAAATTCACATTACTTTGCTGCTTCAAAAGCTATGCAAGTGTAAGAGGAGCAGAAAAGCTTTCATATCCCTGCCAATAACAGACTCTACTTCAGTGTGTTGCTGTGTCCAAGGCAAGGCTTACAGTGTGTCTGGGGCTTAATGCCCAAAATATGTTGTGTTGTAGCATAACATAATGTTGCCTTTGCTCCTATTGCCCTTTCTCCCTGCATTATACACTGTTTTCCCCAGCTGTTTTTAATGGAAAGTAAGTTTTTCACCACTTCAGATCATTTGAGGACGACTTCTATTTTTTTTTTTTATCTAAAAAGACACACCAAGGGCTCAGGAGTAGAAAGCTCCTCTCCATTTCCAAGTGTCTCACATACCACCAGTTGCAGTCATTTCCCTTTGCATCTGCAGTGTGTTTTGGGCAGCTTCATTCTGTCCCTTGCCTGCAGACACCTCTTCTCCCATCACTTGGGCTTAGTTAAGCTTTGTGCATGTCTCTGCTCAGCTAGTCCAAAGGAGTTTGAGTGAGATCCCTAAAAGCCTTGCTTTTTTTGCAGAAAGGCCATGCATGAACAGTGCCCAAGAAAAGGACAGGATAAATTATTAAATGATATGGCCATCAGTCCAAGACTTTCAGCTTATAAATGAAGGCTCTACTGACTTCAATGGAGATGGGATCAAGCTATTAAAGTGCATAAATAGACATATGCTAAGAGCAAGTAAAATGATCCTTTATTTTTGTTGAGTTAAAAGCAAGGAAAAAATAAGAGAAAAACCAGTATTTCAGTAGTCATTTTTTATAGAAACTGATAGTAGAGAACAAGAAGGTTGATATGAGTAATTAGCTCACATTTGACCCAGATCAGCAAAATGATGGTTTCTCCTAATTTACACATCCTTTTCCCTGAGGTTCCAGGGAAACATTACAAACAACCTTCTATAGTCTCATCCCAAGGCAGGATCTGCACAGGATCCAGTCCACATCACAATTTTTAGGAGATATGGGGACTTCCTGAACTGCTGCAGACACCAGTGCCTGGATTCGGTTCTTAAAGGTCAGAGGATCTTGCAGTTAAAAATTATTTTTTCAGGAACTTTTTCCCCATCAGAGAAATGCAACTGCTGAAGTGAGCTATGCTAATCTCCCCTCTCACCCTTTTGCCCTTCTTTTGACCGTGTGGTGACACTGTGTCTGCTGAGGATTTTGGAAAGAAGTCAAGTAACTAATGAACGCACCAGGCTGCTCCGTTAGAGGACTCTGCATCTGAGCTGGGAGTTATAGTTATTAACTCCTCTGGCAGCCCATCATTTAATTTACCTGCTACTGACCCCTTTTGTGTATCCAGGGGATAATCCAGTCCACAAGAGCTCTGCTGTAGCTGGTATGCAGGAGATCATTGTCCTATTCCCAATTTATCTAATGTAATCACTTCATTGCCTGCCTATGAGGTCTCTATCCCATTAAGAAGCTTTGGAATAATGTAGAGACATTAGAGATTAGAATTTATCAGTCCTAAAGTTCATAAATTTAATGAAAATCATGATTCTCCAAAGGAACTTAATCTTCATTTATCCTGTCAGTGGAGGTGTCAAGAATTAGTTTATGAATCATTAACCCATTGACTACTGCTACTTTCCCCACATTCATTTGTTCAGAAAAAGGAAATATGCCTTGTGTGCATTTTCATACAGTGCCCTCCTAGCTTCTTCAATACTGAGGTCACCAAGCTGATGGTCTCTGGTTGTAAAGAGAGAAAGGAATGAGGCTTTGTTATTATTTTTTCAGACTGTATCTCGTGTGTTTAGTTAGATTCATCAGACAGGCACAAGCATTGTAATTTCTAAAAATCTTAGTGACTTCAGCAGGATGTGGCCCAGGACCTTTCATGACACAGCAGTGTAGCACTTCTATCCAAGAATGATAATAATAGATAATACATGTCTGAATATTACTTGTTCAGTGATACTCCTAGATAATAGCTTTATATGCATGTGTGTACATGTACACATATATACATATACACAATCCTGAGACTGAGGAATAATTTTTCCATCTCCACAGGGTTGCTGTCTGTTGTTTCATTTTCACCACAGAGTGGCTTAAAGGCTTCTGCCCTGCACTGGGGAGATGTGAGTTATAATCTCAGACCCACTGAGTCAGATCATTGACTGGACTCAGGCCCAGTCATATCATTGCCCTCTCCATTGGCTTCCCAGTGGATAAATAGGATTTCTTTCTAAAAGACCTCAACATTTCATTATGAAAAGTTCTGTATAACAACAAGGGGTTGGTTTTATTGTTGTTACTTGTTTCTGATACCCCATCTGTAGAAAGAGGATATGATTTTGTTTATTGCCAAAAGTTCAGCAGCTCCAGCAAGCACATTTCCTATTGATACCCCAGTGTTGTACTCATCCCTAATTTTGGTATGAAATCTTCCAGCTAAGAAGGGAGTGTTTGCAGTTAAGCAACACTGGCACCAGGTAGTACACAGTTAAGCTACAAAGAACCCATAGGGAAATGAAGATGCCCACTCTCAACTCTTCAGTATCCATAACGATATATTCCCAAGATTACTCTGTGTATTTCTGTTCTACCACACACTTAATTAGAAGAGTGCATTTCACAAAACAAATCTTTTCCCTTTTGGGTGCCTGTTATTTTTTCCAACTGATAAAACCTTGTGATGAAATCCATATTCTTTTGGACACATTGAGAAAAATCCATAAGCAAGAGGAGAAAGAACAAAAAAGCTATACAGGAAGCGTGCAGAACTGTGAAGTATCTGATGTTTCTTCCAGAAGTGCTGCATTTGACACTGTGGGGTTTTTTAAAAGAAGAGCATCCACACAAGCAAAGTGACGATGAGATGGCTGTTCAGATCTGATCTTGAGCTCACAGGAGTCAATGGAATCCTACTCATTGATTTCAAGAAGCTTTAATGCACACCTTTAATCTCCACTTACCCCTTCTCAGCCCACAAGGCTTTTTTTTTCCTGCACTGATGTAAATACCAGAATGCAAAACTCATCTTTGACCTTTCTTTGTCCTGCACTTATTTCACCACCCAACACTCCTTCATCTGGTGTTGTGAAAAGCATTTACACTGCACTTTCAGGACAACCTACAGTTTTGGGAACAAAGCAGAGTACCTGGGGGAATATCAGAGCCAGAGTCACCTAGGTTTTAATAACTCACCCCAGAAGCCCATCACCAACTGTGGCCATGCTACAGCTTCAAGCCTCTACACACAAGCAACTTGCAGTGCCGTGCACTGCTCAGGCTTGGGCATGGCTTCAAGCACCAGCAAGGGTTTGATCTGCTTCTTGACGATGTAAAAACAGGCCTGTGTTTGCAGCATGAGCAGAGCTGCAATAACATACAAGGAGGGCAGCCTGTCTACTCCCTAGGAAAGCACATCAAGGGAAGCAGCAACCATGCGACAAGAGATGTGACAAATGGCCTCTTTCATTATCTCACTGCTATTCTCAATTAAGCATCCTCTCACAGGAATGATCTTTCAGATTAAAACCACAACCAGAAAATAAGAAAACATGAAGGTGAAAATGTCCAAATGTATTAAAAAAAAAAAAGTATCCAGAGTTACTAGTCAATAGAGTAACTCCTTTCTGTGTAGACTTTGATAGAATTAGCAAAGATAGATGCTTCTGGGATGGCCACTCACTGTACAGGGTCACTTTAAAATAACTAGATACTTTTAGAATTTAGCTTTTGCTTCAGAAATTGACCCTAAAAATTCTCCTGTTGGGGAAGTGCATGTGGCAGACTGCACTTTCTCTCACTTTTGTGCTTTCCCTCTCTCTCTCTCTCCATACTTATGTGGCCAATAGCCCTTAGCAATTTCCTCTAAAATTCTGCCTATAGCGATGTTAAAATGCAGGCAACAAAGCCCCAGGCTCTTTACACTCTTAAGATTTTCAGCTTCAGTGTTCTTTTTCTAAATTGCTCTGTCCTACAAGCAAGAATTGAAAAGAGCCAACAATTTCAGGCACTTCACATGCAGACTAACCACATGCTTCTGCCTGCACCTTTTCGGGAAAAATATAATCTGTGCTCAACTAGTGGTTAAATTGGAATATATAATCCATGCTGACAGTGTGCCCTCAGTACTTCTGGATATCAGGTTCACTAACAAAAATATCTATGCACTTATTTTCCAGGTCCGTGTGGAGATGCAAGCAGAAATGGCTGTCATCACCATGTTTCCAGTAAGCCTAACAGCTGGAGATGGTGAAATAAGTGGCCAAGGGACTTCTCAATGCATTAGGAACTGGGAGAGTCCTGTTTCATGTTGCATTGGTTAATGCTGCTGCCAGTGCTTGGGAAGGGATGTTACATCTAAGGATGGTACAGGTATGAATAAACATCCAACAAAATACTTAACATCGGGGCCATAATCTTGCCAATACTGTGCAGGACACCAGAAGTGTCAGTTAACACACTGGACACGTGTTAACAGATAAAGTGACAGCATGTGTGTTCAAGAAGTCATAGTATTACATGGGGCTTTTTATTTTTTATCAGACAAGCAGTATTTGTTTGGCATCATGAGGGGCTTCCTGGGGCAGTTTGCCACACCAATTTTTAGTATACTTTGGGAGTGAATGTTTTCTGCAACATCTCTTTACAAGGCTCTGTCAGTGCAAAGTTATTTAATGTTGAGGATATGCTGGCTAGGGAGTAAAAAATCATCTTGCTGCGAAGACAGCTTAGCCTTTACCGATAGTCTGGAGGAAGGGTTGCAGAGCTATCTATTCTTTGAGGTTTTCCTTTAGCAATGAATGAGACTGAGACCATCCAAAACATCCTGCTTCAGAAATACAGCTGCACTAAATACCATGGCCATGGCTTTGTGCACAAAAAAAAAAAAAAAGTAGATCTAAGGGGGAAAAAGAGAAGAGCTTTTTGATGGCAGCCCCTGACCAAGGCTCAAGTGATGAACTAAGCTTGACCTCAAAACTGTAGTACTTCTTACCCGTCTGAGAGTAGTTACCTGTAACTGAGAATGGAGATGGCAGTCTGTGTCTTTAAAGCACTTCCTGTACCCAAACACATTCAGTATTTCCATGAGATAGTTATTTTTCCCTGAGGATTTTTCCAAACTCCACAGAACCCCTGGAGAAAATGACAACTGTTAGTCCAAGTTTGTAGGAAGCTCAGATCCTGGAAGGCTGCATTAATAGCATTGGAAAATGATGTCATCAACATCTCAGTTCACATCTCTTTACAGTGTCCTCTAAAATCTGTCTCAGATACTGCACTAAATCTTGCAGTGCTCACCCGCCAAAGGTCACGAAGGCTGAGCAGCAACATAGAATGAGTTTAAAGGGAAAAATGAAAATAAAACAGAGTTGATCTTAAACTGGAGCTGTGCAATGGAGCAGAGATAACTTATGTTGGGAGAAAAGCCAAGCTTTAAAAATTGCTTAGCATGCCTAGGCCCACTATTTTCCACACCAGCAATAACTGAGAGACTTGGTGGCAGCTTTGTGGTTCGTCTTTTCTAGTCAACGTGCAGCCAAATGATTCACATCTATGAGAAACAATTTAGGGATAATGTAATCATCCTGCCATCGTGACTTACTACAGATCCCATTGACCCAGAGGGCACTGTAATTCCTCAAGCACAGATAACCTGGTGTTATTCCATGGCTGGAAAATCACTTATATATATAAAAGCCCTTTACTTACTGTAACAGTAAACTACAATGATCTGATCAGGCATCACTGCCTCAGCATAGGCAGCCTGACTTCATAAAAGCACATTAAATCACTGCTACTAAGGCTCTGAATAACAGCTTATGGGAGTCCTCAAGAAAGTCCTATGACCATTTAAAATGAGTCAAGAATTGTGTGCACACCATTCTCCTTCCTGCAAGAAAAACTTTTAATTTACAAAAGCGGTTCATTGTTCAATATCCATTGTGTTTTCTTCATTAACTCCAGAGTTTACCTCATTTCATTTTTCCACCGAAGGGGAAAAATATATTGAGCTGTCAATGATGTTATCTATGAAGAGAGGCTGCAGATTTCATATATTGAATCTAAGCTTTACAAATAGTCAAGTAATGGGAAAGGCTTTTGTAATAAAACACGGGTAAAAAATAAGCTTGCAAAAATCAAAGAGAAAAGTCTAAATTGTTTATGTACTCAGTTATTCTCCCCTGAGTTGTTGATCTGTCTTTCCCTTTTGAATTTTTCTCTTGTATTTTCCAGATCTGCTAAATCAGTATGTGAAAACAGCTGCAGAAGAAGGGTATGTCAGTTGCTCCAGAGATAGTCATATGGTTCTTGCCCATGTGAGAGAAATCTCAAATGTGAACACACATGCACACACATGCTCATACTCTTTGATCTAAGATTTGATCATGGGAAAACTGAAGTAGGAACTGGCCAAAAGTTCTTCTCTTTGAGGTCATGGAGAGTAAAATTAGTTTTGCAGGAAAAAATGGGTCTTGGTCATTTCATTTGATCCTGAGCCATTTGACAGGGTCCAATCCACAGTGTGAAAGAAAGGAGGTATGGCTGCAAACAGGCTGTGAATGAAAAGAGATTGGAATAATTGCCATGACAATGGCAATTGAACAAGTTTGAGTGACTGGGAGAACTCTGACACTACGGGGTAGCACCTGAGAGATTGGAGGAATCTCAAAAGAATTGAAAACATATCTTTATGGAGGCACTGTCAAAAACAATTGAGAAGATAAAGACAATTAGATGACCAGAGGCCTGAAATGTGGTCAAAAAGACATTTGAGGATTTGGGAATAGCAATTTTGACACAACAAAAAAAGAAAGATTGAATTTACAAAACTAAACCACTTAGAAATAACTGAGGGACAGATTGGACAGTCACAGGAGCTGGAGGCATTGTGGTGGTGAGATTGACAAGGGGCTTTGTGGAGAATAGTCACTGGGTAAAATAATTCCTACAGTGAGATGACAAAGAGTCATAAGAGGGATTGAGGAATACATGAGTGGAAAAACTGAACAAGATCGGAATGGGAGGACTAATACACTAGTTCAATGACTAATGTATAGGTGACTTTGGAGCTTGTGACACTTCTGATAACTTCAGATTATATAATAAATTACCCTAATATATTAAAATGAAAAGCACAAAAGACTTTCAGGAACCCAACTTGCACTTAAGTCAACTGAACACATGTTCATATGTTGGGCATGTGCCTTCCAAATTCCCTCCCAACTCTCTTCAGATCTTGGACGAACTGTTGGGGCACACCAAAAAAAGAATGCAAACCAAGAGAAATACATTACAGGTCTGTCTGCCAAACTGTATGGAGAATAATACAAAAATACATGACATTGCACGTATTTATATGATCCATGTATTTGTTTCACCCCCACCAGCAGTCTTGTCTTCTCTTTAATTCCCTCTTTCTCTTAAATTTAATTCTCTCTGCAACAGTTCAGCTCTAGACGGTACAGATTTTTGTTTGTTTGCTTGTTTGTTCAGTGAATAATCATCCAAAACCTCTAGAGCATATCCCGTTCTAATCTACTGTGAAATGTTAAAAGCTGCTCACCAGCAAATTATCTCTTGCCAAATTATGTGCACACCAGATCCTACAAGTCAAATATAATTACACTGAAGTTTGGTTTCCACTTTGGTAGAGGTAGCTTAGACTCTGGCCCTGGGGCACACAGTCAACTGGCTGTCTGGTTTAATAGCACAAAGCACATACTGTAATTATGCCAGTCATTTCTGCTTAACAACCCATTGGTACAAAATGCACACTTCAGAGATGTTTACCTACTTTTTCAGAGATAAAGTACACCATGAAATTCTTCTGGCCCAGGCAGAACTGCAAGACATATCTTTATAGTGCACTGCTTTTTTAGGAATATGTATACTTGAAGTGTTTGGCAGATAAACATAAATGCAGTTGATTGCATTTCAACATGACAATACTCCCCAAGCTTCATTTTCCAACCCTTTCTAATGATTGGGAGGTATTTTTGAGTATCTAATTTATTTGCACATCAGTGCTTTAGAACAAGACCTTGTGAAGAATTCAAGGGTTCAGGTAGTGCCTGGTAAAGGAGATTTATTTTCCACTTTGATCACAAATGACTTTTTATTCCTGTGTTTTGGCAACACCCAAGTCACAGATTTCTCTGTCTCGCAAAAACAGCATTTGTGCATGGGAACTCATCAGGAGAAAGAACTGTTTCAACACCAAAGGGTAACATCCCAAATCTGCTGAAGTCGAGGGCAGTTTTGCTAATGACCCCGTGCAAAACTCTCACAGATTAAAGGCACAGAGAAATGTAATCGGACAGGTTAGAAAAGGGGCTTTCCTCACACTGAGAAGCAGCCTGCCTTTTTATCACCATTTGCTCCATATCAGAAACAAAGCTTCCACAGTGGGAAGAGAAAGCAACCCAGAAGGGATAAAATGTGGCAGAAAGATGAAGGACAGGACATTGAAGCGCTTTGTTACTAGCGGTGCCAAGCAGTCCATAAAGTCAGCTTTCTTGATACCACCGCACAAGTGTGAGCATTTGTGAGCCTGATCTGAAGATCACCAAGCTCTGAGGAAGCTTTTGGTCCTGGTGGGCTTTGGGTCAAGTCCATAGTATGTGTTACCACCAGCACGTGTAATGAAACTCATGCAGTTCTTTCATTTATTCAAGTTTTGTAGAGCCAGTGAGTGCAGATAGCCAGTCAAGGTGATTTTGCAAGGATGGAGCAAATCCATATGATGTGTTTTTCAAAGAGCCAGCATGTTATCTATATGAAGTTTTTAAATGACTTCTAATGGCTTGAGTTGCTTCAGACCACATTACCAAAATAATGTGTGAAATACACTTGTGCAGCTGAAGCTATGCATAAACCATGATGAATTTTTTCAGCTGGGGAAAGAAGCTGAAAATGTGTAAATTAGAAGGGTCTTTCTTTTTTCTTGATTTGTAAAATTACAGAGAGTTTCAGAATAGAAGCAGGTCCATTTAATGTACACCTGAACAGATATTTTTGTTTTTAAAGTATTAGTCTATGAGGAAAGAAAACCCCAGATCAGATTAACTCAATGTTTTTGTTGTTTGTTTGTTTCTGGGGGTTATTGTGAGTTTGTTTGGGTTTTTTACTTTGCCCAGGGATCCATGAGTTTTCCTTTGTGGATCTCAGGAAAAATGCCACTTTTAAAAGCGATGTGTTACCAGAATAATGCCTAATAAACCAATGTGACTTCAGGATACACCGTTAAGACTGCAAGCCTTGTCAGTGATTAATTCAGCCTCTCTGAAGTGGAATGCAAAGCAGAATAGCAAGGAAGATAGATAGTAATCAATCAATATTGTAAATCACCACTAAATTCCACAGACAGCATAAATGTAGAGTAACAGAAACACTTTTATATGGAATTCATGTCAAAGTAGTACTGCTCCAGCACCCTGGGGTTCAATTACATCTACGGTGGCTCTATATAGGATTAGTCTCTCATCTCTGGGAGGGTGGAGAGCAGGGGAGAGGAGAAGGAGAATGTCAACCAGAATTGCAAAACTTTGGATGAAAAATGTAGGTGTGAGAGCTCTTTCTGGAACTTTAAAGTGAGTTTAATTCAAATGAAACAACCCAATAAATAATACCTTGCAGCTGACTTTGAAATGTTCGCACTGGTGCTACTGAATTCTACAGCTGCAAACTTTCATTCCCATCATAGATGACATGCTATAATTATATTTTTTACAAGGTTCCCTATATATGTTGATTTATTTTTTAATTTCTCTTTCATTAATAGCCTTTTTCTTCCTTGGGAAGATAAGGTGATCTGAAAGATTCCCGCTGGCTTTTTTCAGTGACCCTTTTTTTGGCATGACAATGCCAATAATAAAAACTAATTTCCTCCTGTGATTTCCTCATCTGTACAAAGCAAAGACTCCTTCTGTCTGTGCATGCAAGCTATTGGGAATACAAAGGCCACCAAATAACTGGTCTAAAACACGTACATATTTTTTTTATCTTCCCTTTAAGAGCTCACTTTTTAAACCATTAACAATCACGGATAGCAAAACAAGTCATGGGTGGTTTGGATTCCCCCCATCATGGTATGTCACTGCTATAATTGATTGGCAGTTAACTTGTGTTAGCCAGTCAGTTCAGTAAGCCACAAACATTCATCTCCTGGAATAAATGTTTGCAGACTGTCTATACTAGCATTTACAAATGCATTATCTAAGCAGAGTTAATTCCAGCCATCCTTTAACAAAATTAAATCTAGTCTAGAGAAGAGCCCGGTTATTACTGCGCCTTGTACATCTGCTTCTTGGATTGTTTAGATGGGTTATTTGTTACTGACAGTATTGCACTACTGATTCTCACTTTAGGGATTCCCTGGAGCTGGCCTTGTCTGTCTTTCCTCCTTTTTTTATTTTTTTGGCTGCCAAAGCTGCTTTTTTTCTCTATGACACCTCTGCAGAGCCCTTCCTGAGGCTATATGTGGGTCATTTGTCTAGCACAAGTCTGTTTTGCCAATAGGGTAGTCTGCTCCTCTGCATTGTCCCCACATGTTGATGTACATCAGCATGGGATGGATGGCTGTGGAAGTGCCTGGTATCCTGCATTATACCCCTAAATGTATCTCCCTAAAGTGACAGTTAAAGAAGAGCATGAAGATGCAAGAAATGGTTCTTTCCCCAGCTAAGATGGCTGGAAAGTCAGGGAGAAAAGACCCATTAGACACATTTTGTGCTCCCCATTTTTTGTTTTTGTGAGCGAATGGGAAAATGGGAGTGATGAGGGAAGTAGTAGAGTAAGGGCAAGAAACCATCAGGAAAAACTGATTTAAAAACAAGTAAATCAAGATAGAGACCAAGTTGCAGTTTCCAGTAGATCTGGGAGTATTCATGGTTTTGGTGCCATTTTCCACAGCTGTAGAGAGTTGAGGGATGTAGTAATATCAGGCAGCTCTCATGTGGGCCAAGAATAGGTTTTCAATCCCAAGCTCACTGTGAGAATAGCAAAAAAGCTGTGGAGATCTGTACTTTAAAGCCAAGACATTTACCACTGTGCCTCTATTAGAAAAGAGAGGTTATGAAAAGCAGCACTGCAAAAGAAAACAACTCCAGGACTGAATAAAGATGATCCATTGAGTGGGGGGAGAAGTGGTAAATCAGGTTGGTACCTTCCTTGCACGTTTACAACCCCTTAAAGCAGAATTTGGCCTTCCTTCACTAAAATGACTCCAGATGGGTCCAGGACTGCTTAGGTAAGGGCATAAATGGTTTGTAATGCTGAGGGTCCAACTGACAAATTGCCAGGAGGCTGAGTCACACTTAATTTGCATATAAATTGCAACCATTTTTATCAAATATAAATCCACACAATCGTAATAGAACATTTGCTTATTCTTCTTTCTCCTTTGAGAGATGAATACAAATTGTTTGCCTTTAAGTTTAATATTAAATAGCTGCACCACCTCAACATTGCTAAGAGTAAAAGGGAGAAGTTGGCAATGGAACCTAAATTAGGACCTTAGCAAATCAGGTCTGGCCAAGCAATAGCTTATTGGATACCCTCATGAATCATTTGATACCTCCAGGTAAACCAAAGGTGAACAAATTCAAGCTAAGGGAGCTGCCAGGTTAGTTCCACAGCTGCCAAAAGTTCCGACCAAATGCAAAATTTAATTCTCCCTGCCATTTATATTTAACTCATGTCTGATTACTACAGTAATTAGGGCTCCTGCAGTCCTGGATTGAAAGGTTCAAGCTTTTTACCAGAGAAAATTCTGGTAGTGGGAATGTTGGCTCTGATAAAATTGTGATTTTGAAGACACAGCTTTAGGTAACAAGTCAGATACGTTGCCTAAGACACTAAATTAGAATGTCCCACACTCCCAAAAAGGCCACGAGCCCTGACCTCCTCCCATCATTCCTGCATTTGTTGGCTGGGGTTTGTACAGTCTCAGGGCATTAATGCCTAATGACTTTACCACTATTCAGAATTTATTTCAGTGCCAATGTAAACACCATGTCTGCTATTAGCCAAACAATATAGTCTTTGGGTTTTAGTCTTCTTTATGTTTAACAGTGACATGGGTTAATAATATTGTTATTAGCTTCTAATAATGCATAGTGCTAATAATCCCTTCCTATAAAGTGCAGAGGGCTGTGAAGAGCCAGAAGGAAAGCCAGCTGAAGTGAGGCCAGCAGCAAGAAATCTCCATTATAACGCCTGAGGGAGGGATGCTAATGGGTAGTGCTCAGTGCCTGTGCAAAGGAAACCAGGGAGAAGGCAGTACAGCTAGAAGGTAAGGAGAGGAATGCTGTATTCATGAGCCTAGGACAGAGAAAGTTTTCATTTGTGCATAGAAAATCTGGAATTAGTTGAATGTGCATTAGCAGCAGCAAAGTTTCTTTGTGTGTGGTGGAGAAACTTGTAAGACCTTGTCTTTACCTTCTCCTTACAGGGTAGCTAGCAATCAAGGTTTCCCTTTTGCTGCTCTGTTTTCTTTCATTGTTTGGAAGAAGCTCTTTGTCTCTTTTTCCTTTAGCTTACAGCTAACACTTTCTTCTCCCCTGTTGTTTATACACGTGACTTCTTATTCTTCACAGTCAGTGCTGTGAACACACCAAGGGCTGAATTTGGCTCTGAGCAGTGTGTCCTAGCAATCTCTTCCAAATTGCACTAACATCTTGCCCAGGTTTGTGGAAGCCTGTCAGGTTGCAGGCTGCAGCAAAATTGCTACCAGCACAGTATACAAAGGATGAATCCTTGTATTTAGAGCTCTGGGGAGACCATCATCTACTGAAGTGCCTTTCCCCACCCTCCTCCAGCAACACAGTGATCAAAAGAAGAAGAAATTCAAGTTCCAGGGTCTAAGTGTGTTCCCCCTCGCTGTCACCTCCAACCCTGGCAACACAATGAAGTCAGATGTTCACAGTCATACAGCTCAAGGTGCAAATGGTGCCAAAGTAGAGCCCCACATGCAAATTTCTTTGCCAGCTTCTAGGTACCTGTAGATACTAATAGCTTAGAAACTATCTGCCTTCTTTCCCAGACTGCTGTATCAGTAGTCACAGCTGGGGATTTGGTAAAAGGGATGTGTGTTTTCTGGGTAACATAAAATTGAAAATGTCTCTTGGAGAACATACTTGAAAGACTGCTTTGTAGCCTTTAGTACATTTCTTGCTTATTGTGCAGCAATTTACATCAAAAGTGGTAATCAAAGATGGGTCTTGCTGTGATTTACATGCTTCTGGCAGTGCAACAGAGCTTTAATATATAAATGAGAATAAAGTCAGGTTTTTCAAGCACCTGCCTGAGAATCAGTATTGCAGGAGAGTCTTCCTAGCTGTGGCTTAGTCCTACTAGGGAGAGATAAATGCCATAGGCAAAAGAAGGCAAGACAAAAACACCAAGAAGGGAGGAAGTTTGCTGCTCTCCAAAACTGTGGGATTTGATACACTCCAACCATCACTCAGTGTTGCTTGTTACACATTTACACATTGAATGGTCTTAGCTTTTGGTATCACTGTAACTAGTGTGATTAAATGAGGGTACTCATCACCGCAAGGAATAGTGATCAATACATACAACAATGGTTAACATCTGATTTTTCATTATTCCAGAGCTGCTCTCTAAAAAGTTTAGACATTTATGTTTCATAATTGCAACTTCTTGCTACAAGAACAGTAAATTAGTGCTAAGGGAAGGAAAGAAAACATCATTATTTACTGTAGAAAGGTCATTCCTTCAGAAGAGGTCTTCTGTCATACATCTGTCCTAGGACAATTTGTTACACAAAATTCGGACATTGTTAAATTATGTCAACAGTTGCAGAGCTTATTAAAAAAAATTTAAAACCCAGCAGCTAAGACATTAATTATACAAAATTTCTAAATGGAGAATTGAACTGGAAATCTTATCTAGAGGAAAAATGAATCTTTAACTACAAGTAAGTTAAACTATGTGTGTCAGTAAGTCGAATGTACCCAATAGGCAAAAGGTAGTGCTCTGAACTCCAGCAATCCCTTAGAAGGACTCTTTACTGGGTCTGATTTTGTCTTCTTGCCTGGCAATTGTGAGGAGGATGACCTGTCCACCTTGAAGTGGTTGCTGACACAGGTGAAGGGGAGAGAGAGGATCTTTCAAACATCACCAGCTACAGTGACACTTACATCTTCAGGCAGTGCTGCTGAAGTTGATTATACATTTTACCCTCAGATGTAAAGGCTCCAGGCAAGGATAAGCCTTGAGCTCCATCAGCTGTGTGGTGTGACAAGAGCCAAGAGCAAGAGACCTCTTGCAGCCCCATACTTTACCCTGAGGGGGAACCTTCCTGACATGTCTTCTCCTCATTGGATCTTTGGGTCAACGTATCTCCACAGAGGGGTCATAAGGGTCCTTTGTTGTGGCTGACACCTTTTTGGGTAGCTTCTCACCATGGAAGGAGTTCTTTCATCTTCAGTATCCAAGACAGGCATGGAGCTGAACCCTTCTTATTAAAGCTGAAGAAACCTCTGAGTTCCTTCCATGTCACCTATCCAGCCTTTGGTACATCAGTATTCGGTAAGACCTCACTGAGTTTCATACTCAAGGGTCAAGATGTTGAGTCTGGTGGGACTGATTCTAGCTGGCTGTGCACAGCACACAGATGCACATACACACATGCCCTTTTCTTTCCCAAGGAACAAGATATGCTACTCTATCTTGTTCAGACTAAACAATATCCCAGGCACTAATCCCAGTTCTTAATGACACTGAAGTAACCTCACATTACTTTACCATTTGGGGATTTGCCACTGTAACATTTTTATAGTATTTGTAGCTAAGTCTAGAAAAAAAATTAAGCATTTCTTTCTTATTGTCCTTTTGTGAAAAATGTCTTAATCCTAAAAGAATATGAGAACTTCTTTTTCTCCACGGTCTGTGATGTATAAATATTTTAAGTTGACTGGAAGATATCCTTCCAGCTTCAATAAAGAAGTTCACTCAAATCACATTATCAATAAACTAATTTTATTTTTTCAAATAATTTTAGATGTGAAAAATGCAAAATAATTAATAATACTAACTCAATTTAGTATAGCTATAATTCTTGTTTTCTTTATGGTATCTAAAAGTTTTGGCTGCTATTCTAAAGCTTACAGAATCTGATCTGTTGAAGTAAATATCCTCAATGTGATATTATATTTCAGAGGGAGCTCTTTGGTAGCCTTGGTTTTTGACTATAAAAACACATCACTAGTAAATAATTAAACATGAAGATTGAACTTAGTTAATGCTCTAGTGAGAAGATGGCACATTTTCCCTCACAGGCATATAATAATAAATGCTGTTTGACCAGTTAAGCAAGCAGCATGCAGAAATAAAATCTTCACAGTCTAATACAAAACTTGCTGCAGTCAATAGAAATAGACCCATTACCATCAAAGCATTTTAGATCATCTCTTTACTGAATAAGCATGTGTATTATTAGCGTGGTTAGGGACAAAGGGAATTAGTGGTTACCAATATGACAGCAATTCAGCCATCTCCTTTGTTGTTCTTGCAGTTTGCACTTCCTTTTTGTGCATGGATGTTGAGACACAAAGGCTTCTCAAAGGCTCAGGATACGTAATGTTGGGTTTCTTCTCTCCTGCCTCCCACAAAAATAAATCAGGGTACTTTCATGTGACATAAAAAGACCATGTATTTGCTTACCTGCTATTTAGAGAAAGCCACAAATGGCAGTTTTGACTCTCAAAATAAATGTATGGAAAACTTTATCTGGCTGGGAAAAAAAGAGAAAGCTATTTCTCCACTGTGCATATGCTGTATTAGACAGGTCACAGCCACACCGTGTGCCTTTCATGTGCTAGTGACAGATCATGGCTCCTTATGTTGTGAACAGAGAGAAGCAGAAAGCTAACTTAAGCGTCCTGACTCATCCAATGCTGCAAGTCTCCACTCACTACACAGCAAACACTCCTGAAGTTAGGAGGTGTGAATATCCATTTACACATACATCCACCCGGATCACTGTAAGCTTGCTTCAGCATACTGCAAAAAGGTTCTCCAAAGCCGTGGAAAGGCACTGCTTCTGAAAATAATATCAAACACCTTTTAGCTTCAGTGCAGTTCCCTCAATTATCTTGTTTGGTTGCTCTGCTGTCTGTTGTTTCCAAATCTAAATTGTCTGGCCATGGCTGTGCGTGGCTTACTACTTCATAGGCATGTGGTCCTCTTCAGCCACAGGTATGTACAGCATCAGTTTTGTCTTTTCCCAGCTTTCGTTCCCACCAAAAGCTGCGAGTTTGCTTTGACCTATTGTAGTAAGTCTATTGACTTCCTAAGCAAGTTGATGTCTACTTTGTGCTTGACTCAGTGCATTAAGCGGTAAAGCTGGGGGGGGGGGGTGGGGGGGGTGGGGAGGGGGAAACCAAAATACATGAGTGGTGTTTTCCTTGAAAAAGAAAATTGAAAGACTTTTTTCAAAAAAGCAGAAAAAAGTTCCCTTAATGGACTTAGACTGCATTAAACCTGCTATAAAACAGCATGCCAATTATTATATTACTCCTGCCATTTTTATTGAATAAGTAAAAAAACCTCACCCCAAACAAAAAGCCTCTAAAGCTTCTTTAAATCTATTTTTAATATTGCTTGATTTAACATTTTAAGCAGTTTGTGGGGTTCGTACCAGTTTTACTTCCTTTCCTTTTAATTTATTTTTTCATTGCTGTTTTTTATGTCAGGAGCAGTAGTTTCCATGATGGGGATGGCTAGATAGGTTAGAGATTTTCACTCAACTATCCCATGACACAGCAAGCATTACAAATCAATTCAGTACAGTACAAATCAGTTGATATCAGTAGCAGCAGAGATTTAAACAGCATGATTCAGCATTACATTAGCTACAGCAGCACACCTCAGATATATCAGGTATCACAGCAATGACCAGAGCCATTAATTAATTAAGAAAAGATCACCAGGTGACAGGTTTTGGGGTGTTTTTAACAATAACTTTGTGAGCAGCTGAAAGTTTCTGACAGGGAGAGGCTGTTACTGCTGTGATTGTTATTGCTGCAATTAATGTGCTCATGGCCAGCACAAAATGAAGTGTAAGGTTTCCTTTCTGCTTGAAGCCAGGCTGATTCAGGAGATAGATTTGGGGGCATGATTGGTTGGATTGTTTCTCAATACTCCATTTGACTTTTAATAGCAGGTATAAAAATTTTATCTGATTTTCTACTTTACTCTTTTGAAATATTAACTATTGATAAATTATTAAACTAAGTATAAAGTGTTACAAATGTACGTACATTTCATAAAGGCTACGTAATGGGACTGCTTCTGCCACACAAACAGGTCAGAAAACATCTCTTTTCTATTTTTTCCCCTTGATGGCTGGCCCAGGTATTTCTAAGGTAGTTATATGTACGTGTGGTGAGATAAAATGCAACGAATCATTACTTGAATCCCTGTTTCTGCCTTCTCTCAACTCATTGCTCTCCTTGTCTCCTCCTACTCTTTTTCCCCATTTATAAAGCCCTTACAATCTCCTGTGGACTTTCTATGAAACTTCACTAAATGTACTTATTGGAAATGGGTTCATAAAACTGCTGATCTTGCAGCTGGGTGAGAGCACAAGCGTGCCTGTTTGATCCCTTTTGCTTCAGAGGCTCTCAGACTCCATAAGAAACTGCTCATTCTTGGATTGGAGCTAGAGATTTTAGCAAAGTATTTATGCTCAATGCATACTAAAGAAGGCAATGCTTCCTTATCCAGAGGATTTGATGTGTTTCTCTTGTCTGAAAATCTATTTCAAATGGAAAGCTTTAGCTTTCCCAAGTCATGATGTTAGTACTGCTCCCCTTAAAATTTACACACTCTTTCATGACTATTGGAGTAACTACAGTCAAATTAGGCTTAAATTCACCAAAGGCTGATGTTGTAAACTTCAGAGCATCTGTACTACATCTTTAGCAATATTTATACTACAGCGAAGTCATCATAAGTAATTTCATAAGTGCATTAAGAAAGTACTTTACTGTGTACTGAATTAGGTCTGAGTTACTTTGAAAAGAATCCTTTCTAGCATTAATTTTGTCTATTTGGTCCTCAAATTGACTATGAAAAAGTCCAAAATGAACAGCCAGTCTTACTGGAAAATTTCAGCTTTCTTCAGAAGTTTGTTTTCTATCAAGTGACAAAAAGGGAAGGAATGGGGAAGATGGGGAGTGTTCAACTGCCCATTTTTCTCAAAATATTTGTAGTAAGGAAGCCCAAAAAGTATGTGCTTCTACCCTAAAGTAGTTTCAGTGTATTTTTGCTTTCAACCACCTACATTCAATCAAGCTGGTTTTAAGAGTCCACAGTGATAAAGACTGTGAAACCTCCCCTACTTGTTTCTACCTTTTTTTTTTCCCTTGAGGCCTAACTGAAATACATCCCTGACAGCTACATCAGCCTGATGCTTCTTGCTTTCTGCATGTGTAGAGAAAAGATGGAAAACATATACTGTGACTGTACTTATGCCTTCATCACCACTCTTCTTCTGTCAACCCTAGCCAGGTCATGTCCCCATGCCTGTATCTGTTAAAAGTCTGGTCATTCTCTGTCCACTTTCCTAACAGGTCCATATCTTTGTGGAGTGAGGTGACAGTGTAGCCATGTGGCTCCCACAGTGAGATGCCTTCCACACCAGGTCCAGTCACCCTGGAAAATTAAATTCCACTTTGGAGCCTGGCCATGAGAGAAGAGGAGAAACATGATGGGTCTGAATTGCAACTCCTGGCAAAGCAAAATATTGACATTTAATGATCTGGGAGATGTTCCTGTAGTGTTCCCTGAAATGCTGAGAATTCTACCATAAAGAGGAAGGAAAATCCCATTTTCTAGTCATTGCAATTATAAAAAATCAGGGAAAAAAAAAAAGAAAAAGTTAATATTGTGCCAGCTCCTTGAGAATGCTGTGTGCACTAGGGAGCAAAACTTGCAGCACACTCAGATACTGGTTTTATTATGGACTTCAAAGAGATGCTGTGCAAGTCATTTGAGTAAGAGTCTAAATGCCACAGTGGGTATTATTTGGCCTTACATAACTCTAGTAGCTTTAGCACTATAAAGAAAAATGTCAAATCTGGCCCTAAGTGTTTGAAACATGGTGAATTACCCTGGATATTAGCTGTGTTAAGTTACCATGAAAATATAAGCCTTAAAAAAAAGTAATTAGCACTCATACCTTGCTTTGCATTGGCAATGCACTTTGTGGATAAGAGCCTAACAGCAGTGTTAAAGTCATGCATGTTGTGCTTTATCAGACTACTGGATTGGAGCCCTTCAGGTTAAAGGGTTCAGAATAATGAAAAGAAATCCAGGTGCAATTTGCTTCTGAGGTTTTACTTTAATATCAAATCCAGCAGGGTTAGCTGCTTCCTCTGCTTGCTAGATTACCTATACATTTGTGATTTTTAAGGTGCCACAAGGTCGTTTGCAGTACCTGTGCATTTGTTTGCTTGGTTTCAAGAATCATGGGAAATTTTAAGTATGGACAAAAGGATCAAGAAACTGGTAGCTGGAATCTAGCTAGATGCCTTTTCTTTCCCCATTCTTAAAATGGTATTTCCTAGTGAAAGGATCACTGCATATTAATGGGGACATGCTTGCACGTCTACTTATCTTTTGCATATTTTTTTCTGCATTTCCCTATTAAGAAAAGTTAAGAGGCAGAGCAGCTGCCCTCCCCCACAGCTTGCCATAGATCATCCCCTTTTGCATGGCACTATATCTACTTTGAAAGCTTGGTTATAGTGACAAAAATGGTCCCATGTAACTGTGATCACTGAGCTAATTAAACTGAGATACAACTGAGCTGCGAACAGGCTGGTAAGTATCCAAAGCCAAATCTGAGTTGTCTGAGTACAACCTGTGGAAATATGGCTCACTCTTTCTGCTGTACAAGATTGCAAAAATACTTCTTGGGTCAATACTCATCTTTACTGCTTCAGCTCAGCTGAACTCCCTAAAAGAAAAACAAAAATCCAAGGTTGCTCACAGTTCAAAACTTTCCCTACAAAAGGATACTAGATAGTAACAGTATCAGCCAATATAATCCAGGACCTTTTACCACCCACCCAAAAAATTATTTAATTGATCAGCCATGTATCTTACCACATTTTCTGAATTAGGTAAAATTAAATGAAAGCTAGCTATCTTTAATATTCTGGCAATTTAAAAGTCAACTTTTCATGAGTGAGATATGTATACACACGACATATATATTCGTGTTTTATTTCTCCAGAAGCAAGACACAAAGGAAGGAATTTTCTTATGAATGCACAAGCATCTGGGAAAACTTCTTCCCAGAAGTCCATAATCTTACCATAGTGGGCAAAGAATGGACATTCATTGAGAAAGAAAATCTCTAGTCTCCAGGAAATCATCCAAGAAGCAGTTTATAAAACACGTAAGTCTTGAAAGTAAACTAAACCCACGTGCCTCAGGCTTTAATTCAGCTTCTAACTACCAGAAGTTAAAGCAACTTTTGTGGGCAACCTCCTCCATAATTAAGTACTCTGGGGTTTCCTGCACTGTTTGCAGGTTGCATCAGCCATTGCTAGAAACAGAATTTATGAATAATCTGGCATTACAGTCTGCTCCAACAATACTAATTTCACAGTAGAAATCGGCACCCTCTATATAATGAGCTATGTTTTAAATTGGGATGTCAAAATTAATTCTAACATGTTTAAAATAATCATGATGTTTCGATAACTCTCTTAATGTTGTGTTACTAAGTTTCCTTACTGAGGTACAGTACCTGAGGTAATCCAGCTGCTTTCTGTAACAGGATAGAAGTTAGACTCATATATTTCTCGGTATTAGCATTCAAAATACACCAGTTCTCATATAAATGAGTGTGGGGATGGGACCGTTGGGTCACATGTACTTTTTTTTTCTTTTTTTTTTTTTCTCCCACTGCCTTACATCCCTGCTCTGACATCCTTGGATATGCTCTTTTCGGTCACCATGACATACTATGTTGAAGTACTGCATTGTAAGTGAAGCAAGTTCATTACCATAAGGAAATCTTTCATAAAATCGTGTCAATGGGAAGTAACACTTTCCATTCAAACCAATCTCCCTGATGGAAAAGGGTGCTTGGAATTAGCAGAGATTGTCTAGCTCCATGGATAATTTATCAGTGCCACCAGCTGATCTCTAGAAAAGGCTTTAAAATAACAAAAGACAACTAATCCATTTTTTTTAAAAAAAAAAAAAGATTGAAAATGTGTTTCAAAAGCTCATTGGTGCTTCTTGTATTAAAAAGCTTACCCTAGTGCATTCCATCTATGGCTTTAGACTATTCTTTACGTCGTTTGCATGAAGAAGCTTACAGCTCTCCCCAGACAGTGAGAGGATTACAAATGTTCATAAGTCAATAGCCTTCACATTTTTAAAGTATTTGCTTATTAAAGGCTACTTTAGAAAGTTCAGAATCAAAACCTTCCTGTCTGACAAGAAAACCTTGGCACTTTCCTAAATCTCGGTATAAAAATGATGCTTTTCATTTCTGTAACAGCTTCTCTCCTAGGATACCCAGGTGTTCTGGATAATTAACATAACTTTAATACGTAACCCTGGAAACATCCCTCTGCAATACAGAACTCTTTACACCATGTTCTTGCAAGAAGAGGTTGCAAAGCAGGCAGGCAAGGGCAATCAAGTCAGTGTTTAGATTCCAACCCGTGTGAAGGAGACTTTGATAGATTATTGATAGATTTGATAGATTATTTGATAATATTAGGGATGAAAAGACCTGACATGGGCACATTGTCTGACCTTTGCAGCAGCGAAGGACTGTGTCCAGTGAATCTCTAAGCTTGTAATCCCATGGATATGGCCCCAAGACTCGTCCTTTCTGCGCCCATTTGCATGCAGATATTGTCCTGGCTTTGCTCAGATCTCAAGGAGAAAAAAGGAAATGTGACCATGCTGCTTATATGTCCTATAGTGTGTCCTTCCCCTCTGCAACTCTGAATCTATGAAGAATTTTAAGCAATTTTGACATAGAAAAAGAGACCACACAGATGGCCCAATGAATTTTATGGAAATTTTATGGGGGGAAAAAATATTATGGGTCTCAGAACTCAATCTAGATCTGTGGTAGAGCTCTGGGGATATAAAACACAAAACCACAGCAGAATCTCTTCATTAGCCAGGATGCTCATGGACCAGGTTATTATACTGGGACAGACAAAGCAATTCAAATTCCAACACAGACAATTAGAAATGTAAATAATTTAAAAAAAAAATTGTAAAATAGCATTGAAACAGTTGTACCTTTCTCTTAATTCTCACTAGAGGCTGCAGCACATTGATTATTCTATATTAAAAACAAAAGTGTTTAACAAATATAGTAAAAATCCTAGGTACAAACAGTCTGTTGCAGAACCAGAGGCAACACTTAGTTTTACTGACTTGAAAGCTAAATCTGTAACCAGAAGTTCATCCTCTTGTTTAATAAAGACTAACAGACTTGTTTGGGAAATAACTTGTTTTTTAAAAAGCCAAGATTTAACACAAGATTTAACAACACTCCACAACTCTTGGGCCTCACCCATACAGCACATATTAGATAAAAATTATTAGAAATGTGGTGGGCAGGAGGAAAGTTGCATCTGTATTATAGGTGATGACTTCTCCTGTATTGACTCTGGCCTCACTGAAACATGCTGTTTTTTTGGGGTTGCTAAACTGGTTAATAACAGAAGAGAAAATAATGAGATTCTGGTAAGAAGCCTCTCTGAGTAAGATTTGAACTTTTCTTTGGAACATATAGATGGATTAAAAAAATGTACAATGTTAGTTTTAACAATTTTCCTTGTTTCTTATCAAACTCATTGGTGAGTTGATTTTTCTATAGATTCCTTCCTAAATATTAAGATCTAGGGAAAAAAAGAAAGAAATAGAAGTGCCAAATTAGTGCTTTCCTGCATCTATGGAGGAGCTAAAGGCATCTTCAGGCTCTCCTACAGGCCATGCTTTTGTCTCCTCAGAATATTTTTACCAGTTCATTGTTTCACTTTGCAGAGGACGTGATTTTCTACTGCAAGAGTTAAATCAATACCGTTTTATAAATTGTATCAGTGTAAAAGTTCTTTGTAGCTGGGTTGTATATTGCCCTTTCTGGACAGACTATCTATTACTACAGGTACCCTAATACAGATATACATGGCTCTACTCTTATGCTGCTGTGCCATTTTTATTATACTAGAGTTTTGAAAGCAACTTTATTTTTGTGCTATATAAAGCTCTTCTTATGTTATTTAATACTTATGTTTCAGATCTTTCCCTCTTTCCTGCTCAGAGTGAAGATGAATCTAATTTTGTTCCACCCACTGCATATCTTACTTGTCTAAATATATAATTTCTTTAGGTCAGAGTCTTTTATTGAAAGTGAGCATGTGTGTGTATATATATACTCTATGCTGAGCATCCTGGGTACAGTGATAACTGCTCAGGCAGAGCTGGTGAAGGGATGGAATGGTCTCTTCCCCAATTAACATCTTTAAAGCAGTTTGGAAGTAAACAGAAAAGATGCACCCTGGATTAATCAGTGGTCACAGAGTTCATGTAAAATTTACTGAGTAAAACATGAATGTCTAAGAAATAGCCAGACAAACTGTAGATGACTGTAATAGAAACTAGTGTATGATTTGGATGTTATTTAATTAGGGCCACTTAGCAATATCATGATGATAAGATTAATACTAGGAAAAATCTTAACCATAGTCTAGCTGTATTAGATATACATATTGAAGGCCTGTGCTGGCATAGGAATCTGAGTCTAAGCCCCCATCTGTGGCACAGGGAATCCAGTAGGGCACCTCCAGATGTTAACCAAGTCAATTCAAACTGCAAGAAATGCCAGCTAAAACACATCGGCTGCTGTTCCACCTCAGCTTTCTAACACTGCCACAAGAGAATTGATACCACTTGCATAGCTGAGGGTATGAAAGGGGAATGAGACTCCTGACTGGCTCAGTGACTGAGTTTGTCTGCTTTGGAGGATTGGTAATTATTATCCTCTTAACTGAGCCACCCTCATGTGCAGCTTATCAGCCCAGGTAAGTAGACAGACTGTTGAGAAAAGAAACTGTCTTTACTTCTCACTTTGACCTTTATTTGGCAATTTCTCCTTTAGAAACTTAGACCTACTGTTTACAGTATTTATCCTATTTAATAGTTGATTGCACACCACCTAATCTCTTGATGTTGGACTAATCCATCCACGCCATGCATATTTTTTTTACTGCTGCCAATACTGGACTGTCTTTATTTATCTCAGCCATCCTCACTACATCTTCTGAGGAAGCCACATCAATCAAGTAGCCATCCTGATTCACTGCATCCCAGGATAACAAGAAACACCTTGTTCTGTCTGTGTATTTTCTAGCTGTTCTTTTTAACAATAACAGTTAGCTGCCTCACAAGGGTGCAGCTTGAGCTGTTTACTGCATTAGGACAGGCCTTCAGTGGTGATGGGCAACTTCCACCTACCCTGAGCATTTCTCTCAGGAATTTTCTCGCCCACCCAGGCTCTGTCCCCCAGAGGTGGGGAGCAGATTGGCCACAGACATGCAGTGCAAGGCTGACCCTGCTGCCCCCATGGGCCTGAAGGAATAGTCCTCCCAGAGACAATAATCCACAGGGACTTTGTGGCCACCAGAGGAGGAGTTTGTGATGTCCTCAGTGGTCCTCAGCCAGTTCCCAGGTGGTCCTCATCTTGCTTTGATATTTCCGAATTTCTCCTGGATTTTTCTCCTGCAATGCAGAAAGGCATTGAGGAACATCCCAGTGAATCACCACAATCCATGTGACAAGTTACTCACTCTGATCCTGCCATCCAAACCACAGGTCAGTGTTGAGGGGTTGGGAAGTGAAAGTGGGGTAGGAGGAGGGCAGAAGAGATGGGATCCTGGGATGGAGTTTTCTTATCTTGGGCAAGAATTCTTCTGTCCCTCCCAGAGACATCAAATTTGATATTTAGGCCTGATTCAGGAGCTCTCCTACAAAGTCTCATTTTATGAATAAACCAAATAAATGTATAAACTCTACAAGAAAAATTATACCCATCAAAACATTCATAAAGCTGTGTATATTCGCACACAAATCTGAAGATGTATAAAATTACAGCCTAAACCATTTTCCAAAGAAGTTCTCTTTAATTGGCACAAGGTGTTGAATTATGCAGAACAGATCTCAACAGAGATTTTTTTTAATATAAAGTTAATTACTTTATCTCAGTTTGCATGAGGAAGCACAATACTTTTTTTCACTGGCTCTGTATCAGACACAGCTACTATCCCTGTTACTCTGTTCATGTAATAAAAATCAAATTGCATCAATTCCTTAACAAAGCACAGCAGAGGCTTCCCTTAATAGAATTCTTATTAGAGAATCAGATACAGCTATCTCCAAAGAAAGGATTTTTAAAAGGTATTGGGATTTCTCTGTAGTTTATTAGATTAAGCAACACTGGAATTAGCTGCTGGGAGATGTCAGCTTGGAGTAAGAACTGCTGGGAGGAAGCAGAGGCAATTAGGATACCCTCTGTTGTTGACATGATTTGATGGAAATTTTTGATTTTATGAGCCAAGTTGGAGAGGTGAGAGGTGCAGAAGTGCTGCCTGTTGATGCTTTGACTCTTCCACTGCTGTCCGCACAGAGTTCTTCCCTCACACCCCAGCTTCATTCCCAGACAAAGCCAGGTTTGCAAACCCAGATCCATTCCACTCCACAGCCTTTTCCAAAGCCACAGCACAGAGAACACAGGGAAACTGGGGACTAGGGAGAATCTGCTATGACAGGATTCAGTTAAATTTCCTTCCTGTGCCCCCAAACCAGAAACATCTTAACAGGCCCAATCTGGGCTCGAGAATTTGTAAGGAGGCGATGGAATTTTACATGCCTTTGTTTTTCTTGAGTACAGTTTGCACAGGCTTATTCTTAGCCTGAAATGGTATTCAGTTTGTGCCCCGAAGCATGAGGATTGATAGCCATTGTCATTTGCTCCCAGCTAGTATAACTGCCGTTATCTTAGCAAAGCACACCCCATTGCCATCGGACTCCTCTGGAGAACAATTAGGAAAGTGCAGCAGCTGGAATAACGAGAGCAGGGCAGTGGCAGAGTGGCTGCAGTCAGGCTGTGTGAGAAACAGACCCTGTGTACATCTCAGAGCAGCTCTCCACATCTCCCCAGGCCAGAACTGGTGACTCTGGTGGTGGCGGGAGGCTGGCAGGGCATTTAAAGGAGCTGTCAGGGCTAGCCAACCAACAGCCCCTGCAAGCCCTTCCTGGTGACTTGAGCACTTCAGGGATTCAGGGTTTGGAAATCCCAATTTGTGAGATTTTCAATGATTGGTGCCAGACCCCTCAGCCACAACTGCTTATGGTGTTCTTGGCCACTGCCTTTAATTTCTCCATCCATAGCAGCCACGCAGAGTTCACTGTACACTCCAAGCTCATGTGCAAACCAATGCTGATAGTCAAATGCCAGGCAGCACTGTGCCACCCAGGGTTACCCTTCCCCCTGTACTCGCTCCAGCCCTCCAGAGCTGCTGAACTGGGGAAAGTGAATTCACTCCAGAAACATATCCTGCCTCTTTGGAGTGTTATTATATCTCCTGGCACGCTGCGATGTAGAAGGCTTTTACAGACACCAATTTCAAAAGCAAACCAGTTTTCCCTCTTCCTCTCTGGCTCCGGTGATTTGGGAGTGCATGGGCAGCACCTGAAATGCAGAGAGGGTTAAAGATCCAACAAGGCAGCTGTGTCAGGGCTCCAAGATGTGGAGAGGGAAATGACTCTCCAAAAAAGAGAGTAAAGCAGTAGGAGCAAAGGCATTGCTTGCTGAAGCTGGGAGTGTTTTGAAAGGGCCATTGCCCTGATCTGCTGTGGAGCTGGGTCGGCATGCACCAAGGAGAAATGGCAGAAAAGTGCACATTCCCAACTCTCCTTTCTTCCTTGTCTTCAATGCCCAGACAGGCAAAAGGACTGTTCCTCTTCTTGGAGGTCTACCAGAACTGAGGCAGGAGCAGCCACTGGTACCTGGCTGTGACAGCATCAGTGAGACATAGTGAGGTTGACACTGAATTCTCAACTGCGTCAACTGCCGCGCTCCAAAAAAAGCAGGCAGGATGCAGTTCGGCAGCGCTTTCTGGATTCGTTTGCTCTGACATGAGGTGTCGAACTGAGCTGTCACCCTTATGCCCTGTTGCCATCAGCGGGCACAGATGGGACCTTCCACAGAGCAGTGGTGTCTTGCGTGGGCTGAGTCACACGCCAAAGGATCCTAATTTCTGAAACTGTTCTGGATGCAACTGTCTCTGAGAGTAGAAGAAACCTCCAGTGACTCTGTTGCTATCTCACTCTGAACAAAAAGTCTGTAGCAGAGAGTGCAAAGATATGGGTCTAATCATGCCTCTTAAGCATAAATTATCTGCTTAAAATTAAACATGTGCCCCGATGATATGCATATGCTGCTTTTTAAGTAAATAGCTACTTGAAATGATTTTGACAAGCGTGAGCTGTTGAATATTAGTGCATTATAAAGCACACTCCAAAATGGCCCACAAGACAGCAGCAAAATGACTTTTGGACAGCTCCAGTATCAAACCCCTTTGCACTTTGTGTTACTGGGACACAGCATCTGCTCCTGGACTCTGAGTTTTTGTTTCCCACCTACCTCGGGCAAGTGCCAGGAAATAGTGCAAAGGGCTCCCCTTCAGCCTGCAGAGGCATTTGAAGACACGAGGCAAGTTTAAGTGGAGTTTGGCATCCCGTGGGGTGAACTTTTCCTGACAGCCAAAGCAATGATATTGAGCACTATCATTCTCTGCTGTGCACATCTTTGCCTGACCTTATCCTGGATGCATCCCCTTTGACTTACTTCTTTAAAGCGCCTAATAGATTTTATTTAGCTTGAGGCAGAGCAAACCTCTGCTGGATTGAACTAATGTAGAAGTATTAGAAAAGATTGGTACTGGGAATTTTTTTCCCTTTTCCCCTTGCTGTGCAATAGGAAGAAAATGTATGACCTAAATCTGCCAAGCACCTTCAAAGGGAAGGAAGAAACACATGTGGAAAAGCATTAGAAAGCCACCCAGCTCCCTTTAATTATGATGAGAATGCCAACATTGCTAAATGAATAGAAAATAAACGGAATAAGTATTAAATGATTATGGTTTCCCTCACATATTTCTTTTCATCTATTCACCAGCAGATAGTTTTACAACATAAATAAATCTTTTCAGATGTAAACAAGTCTCCAGCACATACTGCTGGAGTTGGCGGTGGGGCTGTTGGCTGCTGGGTGGGGAGGGAAACTGCGATCTCCAGCACCCCCTGCAGCAATCCTCGCCAAAAGACAGGCTCGGAGGCTGCATCTCAAGGCGAGGGGCACAAATCCGTCTCTGGTTATGAGTATTTCTGGGATTCAAAACCGTAAAATGCACTTATGTGCAGGGTTTAATGCTCTCGGTTTCTTATTGTTTCTTAGTTTGATCCCTGCACAGGAGGAAAACTTTGGGGGGGGGGATAATCTCGAAGCTCCCTAGAGTGGGAAATGCTGTTTCTGTCAGAGCCCACGCTCTGCTAGAGCAGGCAGCTCTTCTTCCAGCAGCCATGGTGTGAGTGGCCTGTTGGAAGGGGCCAGAACAGTGCAGGGAGAGAGAAGTTTTGCATATCCCTAATATTTGGGAAGAAAAAACATCCAGAGTTTTTAGGAAACCTGAAACTCCTTGCCAGGTTTGGTGCCAAGTGACCACTGCATTGCTTTCCACCAGTCTGACCCATCCCTGTGCCAGAGACGTGTTACAGCCTCCAGCCCTGGCTGGTTGTTTAAGTTAGACCAAAAAAAAGTATAGTTACTCTCTTAAGCTCTTCTATTTCCCAGTTTGATCCTTTGCTTGTTGACCAGTACCTTTCCATTTCACCTGCACTGATCCAGCAACCGCCTGCTGAGGTATTGAAATGTGGTAAGAACATGACATGAGAACCATATCCCTTTAAAGTCCCTTTATATCCCTGAAATAAGTTAATAGCACAGCTGGCCATTCAGCACCATGTATCCTGTGCAGGGAAACAGCAGTGTGAGGACCACCCCTAGTGCAAAGCTCCGCAGCCCTGCCAAGCACCATGCAGATCTGCACTGCCTCGTAGCAGCTGGGCTCTGCCTCACCCTAATGTCAGCAAATAGATGGTACCCATCTAAAGGGTTTTCACCCGTTAGGAGCAGGACTACCTGCTTGCAGAGCTGCCAGTGGCACCCTTTATTTTGCTGAAGTGCAGACGTGAACTTTGACATACTTGTCTCAGAACCAGGGTGGCCTGAGCTTGCTATTTCCAAGTGCAAGAGAAAAGAAAGATCCACAAATTGTTCTTTTCTTTGCCAGAGTGCTTCCCAGGCAGGTTTTGAGCAGAGCTAATTTGGCTCATCCCCGCAGGCCTCTCTGGTGACAATTACACAACCAGACCCCTCCCACGTGGGGGCATTTCACGCAGCTCAGACATGCATATGGGAAGAGGGCTG
Source organism: Gallinula chloropus (assembly GCF_964237585.1). Taxonomy (NCBI): domain Eukaryota; kingdom Metazoa; phylum Chordata; class Aves; order Gruiformes; family Rallidae; genus Gallinula; species Gallinula chloropus. Next base: position 13,961,340 of record NC_140090.1, on the reverse strand, counting down.
TTTATGTTGTATTTATATCCTCCTTCCTTGCATCCCTGCGTTTCTGAGAGCCTCGTACCCCCCTCCTGCTGCCCCGCGGTGTCCAGCACTCCCCTCCCGCCCCTTCTGTTAAGAGCCTAATGTGACTTTTCTCCTCTGCCCTGTCCTCTTGTCAAGTCACCCTCCTGTGGAGCAGCTGCTGTTAGAGCAGATGTAAAATGGTTCAGTAACACTCGCTAATATTAGCTTTGACACCAGCACAGAGAGGAAATAAATTCTTTTGTGGGGGAGAAGCAGAAATTACTTAATGCAGCAGATCAGAGCAGCATCCGTGACTATGGTGGAAGAGAGTTGGTTTAACATCTCCCTGAATATAACGCCCGTGGAAAGCAGGATAACTCTTCCCCCCAGCAGCCAGAGTACAGCTTGCTCCATCTCACCCTGCACAGCCTGTGGTGACTGCTCCCCAGCCTTGCCAGACTCTGGTCATTAATCTAGAATCTGCTTATTAGCCCATAAAAAGCCATCTCTGGGGGCTTTGGCTGGGAGGAAAGGTGCTCACAAGCTGGGCTTTTCCACAGCAATCACAGCAGGCCCTAGCACCAATGGAGAGGTGGTCAAGGCATGATGAAAAGGAGTGGCTGCTCACTGGTGTTTAAGCAGGCACAGGTCACAGATTGTGAAGGGTGGTGGCAAGCAGCTCTCAAGCATGACTGATACCCTCCATTTACATGTTTTGGCATAGCGCATGCAACAGTCTAGTTGGTCATGAGGAGGAGGAGAGGGATTTGCAGTGCATAGTGAAGCTGGATGGACTATTGGAAGCTGACTTGAAAAGGTGTCAGTCTCCTCCTGGGGCAAAGAAGAAAAGCTGCTCAGCTTTACATGCCTTGCTTGTACACAGCCAATTCCCCCTTGTGCTCTGTACTTTGAGGTTTTCAGCTCCAAACCCTGCTTTCCCAAAAGCTCTTGCTCCAGCCCAGACAAAGGAGGGATGCAGGGCCAGAGACGTTGCACAGAGTTCAGGGAGTCTGAAACCCTTCTACTCGCAAGAACACCCTGTCCTTGGCTGCTCTGGCACACCTCCTCTCCAGAGAAATAGATTTGCTCTGCCCTGAAGGGCTTCTCCAAGGCAGTAGTTTGGTCAATGATCTATGGTGGCCTGAGCTACAGGGGAATCGCCTCTCGTTCACACAGTGTATGCAGGGAGACAGGTTTTCTGTGTGTACCAACCACAGGAGGAGGTCTTTACCTCCCTCTGAAACCTCCGGTATGAGAGGGATTCGACACAGATGGGATGACCTAGTATGCAAATTATTATGTTCCTGACCTGGAAATTCCTCTGTTCCTCCTTTGTTCTGCTTTTGGGTTGAAAGCACACAAAGCATTTCAGCAACGTTTGTACAAGCTGCCCTGGTGGGAAATACCTTCAAAGGGTCCCTTTTGCTAGCACAGCAAGGCTCAATGCAGCTCAAGTTATAAAGAAATCAGGCTGAGTTCAGGAGCTACACCCATTGACACCACCAGTAATTGGCCCGTTGCCCCCCTGACTATCTCTAATGGCAATCTTTGCTGCTTGTGGGTGTGTCGATCTGTTATTCACCAGAGCACGTACCGGCCTCAGCCGCAGCTGATTCCGTGGACAGTTTCTGCTGGGGTTATGGATCGACACTGCATGTGCAATGCAGAGTATTATATTCAGGCAGAGAGAAAATAATGAATTCAGCACAAAGAACTAAGAAGCTAAACTGTTTAGATAACCTTAGGCTTTTTCTGCTCAGAAAATCAATACAGTTAGAAGCTTGGAAACTACCCACATTGCCAGCAGAATCAGGCTACAAAGCAACAGAGAACCCAATGTAAATGACCAAAGCAGTTCAGTTTCCATTCCATTGCTTGTGTTGCCTTCTCTTTTTTTCTTTTTTTTTTTTTTTTAATAATTCTAAGTGTCTCTGTGTAGTTTTCAGCTCTCTCTTCAGGTACCTTTGGCAGCAAAGTTTATTTATTTTTTTTATTCCAAATCTTGGTTCAGAGTCCCATGTAGAAGGACCCCATGGGTTCCCATCTCTTTTGATGGTATCAGTTATTAGTTATATGCCATGGAAAAGTCTGTGTCAACTTGCAGTTTCCCAGCATGGGTAATTTATTCTCTGCATTCCATTCACAGGTTTGGTCTCCTTACCCTAATAGCTAACATGGGTGCTAATTAGTAGCCACACTTCTCCTGTCAGGTTGTGTAGGCACCCATCAAGTAGCACCTGACATGAATTTAATTCACATCGAGGATTAACTGCTTTGTTATTTGCATTGTGCTGACACCACCATGTCCCAGCACTAGCTGGGACCCCAGTGCACAGAAGAAGGAGAAACAGACCCAGAAGTGTGGAAAATGTAATTAGGTGTGAGGGTATTGCCTCAACAACCCTGACCAGCCTCACCTGGGACCCCCATCCACACCCTTCCCCTGGGCCCAAGGACTCTATTTAAGCTCAGTTCAGACATCAGCATTTTCCTGAGCAATGTAATGGATGTATCTGTCTCAGCTTTACTGAAGTGCTAGTTTTCTGGATAGACTCAGTCTTGTGTTTTAGGGAGCTTGTCTGTAGCCCTGTCTTATGGATGGACCTTGGAGCTATGCTGCAGCTTTATCTGTGTCTCATTTGTGTCCTCCTTGGGTGGTCCCTGGACTTGATGTATCACCTTGCTTTATCTGGGACTGTTTATAGACCCTGTTGTGACCACTGCTGTGGTCTTCCTCAGGTCCTAACTTGCCTTCTGTTCCGAAGCAGCACTGCTCTTCCAGCTCCCTGATATTGGGGCAGAGAGCAGTGGGGAGGAAGGCCTGACTGCAGTAGCACAGGGAAAGCTGGAGGAGCTGCCACTAAGGAGTGAGGAAGGATTCCCATTCTTGTGTGCCTGCAGTGAGGAATAGATGTCATCATCCCATGGGATCAGCAGGAGGAAAACATGAGACTACCTGTGGCTTCCTCGTACCTCAGGTAAGCACCCAAGGAGGAAGAAGGGTGTTTGCAGCTACCTCTTACCACAGCAGTCAGTTGGGATGCAGTCAGGGCCAAGACAATCTAGGGACAGCTGTGGGCTGTGCTTGCTGTGAAGATGACTTTGATCCTTGTCCTTCTCATTGCATCATATCTGGCCATTTCTGGCCTTGATCTGATGGGGGGGCTACAGACCCTTTCACAGTGGCATCTGAAGTAATAGCCCTACTGCCCCTGACCCAGGGGTCCCTCTCTGGATGTATCCAGAGCCACCCTTGGAGCTCTTAAAGTGCTAACAACAGCTTAGCTGAGATCTCCTTTCCTCAAGCCTGGCCAGAGAGGCAAGGCACACACTCCTGGTTTCTGTACAGTCATTCCTACCCTGTATGAGGCTGCAGCACATTCTCTTTAGCTGTGTAGGTATGCCCTTAAATGTGTGATGACATTCAGAAATAAGGCTGATTAAAGGAGGAGGGAAAACACCAGAGCAAAGAAGTAACAAAGGACTCTAATCTTCGGAGGCAGCTTGTTTCCTGCCTGTTTTAAAGCTTATGCTGCAGAAACATGATGCCACTTGCTGCAAACTTTGTTCCTTTTATTTTTTTATCTTGGGAAGGGATTAAACACAGAAGGACTTGGTAAAAGAAGTAACTGTAGACACTGAAGAGTCAGGAAACGGTGAGATCACCTCCCTTTGCATACTTCATATGTCAAATGGCTATCAGCCCTTGTCAGCCTTGCAGAGCATCAGGGACTGGAGCAGACTGTATGCTTCAGACATAAGGAGAGCCAGCTGGGCTGCCCCATAAGGCAGTGCCTTTCCTCAGTGCTGCTGAGCCATCTACATCCCCCAGCATGAACAGCAGGTTTGTGGAAGCCAAACTTGCATTCTCCTAACAAAGCTCAGAGGAGGAAGTTCAAATCCCTTGTGGGGGTTTCTCATGCTCATCTTGCTGTGCTGCCAGCCTGGAGCCTGCACAGAGCTGTGTCAGCCCAGGTGGAAATACTGTGTGAAACAGCTCTGTGTGCTGCAGGGAGTAAAACTTTAGGAGATTTTTACTGAGCAGGAAACCTTAGATTTCCCCACAGGGACCAGGGATGTGCATAGTGAAGTGTTGGATGACAATATAATCTATAAAACTCTCATGCTAAGAGGTGTTTCTCTGTAAAGAATGAGGTGATGTTAAACAGTGGGAGATTAATCACTCCTCCTCCCCTTTCCTCCCACTTAGCTCGTGGATCATTAGGTCTCAGGAAGGTTTTAATTCTGCCTCTGCCATGTGTACATGAAAAAAATTGCCAAGAGTTTCACCTGACTGGTGACTAGGTCATGTTAAGATCTGTATCACAATCAACACTCATTAGTCCAAACCAGCAAAGAAACAATGCATCCTCCTGGGAGAGGAAAGTATTTATCAAGTTAGGAGGCTCTTCTGGTGATTATCTTGTCAGCTGTACATAGAGCTCATGCTCCCTTCCACAAGAGATACATGTTTAAGCAAGAGACAGGGAAAACTGGTGTCCCTAAGCATGCCTCTCACTTGATCACTTGAATGATAACAGTTTTATATCCTAGACCGCTTCCTTCAAGGAGAATTTCCATCACAGGCTCTTCAGGCTGAGATTTTCAAAATGAGTTAATCAGAACTGAGGTGATCAGTGCTGAAATAATGTCTTACTTCAGCGCAAAGCCCCTGGGACTGGCCTGGATTTGTTTTACTCCAATTTGAGCCTACTATGTGCCTGGAGTTATTTACTGTGAAACTGCTTGGGACTGGGCATTCACATCCAGAGCAACAGGCTGTGATTCACCCTTGGATCTATATTGATCAGATTTATTTTTTTTTTATGGTACATGCCCCTGAGAACCTGTTTTTGTTGAGAAGAGATTGGGTAGTGCCTGTTCGTTATTGGGTTAACAGTGGAATGCTTGTATTCATCTGCTGGAGCTTCAAGTGACGCCAAACTCCATAGAGAGCAGGGACAATAATGTAGGATTTAGGTGATCAGATCAACTGAACTAAAAATCAAGAACAGGGAGGAAACAGATTTGACTTAAATCTTTGAGCTGAGGTAAAAATTAAAGACTGGAAGCTTGCAAGTAAGAAAGAAGGGGAAAAGAAAATCTGTTTTCAAGATACAAATAGAATTTTTCTTAATTTACAGCTGCTGCTTTTTGTATTATTAATTAAAGTTGGAACTAGCTCACTACTTAAGGCTTAAAGTAGTTTATAATGACTGTGGGTTTTTTTCTTTGCAAAAGGCTATTTGATTCTTTCCTCCCAGTTTACCAAACTAGGCATCAAAACTCAGCTCTTTTTTTACAGATTAAACTAACTAGAAGCAATATTTCACTCTGCCTGTTAAAGGTGATTCCAGTGGTAACTGCTTTCATGGGGAGTGCAGTGAATTTTAAACACTCCATCTTCTTTCTATGAAAAATGCTGTTGAAGTGTATTACAAGCTATTATCAAGTTTACAAAAAAGATTCACTCTAGAGTTATGGTATTTTATGCCAACTTTCAGCTTAGACTAAACTTTTACAGCCAAGATATAAACTCCTGAATGTAGGATCCTTATAATAGAAAATTTGGCTGCCTATAGGGTCAGGAGGAGCAATGATATAATATGATTTATAACCTACCCAGCTTGGATTTACACTTCATCAAGGTACAATATCAGGAGCAGATGTTACAGTGAAAGTCCTTCCTTTTTTGTTGCTGTGTAAAACCAACACATAATACAGTCCTAAAACAGAACTGCTGTTCTCTTAATGGGAGAGCAGGTATAGCTCATGTTTCCCAAAAGTGTTTTTACAAGCATAGCCTTTGCAACAGCCACACTTGAGGTACCCTCAAGCCCTTTCAAAAACAGTGGCATTGACAATAAACGATCTGGGTTTAAATGGTGAAATTAGAGACTGGAAACACAGGAAAATTGAAGGCTGAGCTCTCTTGAGACAGAGGCCAAACTATGAGAGGTCTAGAAGGTACTGGTAAGGAAAAGCCTATTTTGGGGTCTGGAGACAGGACATTTGCCATGGATGGGATGAAGTTGCTGAGGTTGGAAAAGGACCCTGGAGGACTCTGGGCCTGTTCAAAGCAGGGCCAGAAAAAAAGGATAAAGTTACTTTCTGTTACTTGACTATGGAAATAAATGTTGCTTCTGCTGAACTACAAGGATATAGCAGTGCAGTGCTTGCTCAGTGTCCAAATCAACCAGTTAAGTGACGGCTATGTCACACTAATGCCACCCCAATAGAAACTTTTTCCCTGGATCACAATATAATTTGCATGTAGCAGATGAAGATGTTTAAGCCTTCTCCTGTCCCTTTGTGACCCTTTACCCCCTTTATTTTTACTTTGCTAGCAGAACAGGGTTGAAAAGTTGCTTTAAGGCATTTAATAACTATAAAAATACTTCGTTTTGAAACCCTTGGAGTTGCATATGGGCTTCTTTGGGGAAAAACTGGTTTGTTACAGGTTGGATCCAGCCTGACAGATCTGGGACCAGAAAGGTTTTTGTCCTGTGCTTGTGCAGAGTCTGCTTTGGGGAGGATTCAAACACAGTGCTCCCAGGCATTACTGGAAATAAAATAATGATATCAGGAAAGCCTCCCAGCAATTTTCTGAAAACTAATTATTTGAGATTACTGACTACTGTACAGAAAATCATGTGTGCAATTATTTCTGCCTTTATTGTGTTATGTTGCTGTCTACCTTAAAGTCTGCAAGGTTGAGGGAAGACTGGTCTTCATGCACCACCTCTTTGTGGATGTATAGATCCCTTTCAGGCTTCAGAACCATGTATTTTGCCATCTACTGTCTTATAATTCTTAGGACAATGCTGGCAATATTAGTGAAGAAATCTGTTCCATGGTGAGGCTGAAGCTTCCTGGGGATTCAGTTTGTACCATTATTGCAGTTAACTACATAGCTTCTAGTGTTCTGTGCCCCCAGCAGAGATAGCAAGAAAACAATGAGATTTAAAATGTTTTAAACATATTCCACTTCCCTTAATTAGCTCCTGGCAGCAAGGAATGCTGTGAACTACCAGTGAACCCTGGCTGGGAGTTAATGCTTGTAATTTCATGCTTTTGGGCAGGTTCAGTGGTGTTTCCTAATGGTGCTTCTGGCCTTGAAGGTGCTGGATAATCCATGCACTGAAAAGGGCACTGATGTCAGCCTCTGTTAGAGGAGGTCAGTGAGTGGAAGCACAAAGGGAGAAATTCAGACTGTGGCAAGGAAAGGACACTGCAAATATACCATTGTTTAACGTGCTGTTATGTGTCGTGTACCAGAAGGGCAGGATTTGGCTGCCTGTGAGAGTCAACACAGCTATTCAGGGAGGGATTCAGTTGGCTGCATCCTGGCTGTATTGTCAGTGAGATTTCACTGTGAGTCTTTGCAAGCTCTGTGTAATTAAGCTTGCAAAATACTGAAGCCTTCCAGTTTGCAGAAGGAAGCTCAGCCTGGACTTTTTGTAATTTGACAAGTCCCTGAATTATACCTTTCTGACCTTGCAAAGAGTTTCACAGAGGCAACTTATCTGATGCAAATTTGGCATGTCTGAATTGCAGATCATGCATAGACATGGCTTTCAAGATATTTCTTATAATTTTCTAAACCTTCTAATCATCAAGTACAAGGGGAAGTATGTATATAAGAAGATAAAATAGGACTCTATTCTGACTCTTTGTAGTCAATTGTTAGTCAAAAACTGAAGGACCAGAATGGATCTGTATGACATCTGTCATGTTCTCTAGTGAGCTGGATGCTAAAGGACAAACCAGAAGCCCTGGATTTCCTTATCAGTTCCCTTCACACTGCTGCTTTCTTTTTCCATGACTACCCTGCTTCCAACCTGACTTCCTATCAAGTCTGCTATGTATGCACAGTTTGTCACTCCATGATAATCTTGATGGAGGCATCAAGGAGCTATCAGCATGAAAATAAGAGGTAGGATGAGTGATTAGAAAATTTCTGGAGGACAGAATGACAGGGTGAATCTCATAGGCAGAAATTTTTTCCCCTCCCTTAATCCTGGGGAACCCAGGACTTTCAATTAGGGCAGATGTGCTCTGCATTTTCACACATCAATCTTTCATTGGCCTAGCATCAATCATTCACTGGCTTGTGCAAATAACTTCTCCCAAACAATATTCTCCCATCAGAAACAGGCAGTGTCATCTGCAAACCTGTTTGAATATTTCATTGTTGCCAGATGATTTTTTTTTGTTGAGGCTTTTTGTGCATTTCCTGGATGACAAGGCAAGATAGTCCCCATGCTCCTTGCCCTAATGAGGCTGGAAAGCCAAGGTAAAGCCGGATAGTGAGCACGTCTGTGTCCTAGAAAACCTTTTTGTCCGTAGTCTGTTCAGGGAGGGACAAGAGGATCTGCAAACAGGCTGTGCTTGTTCACTACAAGTTCAACTCTAGGCCAGTCAGGTTTAACCTCGCTGATGTCAGGAGTGGCTAAGGAAATGTCAAGGCCATACTCAGCTGACAGCCATTCAGCAGATGGTGATGGGATTCCTTACAGATGTAGCATATCAGAGTCTTGTTTTCATCTGAAAACCCGTCAAATCCTACTGTCTGCTCCCTGGGAAGTTTGAAGGTATCCCTAATTAATATAAATATATATCACTAGTAGGTACTGAATTCTTCTTGGCTTTTACTCAAAAACGTCCTGACCATGTTAACTACAAGGTCTCAGCACAAGGTCAATGCACCTGTTGAATAGAGAGGGGCTCCTGAGGTTTTGCTAGGGGAAGAGTTCTTGACTGACATTGTCAGACTTGCCTTACAAAACCAATTAGCTGTTTAGCACCACTTATATACACACACAGCTTACTTTGTCTACCTATTCTTCCAGAAAAGTTTTAATCCATAGGTTACAATTCAGGTAGCTACCAGCTGACTTGTTTTCTGAAGGTGCTATTGAAAGCTGTTTCTGCGTCGTCTCTGGGAGGCCACCTTTATCTGAGCCTAGGTCAACATAGGTGAGAAGGGCTTATCTGAAGAGAAGCAAAGGCTGGAACTGAGACAAGGCTTGAGGAAAACTGACCTACCCAACAACTTCTGAAAAGAACATCTGGCCAGCTGTAGGAAGCAACAGTAAGTTGGCTGATCTGAGCACTTCAGAACTAGACTTATCCAGAACGTACTCCACTGATGCCAATAAACAGTAAATGCCTGTGAAGAGGGATTGCCCATGGTGGTTTAGATAACATAGTGCTTACTTGCTTCTCAATGAAGAGCATGGTACTTGCAATGCGAGTGCATCTCAGATAAGTCACTGGTTAGTATTTATTCCTTATAATACAGTGATGATGATTACTTCCTGTGATGGCAAATAGCTTCCGCAGGAGTGGTGTGCTGACTTGACCTAGGCCTTTAAAAAAAAAAGGTGCTTTGATAGATTAAGACTACGAATTAACACCATGGTCCTATGATCCTATGGTCTCAGATTTCTCCCTCAGTTTACAGTAGATCGTGCAAGTGCATGTGGGACTTTTTGCCTTTGTGTTTTCTCTCATCATGTTTCTTCTCAGCGCTATACTCCTACAGTAGAAAAAGGCTTTGGAATCAATTGTTGAAATGTAGTTCAATTTATGGTTCATAAAGGGCTTTGGGAAACCACTTTGTATAGAAAGTGAGATATAAATAAAGGCAGCATATTTATTCCCTTTTCTGAGCTTTGAAATTATACTATTAAGCTGGCAAACCTGTCAAATCTGTAACTTAGCTTACTGAAGTCCTACCTACCAAAAGGCACTTAAGTGGATGCTTAAAATTAAGCAGGTGATTTAATTCAGCTTTATACAGTTCTTAAACACAGGCATAAGTCTCACTGAAGTCAAGGCAAGCACATTAAAGTGTATGCTAAGCACTTTGTTAAATCAAGACCTAATTCTATTTTCATATCCATTCCTAACTCTGAAAAACAACAAGAGGCAGTGACATCTCAACTTCTGCACCGATTAAATAAGTTAAAAAATCATGAATCCTAAAGCAATCGCATTGCCATCATACTTCTTTCCTTTTATGATTAATCTGGAGTTTGATATGTCTTTCTATAGGATTAATATCGTAACAGCAAGGTAATAGGTAGTATGACATTTAATCTCTTTGATTAAATTCCATACTAAAAATGTCCCATAAATAAAAGAAACAATTGAGGCAATCATAAATTATCTTCATTGTTGCAAAGTGATGGATTTAGTGGTTACAGAGGGTAAAATCTCATGAGCTCATTAAAAGCTATAAGGGTTTTTTCCTTGCGCCAGACATGGAAGATGTTGTGGCCTACGGCAGGTTTTCTCACTCAGCTTTCATTTAATCAGCCGAAACCTTAGAAGATTCTGTATGTATGTGCTCAGTTCATTTTCTACTAGAGATGACCAGAGCCAAATAGGCATCTCTGGCTTGGGGTTTTATCTTAGGTGCCTCCTGTGGGCTCAGCACTATGTGCCTAATGAAGGAGAATGTATTTTTTGGTTAATAGCCAGGATCAAATTGTTTCAGGATCTGAGTCTGCTGCTTATCTCTGCCACTGACCTCCACTGTGACCTTAGGCAAGTCACAGAAGGCCAAATTTTCAAGAGCTCAGCATCAGCCCTCAGAGCCAGCTCAAAATGTATCAGCCACACCATAGTGCCAAATTAATAAGGTCTGGATGTGGTCCAGTGGGCTGTGCTCTTCTGAGTACTTACCTAAAAGCATTGCAAGGGAGATGCTTATCTCTGAGTCCCTCTGAAAATCTGCATGCAGGAGTAGCTTCCACAGCTTCTCTGTGCTACTGAAACACATCTGGAGGATTGATTCTCCCTTTGCAAAGTTAAAGTTTGTACCTAACCAGAAGGGCTTCACTTAACATAAGAAGGCAACATTTTTCCTATTCAATTAGAAAACCCTTTGTGCTACATGTGCTAAGACAGTCTTTCCTTTCTGTTTGACTATAGCAGGTAGAAAAGTGACAGAAGAGGAATTAGGTGAACTAGACTTTCACCCAAGTTGCTGGGTGGTTTCAAGGGCTCTTATTAGCATTTTCTTTATCTTCTGAGATCAGTGTTGTCTGTTTGACTCCTTACAACAGCCTGGAACCCATTCACCTAATGAGGGCAACACAGATGCATGGGCTGTACTTTAGAGTCCCCCTGCACTGTACTTCTACTGAGCTGCATGGTCCCCAAGGTTAGGGATGGACAAGAGAGCCTGCTGTATTCTGACAGTGCTAAAAAAAACCCTCAGCCTATTCATGTGATTAAGGATTCAAATGAAAGGCTTTCTGTAAAGATGCATTTTTAATATAAAAGGCTGCCAGCAGAGAAGTCTCCCATGGTGCAGTTTGCAAGATCTTGTAAGAGTTTAGCGAGATTAAGTTCATGTAAATTCCTTGAGAGGCACCCCCACATCCCACAGCGAGGTTTTGCTGTACATTTCACTAGATTAAATCCTCCATTTTGATGTTAAACCTTTTTCAAGTACCCATGAAAACAACAGGACTCCAGTGTCAGGAGCACCAGATTTTCTACTGGAGAAATCCATGGGGAAGGCTTATTGCAGGTGGCATGCAAGAACGGGCTATGAGTCATTTTGCTGTAGGTCTCTGAAATCAGCAGAGGCCAGAGAACTCATTCTACTTCAGTCTCCTAAACAAACAAAAAGGAGAAAAAATGCACATACTGCCTAAAAAAATTTCCCTTATTACTAATCTCAGGAGCTGTCTATGGCTTCTGTCCCTTAAATCTTGTCTTAGCAAAGATTCATGGAAGGCAGAAGCTCACTGACAGCCCTGATAAATCAATCAGATCTTGGATTGCTTTTTAAAAACTTCAGACTGTTTTCCTGAAATCTGTTATTAAACGTGCCCTGTTCTGACCAGTTCCTTTCAAAATTAATTCCAGCATGGTGTTGCTGGAGAAGTTATAAAGGGAGAATGGGCATGTGGCCAGGGACCCTCAAAATGCCTTACAAGTAAACAGCCTGTAGAGCATGGCAATCCCCCAGACAATGCAAAAGATGTCACAGTGGCCCAGGTCTGAATCAGAAGCACCTGCTGGTGGAAATCTAGTATGCTTTGGGCAGATCATCAGTGAAGCCATCCCAAAAGGGCAGGAAAATCACAGCTTAGCTTCCTTGTGCTTTGTTTCTTTGCATACCAGTTATATCAGACTGGGGCAGTGCAATCCCAAAGTACTGTAGATACCTCCCAGTGAACTTCTAGAAATGATGATCATCCATACAATCCTGCAAAACATTTCCCTTCCATCAGCCATGAAGGTCTGAGAGTCACAGGCTGGAGCTGGGTTTTGCAGTAGGTGATGTTAACCTGTTTTACCCATTCTTAATAGGTGAAGTAACTTATGCAATAGATTTGAAATGCTCCAGGATGTAAGATATACATGTGGGACTGGCAGATATGACCCAGGATGTAGGGCTACTCAGGTCTCAGAAGTGGCATGTGCAGGAAAAGTAGGGCACCTGCAGTGACGCTTTTGGCACTTCACTGTTTGCACATCTATTGCCTTGTGCCCAAGAGATGTTGAGAGCATCAACATTCACTGACATCGCTGGCAAATAAAAATGCTCAGCTTCATGTAGGCCTCAGTCACCTTTTTTCTGAAGTTGTGCTCCTTCAGTTTATTTCATCCCAGAAAACTGCCATAACCATAAGGACTATCACAGGGTCACCTTGAAGGGGAGGGTTAGCACTTCAGCCTGTAGAGTTTGTACTGGTGTTTAGGGCTGGTTTCAAGGTTATTCTTCATGGGGTTTTAGGATGGTTTTTTTTCCTCCCTGGTAAGTACTGCATAAGTGTATCTCAGTTTGGCAGTTGTTCAAAGTATCAGTCTGTGTATTTATTTGGGTTTTTCCTCGATGTCATTTCACTTAGTTATAGCAGATTTAGAAAATGAGATGTTAAACAGAAATCAGAACAGGGATGTCTGAAGTTCCTGGCAATGACCTGCTAGAGCTGCAGGCTTGAAGAATGGGTGAAAGCTCCAAATATGCTGCAACGTACATCAGACAACAGAACACAACCATGAATTCAAAAGAGGGATTGAGCTAGAGAGAAAAGGGATTTACTGGATATATTTCAGCAGGCCAGAATATAGGATTTGATGACATCCTGGTATTGACCCCATCGGTGTACACAGCATTGAGAACAAAGACAGTATTCCTGTTAAGTATTTGCAAATACCCTGGAGCAGTAGGCTCTAGTCACAGCCAGAGGTTTTTTTGGGCTTGACAATAAATATGAAGAATACTTGGCACTTATCTGCTAAGTGTAGAATTATTAGTGCTGGAATCTTTGGCTGTTTTAGCTAATGAGAAAACAGAAGTACCACAATCTGCCTTCCCCAGTCATTCACACCTTCACAATGAAGACTGAGTTTCCAATGCTCCTGGTCCCACTGTTGTGTAGGCTTTCTTTTAAGCTATCAAGTCTGTATGATAAATAGGTTTGAGGAAATCTCTTCACATCCGGGGATCCCATGAGCAAAAAAAACAAGGGCTCAAAGTATGGAATAAATTATTCATACTGAATTATTTACTCAGCTCTACTTATTTGTTCTCATTTACTTCCTTTTTACTTAAACTAGATCATTCATCTTCTCTTCTTCCTTTAAAAGATATTTCAAATGTTTTTTTAATCACTTTGCACATATCAAATGCTGTTAGATATTACCATCATGCTGCTGTTTGGGAAGCCTACAAATAGTATTGTATACATTGAAGTAAATAAACCTCATTAGCTTTGTTAACTCCATTAATCACAGTCAATAACATTAATGAAGCATACTTTAGCATCACTGTCAGACTTAGGACTAATTCAACTCATGATTAACTTCTGTGGGATTACAGTCCTCTTTGAATTTATTCCCCAGTACTACCAAATTTTATGTTAAGTCAACATTTTCCCATGATTTTTGAAAGGTAAAATAAAAATTTTAAAAAAGCTTTTGGAAGCATTTAGAAAGGTTTTGAGCTTGATCACAGAAAGGCCCAAGAATCAGAAAGTGAAGAGGACAAGAAATTGAAAGGGAAACAGCACAGAATTAAATGTCTACTTTTTTCTCCAGTTGCTCCACTCTAGTCTCCATGTGATGGGGTAGTGGTTGCCTTAAGACCAAATCCCACAAAGGGTTTACTCACCAGGGAGACAAGTGTGGGCTAGTATGTCAACTTGAAGTTTTAAAGACCCTTCCAACAGGCAGATTTAGTGGTCTCTGATGGCCATGGGCTTTACCTTACTGTTTCCTTACAGGTTGTATTAGATACATTTATGGATTAAGAGTTCCACGCTTCGGGGGGCATGGGGAGGTGTTATCAGAGTAATGGATTAATCTATTTTTAGACTGCACTGAGACAGTTATATTTAGCAGATACTGCATTGTGCAGGCCTGATGTGATAGAGTTAATTCTGTGTGGAGCTTCGGAAAGATGAGGAGTTTCTTTTCATTAACATTTGTTCCTTTTTTTTCCAAATGTTGACAAAACCAATTTTTTTCGTAACTGTATAATGCTTCTAACTGTCCTACTTGCACATATATCACATTTACCAAGCATTTTAAAATTTAAAGCAACACCTTTAATGTTACACTAATGCTGTTTTCTGCTTTTGATGCTTGTTTTTTTTTTCCCCATATATCTGTCATTCTGTTTTCTGGCATGGATTAGAATTGGCAATATCTAAAATACCTTGAAAAAGAAATATCTTCCAATAAATCTCTGCAGCTAAAAGCAGGAATAACCAGTGATATAAAAGAGCCAGTTTTGCAGCTAGACTTGATAAGTATCTATTCACATTAATACATACCAGCCTTCTGTATAAGGTGCCCAAATCTTCCTCAAGCGCAGGAGCTTCTCCTTAGAATTTTTCCCATTCCCACATCATGAAAACAGATCAGATTCTCGTTTCAAAAGAGCTGATCCTAAGCAAACATAGTTCCTGTATTTCAGTCCCCAGTTATAAAATGTTAAGTGTTAAATGTCTGTGTTGGGCGTAAGGTCAATTATTTGAATTTTCTTGTGAGAAAAAAACCCTGAAGCATCTCCAATGTGGCAGTGCCTCAATCAGCCAGCCTGCCTTAAAGCCTTTCCCTGTTCCTTATGGTTGGAAACTGAGAGTTGCTCTTACATAATTAGCTGGCAGAAATATCCAGGAAGGGGGGGGAAGATATTTTAGAGTAGTGACTCGTCTGAGCCTTTGCATCAGTTTCCTTTAAACAGCACTGTGGCTAACATCCCAGGTTTCTTCCAGTGACTAATGCTGGGTACCAGTTTAATGGGTCATAGCCATTGATTGGATCATAAATACAGAAATCCTACCACTGAAGCTTATAAAAAAAACCCAAACCCAGAGCTACTCAAGATGAAGCTAAAACTCAGCACAGGAGTAGGACATAGCATGCATCTCCTAGCCTTGCCTTACAGAGACCACCTTTTCTGATCTAGCTGCATTTCCTTTATGCTGAAAAGTAGGTGGTTTGGGTTTTTTTTCTTTCAGAAACCTGGGTATTACGAACTCAAGCCCAGTTCTTTTTCCTTCTTTTAGAAGGAGGGGGAAGCAGGGCTGAGGGACTAACAATGAAGGTCACCATGGGAAGACCTGGAATTGGTTGAGAATCATGAAGAACCCATCAGTTTTGCCAATGTCAGTGACATTTGTGTTCTACAGCAGGCTGGTACATTGAATTTCTAAGGGAAGAGGCTACAAATGAAAGCAACTTCATTATTGCAGTGCTTTATTGAAGTCTTTGAGGGGTAACTAAGAAGCTATTTATGCTGACCTTTACAGTACTGGCCCGAGGCTCAAATCAACATGGTAATATTCATTACCAGTAAAGCTCTGCTGAGATACTTCACGGTGTAGCAGGTGGGAAGGAGGCTGACTGTTACAGAAATGGCCTGAAAGATTTCCAGGTACGATAGCTCAGAGATTCAACATCCACCAATGACTGGGGGCTATTTTCAGCCCTACTTATATATCTTGCTCCTACTGTGCTTAGGTGCCGAATTGCCATGTGCTGCACTGGTGACATCTGCTTATTTAAACTTTAATCTCTGATGTTGCAGCCTTTGCCACATCTTGCTTAGTTTCCAGGACTAGGGTGGGCAATTTTATGGCAGGGAAAGGAAGCATAAATAGAGGAACTGAGAGCACCTGAGCCCAGCTTCCAAAGTGAGCAGCAGGAGGAGATCATAGCTAGAGATGTGTCAGAATAAAGTGTGACCAACTGCAGGCAAATGCATGTCATGAGTCAGGTCCTGAAACTTGTGAGACTTTAAAATAAGTTTGGATATTCTGTTTGCTATCTGTCTTAACAGGTCTCCTGACAGACCTCCTGTTGAACACAGAAAAATAGTCTTGTGGTGCTGAAAAAAAGAGCTAGTCCTTTCTAACCCTTCCACATGGTGATCTTGTACAGCAAATGCACCACTTTTCCCAAAAAACTTCACTAAATTATTCTCCCTTCCTGGTTTCTCTCTGGTTGGTTTTGTTCTTCCTTTGCTTTTTCTATGCCACCAAAGCTTTCTTGAAGTGGTTGTCAGTGTAGTCTGAGGAGATGGAAAATTTTCTTTGCTAGTCAGAAAGCAACAGTCCTAGTAACTGTGTTTAGTTTTGTCCCAGGAAGTTTGTTCTGGGAGAGGCACGGGAAAAGGGAGAGAAGAAACCTTTACCCACATGGATGAGAGGGAAATGCACTGAACTGGACATGTGTTGTCCTTGCAGTCCTGTTGCTGGAGATATAAAAGTGAAAACCCCCCTTGCTTCTTCGCTCAATGGGGCCAAAGAAAATCCATGGGTGGCCTCTGAAGATATATGAAATCAGGTTAGATTTGCCCCTAGCATGCCAAGGCATCAGCTTTCCACCAGAGCTTTTCCCTTCCAAACAGAACCGGTCCCTGAGAGATCTCTACTCCAGGACACAACTATTTGAAGAGCGTGTGTTCATCATGCCTTGGCTGGCATTTCTGTATTTGGAGCTGCTTTGCTAATTCCAGCCATATGAAAATCACACAAGTAGTTTCTAAAAGCAAATCCCTTCTGGCTTCCTTCCATTGGTGTTCTGCTCTGTCTTGTAACTTTTAGGTTGTGTTTGGTCATGTTCTTACAGCTTTTCTTTACAGCTGTGAAAAAATGAGTTTTAAAACCAAATGAAATTTGTAGGGGCTCAAGAGTAGGAACTTTAAAATAACATTTCAAGACTCAAAATATAGAACATGAGTAGTACTAGTAGAACTGACTTGCTAATGCTCTTTTTTTTTTTCTTATATGGACTTGCTTGTGAACATTCATTATATCAGCTACTTGCATTTGAGTTTTAACCTCAAGAAAAATATGAATCTTTTAATAGAATATAATTTCCAGAGGCAGGTTCCCAGTGTGGCTTGTGTCAGAAAGGACAAACTAGAATGTGTGTATTTTTGCCAGCTCCATTGAAATATTGTTCTCAGGGCTTTCTGGGCATGGGGAACAAAATTAAAAACCAATATAAACCAAATCTTTCACAGAAGCCCTGATTACATTGCAAGGTTATCATAATCTTAGAAGTTCTGACAGCCCACACTTTCTGCAACAGGGAAGTGAACACCTGGAATGTCCATCCATGACAGAGTGATGCCTCCAGCTACACATCTGAACTCTGCCTTTCTTACCAACAGTGGTTTTCACTCTATATAGACAAACATTAGATGTGATATAGAAGAAGCATGATATCAATTTACTGCAACTTTATTTAAATCTTTCTTACCAACTGAAAATTTTAGTATGTTGTCCCATTTCAGAATCTGAGCCAGCCACTTTAGTTTTCAGACTGGTCTGGCTTTGCAGAATTGAAGTTGTTCAGATGAGTTTTTCATCCATTTTAATGGAATGAAAATCTGAGTGTGACACAAGGGGCTCAAGAACCTAAAAAGTTAGTTGCACTTTGGATTTCAGATTCAGGATGACAGTCCAATTACAATACAGCTTGCTAAGATTTGTCATCTGCACAGAAATGTAAGAGTAAAAGGGGCTTCCTGAATGTCAAAGTTTAGTCCCCTGCTTATACCTGTGCTATCAAATTCCTGTTGGTTTTATCTTTATTTAAAAAAAAAAAAGTCTTCACCTTAAAGGGATTTTTATTTTCCAAGGAATAGATTGGGGCTTAGTAAAAGGCAAAAGATGGAGTTGAAAGCTTTTTGGTCCAGGCATAGATAGAGAAGCCTTGAAACAGGAAACATAACAGCCTTAGTGGTCTTCTGTGTGAAATCAAGGTCACTGAAGAATTTAAGAAGAGCAAGGTGAGGAGGTCAGTCGTATGCCCAGCAGAAGCAGGTAGAAGCTTCTGCTCTCTTTTATACTAACCAGAGAGGAATACAGCAGGTAATGTAGGAAAATACAGTCTGCAGTGATAAAGCATCCTGTAAACCTTGTAACTCTGTGCCTCCTATGAAGCATGCCAGAACCACAGCAGAAGCACACGCCAGGTTTGATTGACACTTTGCCAAGGGGAGGCGCAAGCACAGGAAAGAAGGAGTTGCCATCCTCTCCTGGCAGCTCAAATGTCACACAGAGATAAAGGTTACTGCTAGTAACAAGTCTTGTTTCCCAGGGAGAGAGTGTGCAGCACCATGGCTCTTCACACACAGAAAGTGGTACTGGAGCAAAGAGCTGGGTGCGCGCACGGGATTTGAGATTAACAGCAGCAATGGAGCTGACTTCCCCACAGTCACAGTGCTGTTTGCAGGAGCTGCACACCATTCCTAACTGATCACTCAGTAAATCTGAGGTGACGTGGAAGGGAGACTGCATGTTTGGAAAAGCGATGAGCCCTACAAGCAGGAGCCCTTGCTTTGTCACTGTGAGAGTGTCACACCGGGCTGCTTGGTGCTTTGGTGATGCATCAGGATCAAAAGCAGAGCTGTCTTTTCTTGGGGACTAGGAGAGCAGCTGAAGTCTCAAGGTGTGGTGCAGGTAGGGTCATCAGAGCTCCAGTTTTCTTCAGAGCTCCAGTTTTCTTCAGAACTTGCCTCAACCCCTTGTACTTCCTTAATTAGATTGAAATACTTAAGAAACCACTGATTTTGACTCTCCCAGTTCCACTCCCTGCTGGAAGCACAGTCCTTCACAAAAATTAAAAGCATGAGGGAGGAGAAGAGACACTTCATTAAATGTTTAGAAACTCTGGGAATGCATTGCTACTAGGCAAAACGAACAATCCTGCATTTTACTTAGTATTAAATATTTCACCTTGATCATCTTTTAACAGTTGTTAGCTTGCTAACAATTAACCAGCAAGGCTGTCTTTGATGTGCAGATCCTGTCTATAAGCAGTCAGGAAAATTGAATGTCATCTGGTCTTCTCAGGCTTAGTGGGGAGCTGAGTGAAATTGCTCTTCTTGTGGTGTTGCCTCGTGCCCAGAAGTAAATCTGGCTGGTGACAGATGCCCTCTGCCTTTGCTCTCTGCAAGGTAAAAGGAATCCATGAGTAAAAGCAGGAGCATTTCAATATTTTTTTTCTCAAATGTTCTGCATCTCATGCTAGTTATTTTCCAGTCACTAGCTTGAAGAGCCACTGAGCTTTCCATAATACCCATGTTCCCTCTCTTCTTCCCTTTGCCTTTTTTTCTGCCTGCCTATCAATAGACTGATAGGATTAGTACAGTGCTTGATCGAGTGCCGGTTGTCAATCAAACCTCCCTGCCTTAACCACCAAACAACAGTCATTTGGGTAGCAAATCCTCTCCCCAGCAGAAGGTCTGATAGAGGCAGGAATCAATGCAGGTTCCCAAGATTTGTCCTTATGAAAGAGAGGGCAAAATTGCTACTTGTGATTTCAGCCGTGCTTTTAAATCCCGAGCATCCCTGCTGGTCACGAGTGATGTGCGCTGTGTAGCAGCTGATGCTCCCCACCTCTCCGTCAGGCTTCGTGGTCTTCTTCACTTCCCGGTTAGGAAGATTGAATTTCTTTCTGTTTTTCATTAGCTTTATCCCCTCGGCAACCTAATGAACTCAGCCGCTGAAGCCGGGGAAGGAGCGGGCCTTTCTCCCCGCCTCCGCCGCTCGGAGAGGCTGCAGCCGCCGCACTCGCGTGTGCCTTGTGCCACCGCGCGGTGCTGCTGCCGCACTGCCACCCCGCCGCATCCCGGGGGCCTGCGCCGAGCCCAGCCCCGCCGAATGGCTAATAACCCATAAATGCAGCCTTCGAGCCTGCCCTCACCCCTGGGAGCTGCCGCAGCCTGAGAAGCTTTCCAGGGAGCAGCGCGTTAAAAGCTTTCCCAGAGAAATTAGCAAGCGGCCAGGGAAGGAGATGACGGGTCTGCCCGAAGGAGGGAGGGCTCCTGCGTGTCCTGGCTCTCAGGCAGCAAAAACCCTAAAGGGAGGGATTGAATTTTGTTCTACAAAACTGCTGATTTGGGAGAGACACGAGGAAACTCTATTGGTTTTTAAGCAGCCGTTGGTCCGCTGGCAGTTTCAGGGATGTGGGGCAATATCCTCCACAGTTGTCTCCTACTCTCTGGCCCCTGGCTCCTGCCAAGTTCTGGAAAACTTTATCTAGCATCTCTTACGATGTAAGTGATGGTAACATTAGTGAGGTTAATGCCTGAAGGAAATCTGTGCCTAATGGCATTCTAATGTATTTTCTAAATTGCATTTTGTTTTTCAGAAGGCTCCACCAGAGAATAATCTGTCTCAAACTTGAACCTGCATAATTTATCCTGGTTTTCTGCAGAAGCAAACTTTGCAGGGATGTAAGTACCTCTACCATTCTTTCCTTCTGTTCGAATTTGACACAGTAGAAGTTTCACAGACCTGAAATTCCCACATGTTTTGCAAAAAAACAAGAAAAGATCAGAGAGACTCTATTAGTGCTTTTACCTAGAACAAAGAGTGGAGCCTAAACTGACCGTTCATTAGACATCAAAGTATGCACTTGGGAGGGCAGCTGGAAGACATAAGTCCACAGAATCACCATCTCCTTTTGATGTGCTACTTGCAAAATGACATGTTATTCTTCTCTATGCACGCAAAGACAAAGCAAGAGAAAGTGAACATCACAGGTGGTTTTCACACTGGTGCAATTTCCTCACTTGAGTTATTTTTTATAAGGTCATGGCAATACCCTGAAATTGTTAGAATGGCACCTGGGCTGCCTTTTTGATCTAGAGGATTCTGTTATCTTTTTTGTTTTATGGTTTATTGTAGTAAGAAAGTACTGACCCTGAAAATCTGTGATCCAACATTTGTTCCTCAGGAATATTTATATTCCTATAAACACAAAGAAAGAACTCTTCCAGACAATTGGTTCCATTAAATTATTTCATGTAAGGCCAAATCCAGGCATCCATGTTCCCAGTGAACAATAGTCTTCTGAATGAGTCTTCACAGTCAAGCCAGCAAAACAATTTTAGAGTGAATTTACCCACTGCCTATAGGCAGTAGGAAAATCTTGAAATTGATGCAGAAAAATGTATCCAAACAAAACCACATACAGGAAATAGAGGTGACACTTTACAAGAAGACCAAAAAAGGATCCAACTGTATTGAGTCATTCTGCATAGTTTTGATTAGTCTTTATCAACATAAAAATCTTTTGAACCATGATATAACAGGAAGAACATACCCATGCTGTACGCAAGTCAAATTGAGTTACTCCTATATATAGCCATACTATTTCTCTTGGTTCATTTCAACTCCTCCTTCTTACGTTAATTATCTTCATGACATGTTTTTCTTAGAGGTTCTGTTCGCTGGCAATTAATTTTTTCCAAACAATAAGGGGCTAAGGTTTCCATGCCGATTAGCAATTCAGTCAAATCCATCTTTCTTCTTTTCACTTTTGGTTTTATTTCATCTTCTCAGTATCATCTGCCTTTGACTCTCTGAAACAATCCAGTTTAGCTTGAAGATTTTTTTTTCCCTTGTTAGTAATACAATGGCTCATTAGATTAATCTCTGCTTAAAATTCACGTCCTCCTCTCTCACCTCTGAGAGACAACTGCTGAAAAGTGGCCTCCTCTGATGTGTATTTACAAGATGCTGAGGGTCGCTTTCTGAAAAACCCATTTCCTTCCCCAAAAGTCAAAAGATCCAGGATGGATGGATTATCTGGTCCTTCTAGTTTATAACTTGTAGCGTTAGGCTTGAGGTTTGGGGATTTTTTTTAATCAAAGGAGATTTAGAAATGCTTGCTGGAGTTCAATGTTTGTTTTTCAAACTGTGTGTGCCAATGTGTCTTGACAAAGCAGCTGTTCTCTGAAAATGATGACATTTCTACCCTCCTGGGCTGGAAAAGGAAACTTCTGTCCAGACTCCAAAGATCTCTAGTGACATTAAAAGAGATTTTCATGAAGTGGAAGGCAAACACCATTAAAAGCTGTAATTTTTGCTCTTAAGAAATTATGCATATTTAACAGGATGTCTTTGAACTCATGCCACCTAAGTAGAAAAACAAACAGCTTTTTTGAGAATTTGAGGATTATTTTACATGAGAATTTAATTTGTTTAAATGGAAATGAATATGGATGAGGATATTTGAATAGGTTCAGTGTGTTCCCCGGTCACAATTGCCAAGCAGGGACTAATCTTGGTGATTAGTAAGGGTAGTGATAAAAATATGCTTGTACCAAATATGCCTCCTGATTGGCAGTTTATCGCTCTTGGAGGACCAGATGTCAAAAGCCATATGCTAATATTCATCACAGAACAATCCTCTGGTTTACACTGTAAAATGCACCGTCGTTGGCACCGCTGAGCAGTGAGTGAACAGCAGCCCTGAAAGACAAGAGCACTTTCAGGCAAAGGAGCATTTGCTGCAGCAGTTGGAGGGGGAGGCCAGAGGGTTGTGGGGTTGCTCCAGGCTCTGCTGCTGACTCCCAGCATCTTAAAAGAACGATCGGGGAAGAGGAGGTGTAATATTTTACCTAAACTGCACTTTGTACTTCTTTAGGCTAGGAATTATTTTCTCTTTACACCACACCTGGCACAGTGGGGTTCTGCCTTGTTACTGGAGGTGCAACAGTGCCGTTACTAAATCAGAATTAAAAAGTGTTATGTGAGAAGTGTGTTTAAAAGAAAGGGGGGAGGGGATGACACCCCTGCAGATACCAGTGTCTTTTGTTTACATATGTTTTCAGCTCATGATCTTCCTGAGCTGGGGAAGTTTATATTTTACTGGAAGAATGACTTTCAAATCCAGAATTTACAGTAAAAAAAAAAAAAAAAAGAAAAAAAAATATTACCTGGGGCTTTTATAGTTGGTACTGCACAAAGAAAAAAAAAGTGGGGAGGGAAAAATACCTCCTTATCCAGAGGTAAAGCCATTTTCTGCCTACAGTGAAACCTTCCAGCCCCCAAAATCAAAATGACACTAAATTTGACTGAAAACAGCATTAGGATAAGTTTATTCTGGTACCATTTCCATGTGCCAAGTACACTAATTCTAACAGTCGCTGATAATGCAAGCCACAATGCCAAGGGAAGAAGTGCCAGAGCCATGGGCACTCACTTTCCACCTGAGCATGCTAACGGGGCAGCAAGCGGCAGGTTTCTCTCCCTAGAAGCCAGGCAAAACGATCTGGAGAACTAACAAGATTTCCAGTCTCCAGCCACTGCCAGCAATAAACAAAGCCACCAAGCTGATATTAAAGCATTCTGCACACACTGCTGCAGTTTCCTTAGGTTTATTCTGAAGTTTTGTGTCCTCGTGATCTGATAGTTTCTGTAGGTGAAAAAAAACCCTCTTGCAAATACCAGTTGGGCTGCACTGCATTCCCTGTTAAG
Source organism: Gallinula chloropus (assembly GCF_964237585.1). Lineage (NCBI taxonomy): Eukaryota > Metazoa > Chordata > Aves > Gruiformes > Rallidae > Gallinula > Gallinula chloropus. The sequence continues at coordinate 13,937,584 of NC_140090.1, read as the reverse complement.
TGGCTGTTCTTAAAGGCTGTTATCCTAATTTTACATCCCGTTTTCTTGTACAGAGACTAAGATGAGCACAATTTCGTGCCTGCATAATTTCACCTGCAATTGCGTCTCCAGCCACAGCATCTCTTTGATTCATCTCCATTCCAGGCTCTCTTTTGAAGCACGATGAGAATAAAAGCCTTACACAAAGGATCACACGAGTTCTTTTCTTTAGGAGACTACCTGGGTTTCTATGTGTTGGAAGAAGCATGAATTTAAAACTTTTGGGGAGTTGGTCCAGAGCACCTTTATATTGCAGGAGAAGATACGTGGGGATAGTCCTGGCCTCATAAATGTGTCATACATCTGGCACAAGCTTCCCCTTCACACCAGGGCTTTGCAGCACTGTCTCATTCTGAAGGAAAAACGGACAACATGCCCTGGGGGAAGGAGATATTAATCCAGTTCATATGCTATCCCACTCCCTCTTTCTTTTTTTTTTCACAAGAGCAATCCAGTGAGGTTTTCTCTGAAACATTACTCTCACTTGTGCCATTTATTCTTCTCGTGAATCGTGTAATGCCATGCTAATTAAGGAGTGCTTAATAGACCATCACATCTCCATTAGTTTCACCTTGTGTTACTGTTGGAGGGTGTGTCATGCACATGGAGGATTTAACAAGAGGGACCTCAATGGGGGAAATCAAGCTCCAAGGCAAATGGTCCTTGCGCATCTGTGGGGGACAGAAGCATTAGAGGACTTAGATATATGTCACAGTCCTTAGTACATGGAGTGTGTTGTCTTACTGGTTTTCCCTTTTTGGTTTTGCCTTAGGCTTTGTTGGGGAATGACGCAGGCAGAACATGTTGGAAGGCCACAGGCTGCAGAGGATCTGTCTGAGCAAGAGGTATTGATTGCTGTGGTGGTGCTTTTGGGGTTGTGATGCTTAGGGAAAAAAAGAAGGCTCATGATTGCTTCTGCAGGGAGTGTGCATACTCCTGCACAAAGAGAGGCACCCCTATTGCAGCAAAATTAAGAAAAGTTGCAGACTGTGCTGTTGGGAAATGATGCACAGAGCAACACACAGAGGTATTTTACAGGACTTTGAACCTGGGCTGGTTTGGAGCCTGCCAGCTAGGAAATGCAGGCAGAGTTAGCAGGCCAACCTTGCTCAGATTACTGATGTACCTGTAACACCTTAGCTTTAACATACTTCTTGAGAGCTTGTTTAATATTTAACTAAAAAGCTTTGATAAGGTGGAACTTCAGTAAGAATGGGAAGACTCACCTACTGTCTTAGACTAGGGGGCAGAACGTGTCCTGAGCTGGTCTGGTGCGTTTGTAAGAACTGGTCCTGCGCTGCTTGAATTTTTCCAGTGCTACTTGGTCTGGTAGTTTTATGAACTGCTTTTCTAATCCTGCATTATAAATCCATTAATTAATTTGGTTCTAGCAGTAATATTGACTTGATGAGTGGTGTTCCACAGTCCTGGTTTTTAAGGACGGCAGTTAGAGTTGATTGAAAAGACTAACCAAATTACAGGGATTTGTTTATGGGCAACCAAACTTTTTAAAATTATGTGGGCTTCAATTCTTTTTTTTTCACAAAGTAGAACCATTTGTATTTCTTTTGTTTTGCAAGGAAAGAAAATCAGGCCCAGGTGGAAACTTCATAATGTTTCTGTTGTATAAATAAGAAAGGCTGAAGCTGCCTTCTAGATGTCACTAGTGCATTAACAAAATTATTTATGGCTAGGACAAGCTCTATACTGATACATAATTTTTTCTAATTTATTTTGGTAAGGTAATCAAAATCAATGACTTAAAAGGTCCAGAGAGAACATTTTGTCTCAGAACAGCCCAATCCCCAAAAGTAGTTTGCAAAGTTGCTTAAAATCTTTTGATTCATGACCATTTTATACCTTTAAACACCAAAATATCTGTAAGAATCGAACTGAAAATCATAAGCTGTCAGGATCAAAATGGTTGAGGGACTACTGAGTTATCCTACTATTAGGTTGGATCAAACTTTTTAAGAGGTAGGAGTATAAGAAACCGTAACTGCACACAGATAATTTTCTCTAGAGGTGTTAGGTAATCTCTGCCTGGGTTTTCACCTGACTATGGACTTAGCAGAGACAAAATTTCCCTTTCATTTGTTAGACCACCATATATTCTGCAGTAGCATTAATATATTAATGTGTTTTATTTTTTCAGCAGGTACTCTAGGGGTCATCAGATTTTAAAGCTTCTGATGCTTCCAAACATAATGATTCTGGGGGAAAATCTCACAGATTTGGGTCACTGAATCTCGCTAAGTAATGCGGATCGCCAGGCATAGCCTTGCAAGCCCTTAGTTTGCAAACTGTTTCAAGCACCCTTTTTAGTCTGAGTCGCCTTGCTAGCAAGTTTACTTGGGCAAAGGAGGATGTTACTCTCAGCAGGGGGGGGTTATTCTGGGTCCATCTATTAAGCTGACTTGGAATGACCCTGGTATGGCTGAGACTTTCTATATTTATTTGAAACCCTGCTCTTTATCCTGCCTCCACTCACAGCTAAACTCAGAGCCTACTCCATGATCATAACAAGGATGACTTGTGTCACTTTGGGGAGCCCTGAGGTTATTTTTTAAATAAGAGCTGGAGAATCCCTGTTAGCAGAGGGATTCTGCTAGGGCACCATCTCCTGATGCTCCAGAGGTGCACTGGGTTGCACTGAGCTGTCTGGGCTCCTGACTGTGTGAGATGGCAGCGAGCAAAGACAAATTACTCTGGGTAGTGGGATGCTGAGCTTTGCGTGGTTTCATAACATGGCTTTTGTGACCAAAAACAGAATTCTGGTGTCCTGAGGGATGCCTATCCAGGATAAAACTGAGAGTGTGCCTGGATATTGCAAGTTGCCTTTTAAATGTGTTGTTCTGAAAAATCAACACAGGCTGGACAGGACACGGACTCATCTTTTTCCTGACACTCTAATTTATTCATTTTTACCATAAGGCCTTATTTTCTGATCTGGGCATCACTCCTCCTGGGGTCTTTTGAGAAGCAGCTGTTGCCTTGGCCTACAGTCTCAGGTTGCCTCCCAGTCACGGGGGAGAAGCAGATGGAAGCTTTGGGCTGCTTCATTTTTTAGATATAGTATGTTAAGAAAACAAGGGCTCCTGTAGCCAAGGGTGGCTTCTAGCCAGGCCAGAGGCCAAAACATTTGTTTGCACCATATGTGACCCAACTGCTAAGCTTTAAGAAATGGCCAACAGCTCTAAGTATGGGTATTGAAAGAGTTTGTCGTCTCAGTGAGAAAGGTGTGGTGAGAGGCTCAGCTGCAGGTGGAAGCTTTGTGTAGGAGGATGTGGGGGACATCTGGCTGCTGAGTGTGTCACTTAGAGTACCTGTCAGGGAGGTAAACACCTACAAGGGGCCCTGGCAAACATGGGCAGCGCTTCAGTCCCATTCTTCTTTGTATTTAGATCTAATGTGTCAGAAACCCAAATCCTTCCTGATCTCATTTTGTTTTGCTGAAGTTATCAATTATCCTCATAGTCCATGTATCCTAACTGTAATAGCAGTTTTTATATTTTTAAATGAAGGGGGAAACGAATTATCTATTGACTTATTAATGTTTATTTCCCCGAATTATTACCGGAGGCAATTGTTTTCCCAAGCATAGTTCCTCTGAGACTAAAGAAAAGTGAGAAACACAGAAATATCACTACAACTCAACTGAGTTACTTGCGCTCAGACAGTCCTTTCCCAAGCAGTGTCTGGACATCAGCCCTGTGTTCCTTCAGGGTGCTGCAAATCACTGCACTTGCTGCTTAGAAGTACTTTTTCTATCTCTCAAGCCTTTAAAATCTGTTTCTAAGGCAATACCTGCAGCTTTTGGAGAGTCCAAGTTGATCCCAGACTCGGAGCATTCTTAAAACCCTTTCGCAGTCCCCTTGACAGCTGCTGCTCCTGAAATGGCTGGAGTGGCCATCTGTCATGTTTAAGCCTACAAATGTCATATATCCAGGATGACAACAATCAGGAAAAGGCTGCTTACTCTTCCCAGCTGTATCTGGTGAATGAAAAATGACCTTTCCCTATATGACTGAGTTGTGGACAGTGGCCGTTGTCATGCTCAGGCTCCCTGCTCTCCTGGCTCTTCTCCCTCCCAACTATCCCAGGTGTGCTCACTGCAGAGCTGCCTACTCCTCTTCCTAAATTTTTCTCCCCTAGTATGGGAAAAGTAAGGAGACAAGCAATCAAGGGATTAAATCGTAATGCTTTGCTGATGCCACAGGCTTTCTCTAGCTCCGGCTAGGCTTTTTCCATCCTGACAGCACTGGGAAGTGCTTGACATGGAAGCACTTACACATTAGGTGGTGCTAAACTCTAATAAATGCAGGCAAAGTGATTGCTGGGGCTGCTAGCCTTGCTGTGCTTGGCAAGGCTCCACATTCATCCTCAGACTGACTACTGTCCTGCCAGTTCAGAGGCTTGCTAGTCCACATGTAAACTTGCCATCAAGCAGTACTAGGTAAAAAGCTTCCCAGTTACGTTTTCTTTTCTTAAAAGTACAGTCAATATTACTAACCTCAGTTAGTTTAATGTTTTGGGACTCTTGCCTACTCTCAGGGTTGCTTCTAATGTGAGAATAGGTAAAATGGGGTAGGGTATGCTGTCTCCAGTTTATCTGAGCCTATCAGTCTAACAACTTCCCCCTGATTCCTCCTGGCTGCTTCACTTACTAAACTGTAACTAGAATTGACCTTGAACAAAAGGCCTGGTCAGAAAATGTTTTTCGATCTCAGGCACAGGGTCGTGCAATTAGGACCTTCATGCAGTTAAGTCACTACAAGGTTGAAAATGCTGACTCAGTTCCTAATTGAGAGTTTGGCATGGGAGGGGTGAACCCTTATTTAGTGAGTAAGAATATGAAGAAACTTGCCTTGTCATAGGGGATCCTAGTCAAGCCGCCACTGAGGAAAAATTTACAACTGTCATTCAAAAAATTCTTCTGTATTGATGGTTTTAATGAATCTACTTAGCTGACAGAGATTCTCCAGGGTTACGGTGGGGACAGTTACCTCTCAGGAACTGCCCTGCACTTGAAAGTCACTTCTTTAATACTACTCTCATAAGCATTGAACAGGATCTGAAGGTGACACTTGCAGGCCTTTCTTTGGAACAGAATCCCAACTCTTCTTGCTTTAAACTTCTCTCAGACATTGGTTGAACAAATCGTCATTTTCTGTGCAACACAAGATTAGAAATCTTATCTTGTACTCATCTTCCTGCATAAGCAAAGTGCTAATTCCTTCTGGGTCTGAAAGTGGCATGAAAAAAAACTCACAGATGATGTTCCTCTGTTCCTCTTTTGTGTCAAGTGGGATAATCATAGAGGGCTTACTCCAATGTCTGGGCCAAATGCATAGTGGAAGAGGCAGGAGACACTGTCATGCTTACCTGACTGAGGGCTATGTGCTTGAACTCTCCAAGCTGTACCTGTTACATTTGAGAGGCAAGATAACAGTGAATCTGAAGTTGGGTACCCAGTAGAGATGGAGACTGTTCTGCAGAGAAGAGGAGGGGAAGATGTCCATGGTCTTCTTTGCACACTACTGAGCACACTTTCTTCCATTCTCTGTGCACACCTGAACAAGCTGTCTCCAGATAGTAGGATGCAGTAAGGGCTGACATGGAGTACACTGTATTTGCAGCCACCCATCACAGTTTGCCGTTGAAACCTTTAAGAATCACAGAAAGGCCCCTTTTAGTTCTATTGCATAGGATTTGATTTTATTTAGGAGATCCTTACAGGACAATCATGGACAGCTTTAGCAATGAAGGCCTATAAAACAGCCAAAGAGATGCTTTGAAACAAGCTGCCAAATAATGAATAATCACAGAGAATTTAAATGAGACCCATAGTACAGCCTTTTGTTTCCAGAGGCAAGCTACCTCTCTTGGACATTTTTTCCCCCTCTGAGAACAAAAGGCAGAATCAATAAGCCAGTCAATGAGACTACTGGAAACCACTTTGAAGTTTGTGATGAAAGAGAATTTTCCTTCCTGTTTGAATTGCAGATTCCTTTGCACAAAACATGGCTGGTTCACTTCCACCTCAGCAAATCCTACTGAGGAGTCTAAGCTCCCATCCTGCCCCACTGCCTGACCCTCCTGAGCATGACTCTGCTGTCTGAGTTCAGTCTGCTCTGGTCTGTACATCACTTGTCACAGTAGGAGCTGAATCTATTGTTTCACATCCCAGCCCTCAGGAACTTTTGCTGTAGCCAGTTCAAATGCTTTATAGCGGGGGGGGGTGGGGGGGGGGGGGATGTTTTTCAAACAGTCCTAAAGTCTTCAGCATTCAGGATTTGCTTTTAGTTTGTAGCCAAGGGTCAAGAGAACTGCAAAAGTGGTATAATACGTGGTAAGTTGCATGCAAATTAGCACTTGATAGGCCTAAATACTTAATGACTTATCAGTCAGAAACCGGGGGGGAGGGAATGCCAAGTTCTTAAACATGAAAAATCTGGGTGCTAAGAACCACATCAGTCTTACTTTTAGCTTTCTAAACTGCATAGCAGGATGAAGTTGGATCTCTTCTGACTTTCTAGCTCATATCTGGAAGTATAGAGCTAGTTTGTAGACAGCCCCATAGACAACATGGGGATGTTTACTCACTACTTGGTTCCTATCTTATAGATGCAGTTTCTCATGAGCAGTTTCAGATCTGTTTGGTGGCACAGCACCAATGAAGTAACTACCATATGGTTAACTGGGCCAATTACACTTTACTGTTACAATAGGCAATGCTTCTCATCCTTTGCCATCATAAGTTTGCAACCTCACCAGAGACATGGGTGGCCTTTGTTAGCATGTAGTCATGTGTGCCAAGATTGTCCTTGACCAAGGCAGCTCTTATTCAAAGTATCCAAGATGGAGATGGCTTCTGCACTCTGCATGTTCGCAGCACACGACAGTTTGCTTTCCGTGGAGGCTGCCCATTACAGTCACTCAATGTTTTACCCCATTCAAAGCTGGGACCTGAGCCATTAGGATAGCAGGTTCCAGCTACACTAGAAATGGGTAGAGCAGAATTCAGATAAACTTCTGTACCTGTAAACACTATCTTGCTAATGCTGGATGGTCTATAACCTCTTCTTGCATCTCACTGACTGGTTGTTAAGCCTTCAGTTGGTAAGCTACATCCTTCCAACACACCAGGTCCTTCAGCTAATCTCCCTTTTAGAAGGGAAATGCAATATGACAAATCTTGGTGCCTTATCTTAGTAAGATGGATCCAAGATGGACAGTGATTCAGAGATCCAAGAGAAGATACCTCCACCTCCCCTCAGCCTCTCCCAAAGGAACTCCAAAGGGCACAGGTATGACCCAAACTTCAATAAAAGTCTTTTAGTGTCCCTGTCACCATCTTCAAAGCTCAAAGAAATCCCTAACAGGCCAGTCATTTCTGAAGGAATTTTACTCAACCGAAGTCTCTACTACTTTAAACACTTGGGTTACTTCTGACTTAAGGTAAAACAGCAGAGTCATCTTCAAGCAGAGGGTGGAAAAGAAAAGGTTAACCAGCCAACTGCAAAGCCACTCTTTTTAACTGAAGGCAGAGAGACATGGTGCATTTTTAATAGCATGGGAGAGAAAACTGCACAGTCTGTGACACTGATGCAGAGTAAATGTTTCATGAGCTGACCTAACACGTCTCCCCAAGAGGAAGGAGCTGGTGTGGCAGTGACAGCTTGAGTGCCTGCAAGAGCGGGACATGAAGGCTCTGGTAGCTGAGGTGGCTTTCTCAGAACCTGAGGTTTTTCCCCCTTGAACTACCATAGCTTTTTGTGAAATAAAGATTTACCCCCTTCTCAGCAGAAGGGTGTGGTACATCCACTAGATGCTGCACTGACAGATATCTGAGCAGGATGGTACTGGTGATGTGTTTGGTGGCAGCTCTGAAAGCTGCAAACCTGCCTGTCCTGTACTTGTGAACACATGAATAATTGAATGTTCTGCCAGACCGTGCTCTTATTTTTAGTAGCATTATCGCAAATGGCCTCTGTGTTACAGGGACATGTCCTGAAAAAAAATGTTGTTTGCAACCTCATTTTAACATGGTTAGCAGATTTTGGAAAAACTATGGGAGAAAAAACTTTGGTTTAGTCTGATTCTACCTCTTAGTCATGTTCTACCTCTTGCTCTATCTCAGATCTGTGGTGGCAGGACAGGTTAGAGAAATGTTCTCATAACAGCTTGCAGTGTGAAGAGCCAGTGTGGCAAAGGAGCCAAAAGAGTGATAAGAAACTAAATGATACACACCTCTGTAGGATACTTCAGTCAGGTATTCAAGGATATTGTTTCAGCTTTGTGGTATTTACTGTAGATGTCAGATTATTCTTTTTTTAGTGTAACTAAGTAAATTCTCCTCCTAGACAAGAACTACTATAGTTATGAGTGAACAATAAGGCAGTTTTCCCCCAAGTGCTGATGCCAAGGTGCTTTCACAATCCCACCACCAGAAGGTGCTGGAAAATCTTTTCCATGATGACAGCCCAGCGATCCTCAGCGCTCGTTTGAGATGCAAAAGTCAACGCTGTATTTTATGTCACTGAGTAAGGGGAGATATTAAGGTGCCCAGAGCACTGAGCTGTCATGAAGGGCGAGGGTTAACAATGCTTACACCGCTGGCAAAGAGGATCGAGTTTTGTCACTTATTCTGTACAGAACTTGGGCAGAACCTCCGTGCACGTGCCGAGAGGTCAGCGGTGCTGCTGCTCTGGGTGTGAACGCTTGTGTGACCCTTGTGCTGTTTGGTCTGGTCCTGGGCAGCTTCGGAAACCACTAAAACCCAGGTATTGCTTCCTGGCCTTCTATTGAGAACCACACGCAAGCGGCCTCGGGTGTGACGGTGTTGTTAACATGACTCTCCACGTAGTGTCCCCACTTGCCTGCTTTTTGAATCAGCGAGAAAAAGGAAGGGCTCTTGTTTCAGGAAGGACGCAGGCAAAAAAGCAAGACCTGAGTATCCGCATTAAGGAAATAATGTGGCAAACTGAGCCTTCTCTAGGCTCTGACCCAGCACTGTGGGGTTGGCAGCATCTCTCCTGATACCTGTTGGGTTTGAATGGCTTCAGGATTGGGCCCATGCTTTGCAGACAGAGTAATCCACATCCAGGGGCTTGGCATAGCTCCTCTGAAGCCTGTGAAGTAGGACCTGATACAGAGCTGAAAATCCCTGGGAATCCCTCCTGATGCAAAGAGCACAGCAGTCCCATGGTGGGTAAGCAAGTGCAAATGCTTTCACACCCTATCTGGTAATGAGTTACTGAGCAGCCTGTATTAGTCTCAGTTTGGGTGCTGAAAACACACCTAAACCATAGGCATGTCTTTCATGCTGAAGCCAAATCCTCTCTAGCATATTTATTGGTAACTAGATGGTGAATTGGGAAACCTTGTGTAGTTCTCTGTCTTTGCTTCAGACTGAAGGAGAGCTACCTGTCAGGGGTTTGTTTTGGTTCAGTTTTTTAAAACTTTCCCTGTTAACCAGTAATAGTGTACCTGCCTTTAAAACTCACCTAACTCATTCCTAAAATCTTGCTCCCTAGGTACCTAAAGCTGTAAAGAATAAGGTCCATGCCCACCAGCTCATGTATTACATTCACCTGCTCATGTTGGACTCTACATTTCCCCCAACTCTTCAATACTGAAATGGTAATGGGAACTATTTTAATGAATGTAAACAATGAATTTATTATTAACTATTAATGAATTTATTATTAATTATTAATGAATTTATTATTAAGTTGTTCATTTCAGTATGATAACTGTCACTCACCTTAAAGAAATGTCTTCACAGCATTTATATTATGCAAAAAAGGAGATTGAAAAGTTTTCACCAGCCTGGACAGAGAAGGGTTTGAATCAGAGTTTTACACTGGGCTTTGGCTCACTAATTGTGGGGAATCTTTTTTTTCTGTCCTTGCAACTGAGGAGTCCTGAAAGCTTCACTTCTGAAGCTGGTGGAAGACAAAAAAGCTATTTCAAAACACAAGTCTTTAATGAAGGAACAACACTGTATTTCAGATGATCCTAATTTTACTAAGTTCCACTATTTTAAGGTCAAAAATTGTGGAATTTTTTTTTCCCCCAGATCTTATACAAAGCCATCTTGTCTCCATACAAAAGCACAAATGGGAGAAAATCCAGCTCTTCCACCAGGGATTCGTTCCAGTATTAAACACCAACTTGAGTTTAGAATAGTTTGCCTTATTTCTTTTGTGAAACTTTTCCAGCTTAAGTTTTCAGCAAGTTGTTGAAATACTTCCATTTCCTGCTAGGGTAAACTCCAGGGGGATAAAATTTCCCGTTAATGGGAAAAATCTGAACCATCCACTCATGAGTTGGACTTTCATCCAGTAATTCTAACAACAATTTAGTAGCATAGTAAGAGGATTACCCCCTTCACTTCCATTCCTGTTCCCCAAACTCAATGCTCATCATTCCAAAGTCTTCTAATTATTTTCTAGGCCTTTAAATGAGATTCTCCTCAAAGAATCACAGAATTCAACCTTTGTCCAATTAAGTATTAACTTGTACAATAGTATCTGACAATATTTTAAGTCAATTTAAATCCAGCTTAATTTGATTGTTACTACATAATTCTTTGTCTAGATAAATCTCAGGGCATGGGCCTCTACCCTGATCATTTTTCTTATGAATTGTTAGGATCCAGTTTGTGGCTATTGGGAGCCAGTTGGCAGAGCTGCTTCTGTGTGCAAGATAGGCCCAGTGCTGCAAAACCAGAAGCATTTATTTCTCCAGGGTATAGTCTAAGGGCAGCTGGAAGGCTTGGGCTGTCACTGGTATATTAGGTGTGAAATAGCCACTGTCTTTAACTAGGTGAATCTCTGACAGCAGAGCCTGTTATTCATGGAACCAGTGACAGGACTGAATCAATTGGACAATTTTCTGTGTAACCATAAAAGATGTTGCGTTTCTGCATAGGAGAGAAAATGCAGAGAGAGAACTGATTCTGTTTGTGTGAGTTGTACTGGAGGAATATTGCTATTTTAGAAATAACTGCTATTGGTTTTGATTTGATGTGGGATACAATAAAGCCTAAACTGAATTATGCAGGGTTACTATTATTATTTTGAAAGCTCAGCATGGGAAAAATTTGTAACAGCTCATGTGCTCACATCAGGGTTCGTTTCAATTTTACCCTCATGAACAGTTGTACATTCATTGCTGATTGCAACAATCTTTTAATCAAGAAAACAGCATGGATATTTTACTCCAGCTGGTAACAGGGGTTGGGGGAAATAGTGAGATTAACTTTACAAGCTGGATTTGTGAAGTGAATTTCTTCAAAGTAATGATACTTGCTTGTCCTGGCTTTGTCTGGGATAGAGATAATTTTCTCACAGGTAGCTGGTGTAGCACTGGGGTTTGGATTTAGGATGAGAATAATGTTGATAACACATTGATGTTTTGGTTGGTGCTAAGTAATATTTTCAGTTTCCCATGCTTGGCCAGTGAGCAAGTGCACAAGGAGCTCAAAGGGATCATGGCCAGGCCAGCTGACCCAGACTGGCCAAATGGTTATTCCATACCATGTGACAGCATGATCAGTGTATATAAGCTGGGGGAGTTACATGCCATGGCTGGGGAAATGGCTGAGCATCGTTCAGCAGGTGGTGAGCAATTATGCTGTGCATCACTTGTTTGGTACATTCTAGTATTATTATCCTCCTTTTATGTCCAACTGAATGGTCTATCTCCACACACAAGTTTCACTTTTCTTCTGATTCTGCAGTGGAGTGTGAGCGGCTGGGTGGTGCTTAATTGCTCTCTGGGGTTAAACCACCACATTGCTAAATAGAAGTGGTGGTTTTAAAGCTTCTTTAAAAGGAAAAATGGTGTCAAACCCAGCCTTTAAGCATTGTGTTGCAAATGTGCTACAAATTTAGCAGCAGCAGCAGCAATGGGAAGGTCTGTGTCACAAGCAGCCTACAGAGATAGCTTTCCCCGTTGCTCTTCATGTGTCAGCAATGGGCAGGAACTCTGATTTGCTTCACCAGCAGCAAATTATAAATCAGTAAATCAATGAGCCAGCACACAACAAAACAGCTGGAAGCAAGGATCTCCCTGTCCGTTCTCCTTGCTGCTCAAATTAGTTCATGCAGTGCTTGCTTACCCTTCAGTGTCCAAACCCAGCATCTTAAGTACCTTAAAGGCTGGTTTTATTTAACAACAAAAATGTGGTCAGATGCTGCAGCTGTCTTCCCAGACAGGTAAGATGTAGGGAGAGGGTAAGATAACAATTTCTGTGTTCTCTAAGTCCCATATCCCTTGCAGGCTACTCACTTTCACAGCTGCCTGGAAAGTACCTTTTCATTAGTTTGCCCACTCTTAATGTGAAAGAGGGGGAAAAGACAGACAGAAGGATCTCTTTAGACGATGAGGTTGATTACTTTTGTGGTAGTTTCACCCTGGAAAATGTTGGGGTAACAAGTGTTAGAGGTATCTAGTGAAAGCTTGATAATTCTTTAAGAAACATGTTTTGAGGGTGTGTCATCCCCAAAACCACTTTTCCAGCAGAAAATGGTACTTCTAGAGGAAAGAAATCCAACTTATCTGACCATTCTTTAATGAGCTCCAAGACTAGGACAAAACCTTCAAGTTCTGATAATAGTCTGATGGTGTCTCCCATCACCATTTTTTGGCAGGATCCATCAAGATATGATTGGCACAAGCAACTGAACTTGCATTAGAGAGTTGCTTTGAAGAAGGACCCATTTGAACATCATGGCTGCCAAATGAGCATTCAGCTTTGGGTTTTTTTCATGGGCTAGTTGCCTGCTCCTACTGTGCTGGCTTGTGCCTGCTCTGGCTCTGCCATCAACCAGTCTGGATCCATGCTTCCTAATGGGACACTGCTCTGAGTCTAGGACACGGGACAGACTTCTGAGAAGGGAAGAGCAAAGGAGAGTTTACCCCACAGACCTTACAGCTGGGTTCAGTGACCAGGTTTGGGGAGATGTGTAGAAGACATCCAAGCTGTGAGAATCTAGTCTCTATTCAGACTAGTACAAATAAGCAGGTATGGAGCAGGAGCAGGACCAAAGCCCTGCCAAGCCAGGCAAATATTTGGTTTGCAATCAGGAGATGTAAGTAGTCTATACTGAGTGGGACATTTTGCTTTTGTGGGTTTTTTTTAATCTAGGTGGCAGATGATGAACTGCCTCAAAAATGTATATTTTAACAGCAAAGTGACACTGTGAAGTTAGGTACAACTTTGGAGCTTTTTCTGTCAGGTATAAAAGGACATGGCCAAGATGCTTTAGCCTTTGCCAGCACAGGGGGAGCGACTCTAGATATAAAAGGTGCAACTAGGACATTTCCCTTCTCCCTGCTCCAGTAAACCCTTGGTGGCTACTTATCGTTAATACAATCAAAAGCAAACGAGAAATCCTTGGTTATATAGTACCTGTTTTCCCAGCTTATTTCCAGACAGATTTGGTTTGGGGGGTTGTTTTTTATATTGCCTTTCCTGGAAAGCTAATAGGGACTGGGAGACTTAAACCTATTAAAATTGATCTCTTGATATTTCTCATTCATTTTTATATTCAGATCATTCCATAATGAGAAAACATTTGGATTTGTCATACAGAATCTGATATGTCATGATTTACCCTACCCTATATCTTCTACATGAAGGGAGTATAAATTGACCTCTGTCACAGTCATATTTTCCTTATCCGTTTTGGGGGTGGGGGGGGGGGGGGGGTTGTGGCATGGAAACTGGCAAGTAAATATTCTAGAGAAGCTCCCAGCACAAAAATGAAAATGAAATATTTAATCTCCATGGGAACAGTTTATCATGGATGGAGGATTTCCCCCCAGATCAGACTGTGTGCTTCCAAGAACACATCCTGGAAATGGTGATTTCACATCAAAGCTGAAAAACGAAGTGGGAGGAGAAAAGAGGAGCTTTTGGGGAGGAGGGGGAACCTGGCTGCTGGTGTTCACCCACCCTATGCAGTCTCAACCTCTATGATCTAACTCCTATGGATTTAGTGTACATGTGAGCACTTCCACAGATTTTAAGCACTTCAGGCAGAAGTGCCATTGTTAGGTATTTAATCTGAAAGCAAAGAGGATCATCTTTCTTCCTTTCAAATCTAAATCCCTTGTTAGCTTAGTTTCTTAGGAGAAGAACACAATCAGATTTTTTTCCCCTCAATATAATTGAGAGTCAGGCTTTTTTTTTTTTTTTCTTTTCAAAGAAAAGTACAAGTTACAAAGGAATGCTTACTTTTATTGCCAGGGTTTTTTTCTGATCACTGAAGTGCACATGATGTGTCAACTTCTTAAATCCCTTTATTCTGTGTCCGAGTACATACTCTTCCAAATATTTTAATTTCAGTCTGCTGTGTCATTTTCTGCTTTCCTCAGAGGTTTTTCTTTTCATTGCAACGCTTTAAAACTTGACACCCACATAGCATCACACATCAAGGCCAACTTATCTTAAGTCTTAGACTTGCCACTCCAGTTAGTGGATTTCTACTTCTAGGCAGCAATGCAATGCACTTAATTGCTTGTGCCATTCTCCTGCAGCAGAAGAAAGCAAAATCTCAGGAATGGCACCTTCCACAACCCACAGTTGAACTAGGGCCCCCCCCCCGCCCCTATGACCCAGGATTTATCTTCTTTCTGCAAGTGACTGAATTTTCCTCATACACTGTTATGGTATTTCCTCAAATGTCTTGAGTCACAATACTTGGACTTCTCTTTTCTATGGCTTCTCTGCTTGAGAAGTTCTGCTCAGGCTCTGCAATAATGTAAATCTCAAATCATCTGCTCATGATCTTTGCACAGCTGAGGAGGTATGGATGTGTCCCAGCTACAAGCCAGCTTCAGAGCCTTGTGTTTCTAGTCTTGCTGGTTTGGATCTTGTCTGGGATTTGAGTAAATCTGACATTATTTGACAGCTGGTTTTAAAATGAGCTGGCGGCTTCTATTTTCTAAAGGGCCACGGTCGATACGGGATACTGGAGGTTTTGGTGGCATGCTCTCAACAGAAAAGCAGGCAGGGAT
This sequence comes from Gallinula chloropus, assembly GCF_964237585.1. Lineage (NCBI taxonomy): Eukaryota > Metazoa > Chordata > Aves > Gruiformes > Rallidae > Gallinula > Gallinula chloropus. The sequence continues at coordinate 13,922,512 of NC_140090.1, read as the reverse complement.
TGAATTAACATGCAATCTGAATTACTGGAGCATGCTGAAGCATCTTTTTAGATCAACTCAATTTCTTGTGAATGCAAACAACCTCCATGTGTTCATCCAGGACACCTTTTGGATTATTCCTTGGAACCCAGACTGTCAGAGAATTCAAAAGATTACCTCAGATATGTTACCTGTGCAAGCAACACCCTTTTATCCAAATGGATTTCAGAGTAGCAACATGCTGAGGGTAAGGTGGAAGTAACTTTTCATATGTCTATGCAAACATATTTAAGCAGAGGTTCTTAGAGCACTAGGAGCCTTCATTAGGAGACTACCACTGAAGTACTGCAAGCCTTAGCTTTGCTTCTGGCAGAGATAATTTGTAAAAATATATGGCTTCTGTAAACACCATCCAGGCCTGGCAAGCAAGGGGGTGGGGAGAGAAGGCCTAATCCTTGCTCATTCTGCAACATATCATTGATTTCCCTCAAAAAAGGAAATAGTCCACTTTTATCAGAACTTGGAAGCAAGCAGAAGAAACGTGAAGAGTAGCACAATCCAAGCTGCATCCCCATAAGGTGTCCACGTGGTGCCTGGGTGCTGGCTGAGCAGTGCCTCTTCAGGCTGAAGTCATTAGTCTGCCTTTGAAAGCATTCCAAAGTCAGCTCCCTTTTGGGAAGCACCAAGAAAGGAACAAACTTGCATCAACCACGATGGCAATCTTAGTGATTTTCTATTTCAATACCTTTTTTGAATAAAGAGTATAAGTTTGTTTGTGAGCTGATCTAATGCCTAGCAGATACGCTGAGCTGTGAGTAGGTTCCACCCTTCTAAAATTGCCGTGCTTGAAGGTTTCCCATGAACCACCTTCAAAACTGTGGGGCAAAAAGCTGTTCTTTTCCCATTTCCCATATGTGAAATGTGATAACAGTTCCTCTGAGGCTTGATTTACTGATGTTTGTAAAGCTCATGGTAGTTTCTGCTTGGGGATTTCAAAGGGCTGCACTTCTGTCTAGTGTAAGTACCCTGACTTCAGCAAAACTATGAACTAGATGGATATCTCCATCTTGTGCTAGTAACTCCTAACTAATCTTATTAAATACTTTCCAGACCCAGATCAATATCTGAAATGCACTCTGTCCTGTAATTAATCTGATGAGCCATGCTATCCATGTTTACGGGTCCTTTCAAATTTTTCTTCAGAGTTTTTTATTTTAAAATTAAACTGGTTTAGCAGAAGCAGGGTCACGATCTCTGTTTCTCAGTAGCTTTTTCATGCCCTTATTAAATATCCTGTACTGAGTGCACTCAGTAATTCAATGATCCTGCCCTGGTGAAGAGAGTTGGATAGCAGGGTCTTAAAGGCCCTGCGCAGGGACAGGTCTGGCAGTCTGATGGCTCATGTGTGAAAGGCCAGTCTGATAGATGTGTGGATTAATATCTCAGACATAAATGCATCATGAAGTGTGTGGACCTGCGTGAGTTAGACCAGCATCATGTCAGCACTCCTGGCTTTTGTCTCATGCAGTCATGTGTCCTCAAGTACATTTGGTCAGCTTCAGCTCTTGAGGCCAGGATCTACTTCTTGGTGAGGGCTGTATTGTGAGACCTGGGTCTTTTGGAGTGAAGGGTTATTCAACAACGACCCTGATGATCAGGGATGGAATAAGGTACTACTAATTAGCGAGGGTATAAGCCCACAACCTTAAGTTTTAGATGTCCTCCAGAAAAATGGGCATGTGATCTTAGTTGGGATGCCTGTCTTTCCTAGTAGTGTAGATGACAGCAAGACCCAGACAGAAGTAAACCATAAGAACAGAAGGAAATAATGGAATAATATTGTGACACAATTTTGTTGCCAGTGACCAGCAATCACATAGCTCACGAATGGGAGAGTGCAGCTGGAGGTAATTAACGTGCCACAGTTGTGCTTGGGCTCAGGACCACAGCTAGCTGGTCCAGTGTTGGCAACAACTTCCAGTTTGAGCAGGGAGTTGGACTGCAGACCTCCACATGTCCCTTCCAATATACTTTTCCAGGAGACTGTGACCCTGCCCAGGAATCCTGTCATGTTGCACAAAGCACAAATGTTCACAGAAAGGGGTGTAAGGGTGGGGAGAGGATATTGGATATAACCACAGAGAATCACAAGAGCTGTGAACAGCATTGCAACGCTGCTATCTTTTTCTTCATCAGTCTTTAGAGTCCATCTTTGGAAGGGACTCAGTTAATTGGAGGCATCAACAAGGAGGTCCTGGCGAAGTTTAAGGCAACAGGGACAATCGGAAGTGCAAGGTTGAGCCAGAACACTGAGATACTGGGTGGAAAGCAAAGTAGTGCGTACCAACCAGGGAGAGATTATCTAAACTCCAGAGTTTTCCACAGAAATCTGATTTTTTTCCTATTTCAGGAGGGGAAATCACAAACATTTTTTGTCTTAGATTTAAGGTTTCTCCATGAGACATAAAGAATATTGTACAACTGAAAATGCAGTTCTTGGAATCAGAGAGGCAATTTATTTCACCCCTTGGCCAGTGCAGGAGCTGCTGAAGATGTTCAAACATCTTGTAAATGAGGTTCATTCCAACCCCTTTTGTTATTTGAAGCTTACATGGTCATGGAGAGTTGAGGAGAGAAATGGGACCACCTGTTCCATCCCATCTCTAGAAACTGAAAGTACTTATCAGCACTTCATGTACTGATTTGTGTTAGGCACAGGCCTAGACTGCTCTTGGGCCTGATTCCGTCTTGCAGCCGGTACATGTGCTAGTCTGGAAACAGAGTCTGTTTAAGAATATCTTCCTTATCTCTGGGCCTGCCTCACTGTTCCCCTTGCATAAAGAGGAAAGCCTGACTGTCCAGCTTGTGAAAACCACCCCACAGCTAGGGACCTGTTGTATTTCAATTTTACCCTGGGACTGGTGACCCAGCCTTGGCCCGGAAAGCTAACGTGACCAACCAGAACAGTGCAGACTTGCCAGGAAAATGGCAAGCCCTGCTCTGCAAAGAACCACTCAGCTGGGCTGCTGCTCAGTGAGATGCGAGTATGAGAAAACCCGTCTCAGTTGGGATCTGGGGCTCAGCTTGGCCACATGTGTGGGCTTCACTAACAAGGCCACACAAGCACCCCCATCCCCTCAACTAAATTTTAGGAGAGTTCTCTGCACAGTTTGAGTATCCCAGTGTGGGGTGGGGGAAAGGGAGCAGCTCTGGGTCTCTTCTTGCCCTCCCTCCTCATGGGAATTAAACATGAGAGTTAAGTGCTTGGTTTTCTGAAGCTATTATTGGCAACCAATGCAAAATGTCCCTTTTCATGACAAGTAAATGACCTGCTAAGTACAAGCTATAAAAATTCAGGTCATGTTTTCTGTTTCATTAATATGCTGCCTGACAAAGCCTTTGCCTGCTGGGGCTCTCTGCTGGGGAATGGGAGTTCGAAAACCCTTAAGGATTTCTCACTGTTATTATGAGATAGAAAGGCAAACAAGCTTCTAAAGGAAGGAAGGCTCCCAAAAGACAGGCTGCCTTTGTGTCCTGATCTCATGAGCAACCACAGGAGGAGGGTAGTAATGCCATTTACACACACAGTCCCAGTAGTGTGGGGTTCGGATGCTTTTATGTTTCACTAATAGCTGGGCCTGAGTGTCCCAGAAGTCAATGGAAAGGTTTTCCTTGATTGAAACAGGCAGTAAACCAAAAATGTTATTCAGCCACAAAAATGTTTGCAAAGTTTGTAAGGAGGGGGAGAAAAGCAATATAAAACAGAAAGAGAATTCAAGGGAGAGCCTCTTTGAAATACTTTTCTACAAAAATATTGACTACAGTAGTCTTTGGGCCAGTAGCATCAAGAATTTACTGGAGACAGTTGCTTTTTCTGCATAAAACTATCTTTCAGAAATCAAAAAAGTGTCTCCCTGCAGGCAACATCCAATGTGGGTTCAGAGGCTGCATCTCTTCTAGGTGTTACTACAGGGCATTCACATAAAGGAGGTAGAGAGGACAGACTTTTGCTCACATGCTTGGCTAAGGCAAGATTAACTAAAGCTGGATTCTGCCACCATATAATTCTGGTAGATATTTGGATCCAAGACCTTTTCCCTGTGTAGGGAGTTTGAGCTTGAGGGAGTTTGAGGAGCAACTTTTTAAAAGGATAGATAATGGCAGGACAAGGGGGAATGGATTAAAGCTAAAGAAAGGAAGATTTAAATTGGATATTAGGGGGAAGTTTTTTAGAGAGAGAGTGGTGAGGTGCTGGAACAGGCTGCCCAGAGAGGTGATGGATGCCCTGTCCCTGGAGGTGTTCAAGGCGAGGTTGGATGGGGCCCTGGGCAGCCTTGTATAGATCCAGGCCTGGAGGTTGGTGGCCCAGCCTGTCAGAGGAGGGGTGGAACTCTATGATCCTTGGAGTCCCTTCCAACCCAGACCATTCTGTGATTTGCTTTTGCTCATGGCAATGTACACTGTGTTCTCTGGGCTTACAGGTTGGTAGTTGATGTGCTGGCAGTGATGTCGCGTTGCCCTGCCCAGGGCTGAGGTTTGGCTTTCTAGCTCCAGGTCAGCTCCCATTGGTCTTGTCCATCCTGCCTCCTCAGCTATGAGCTGATAAAGTGAGTTTCACATTGAGACCATGGAGGCTGAGATGCAGCAGAGAGATCTGAGGTGTAACCTGGCAGGTCAGTGCCACTCAGAGGGTTATAAATATTTCCTTGAGCCAACAGGTGTTTCCCAGTTTGGCATCTGGAGGTTCTGCTGAAACACTTCTTGCCAAAGGTGGGGTTTAGGGACCAGGCTGCTTGGTGCTGCGTTCTGTTTTTCACTATCATGTACTACCATGTACTTTGCTTTCTCCAGCACTCTTGCCTAGAATGTCAATGTTTTGGAGCAGCACTGCCAACCTCGTTCCAGGGATACTCAGCCTGCAATGAATGCATTGATTCATAGCTTATTTTTAAAGCCAGAAGGAATTGCTATGCTCATCTGCTCTGACCTCGAGCATGCAGTGGGCACAGGAGTATTTATAGCTCTGTTTACAGCATTCTGCTCTGTATACAAGCCAATAAGGACAAGAAAAGAGCAGGTCCCTGCCCCAGTGTAGGTCTGACAGCCACTACAAGCTCAACTGTTTTATTAAAGCATTGCCCTCGGTAAATGGCAGGGCAGACAAGCCCAGCCAAGTCCAGGCCATGTCACCCACACACAGGACTTACTGCGCGTACAGCTGTGGCCTTTTTGTAGCAGAAGCAGAGATAAGCTCCAGGTGCAAGGACAGACAGCTGGGAAATCCTGGGTTTGTGCTTTAGTGTCTCTTAGTCTCCACGCTGAGCCTGTCTTGCATCTTCTCTTGGGGGATCATCTCTCCTATGTTCTAACCATACAGAAGCAGCCCAAAAGATGCATAAAGTCACTTGATAGGATGGCTGAAATGAGCCTAGGGAATACTAAAGAACTTGCAGGGAGGTGAGGGACAGTCACCACCAACTGCAGCTGCTGCAGCTCTCCCTGAACAGTATTTCTCAATGTGTGCTCCCTGCTTTGGATTCAGAGATGCAGGCTAAGACTCAGCATGCTCCAGAGCACCGTGGTGCTGCATCTCAGACGTGGTGCTTGAACTGACCTGCCCAAAGCTCAAGCACTCCACGAAGATAACCTCTCCTGTATGTGTGGGACGACAACAACTAAAATTGAAGGAATGCTAAAAGATGCCTTGCTTCCCACTTGCCACGTCCTGCCTTCAGATCTCACAGCATACAGCCAGTGTCCAGACCATTTTTCTTTTTCCTCTGCTCAATCCTGTTGCTTTAGCTCTTGATGTGTGGTGAGTGTCTAACAAGAAACCTGAGCATTAACTAGCTATGTTAACTAGACAGATTAGCTAGTTTTTCTTCCTGTTTGATGTCAGATTTCTGCAGGTTAGTGCCCCGTGACTGCTTTTGGACTGCCAGATCAACATAAGAAGCCTTTGTCATTCCAATTCCAGTAAAAAAGCAATTGCAATATTTCTTATAATAAGATTTTCATAGCTAAATTTTGTTAGTATTCTGATTGATATGTGTCCTGTCAGGTTCAAATTCCCCTGAGAGCCTGCCTTCTTCATCAGACTCTATTTGTGAGGGAACTGTAACATTGTACATCCCTCGGATGAAATCCCCAAGAGGGAAAATAATTGTCTTTTTACATGCAGAAATGGTAAAATCAGCTGGAGCTAATGCTTTGAGAGTTAAGAGAATCAGTTATTAATATTTCTGCATAGAGACAACACGGCCACTGAGGCCCTTTCAACTCTGAATCTCAGTTTTGCTCTTGGGCAAAGTATATGCAGTCATCTCTAATCTGTTCCATCTCTCCTCAAGCAGCTCACCCAGCAGTGTGAACAAATTGCCTGGAAATGTCGTCATCGGGCTTCATCTGGCACTATCTTCCCTTCTGTCTGGGTCATTGATTTCCTCATCTCCCCTGCTTTAAAACTCACATCATACATTAATTTGCGGCTCTCCAGTACTGAAGCAGCTGCACTGTGCCTTCCCTGCTCAACACCAGCAGCTTTCAGCCTCTGAAGTGTCCTTCACTGCTGCTCGTACGAAGACCTCCCGAACGTGTCTCAAGTGGCCTCCCTGCCTGCTACATAACAGTATGTGCCCTGCCAGCTTTTGTTTCATCACAGAGCTTAAAGCCATTCTGCTTTTGGAAATTGGGTAAGATTTGGTCTCCTTCCTACAATGACTCAGTGTGCTGGAGAAATCGCTCCTTCCTTGTACGAGCAGCTACCGTGGAGCTCTCAGAGCTGTGCCAGCCTCTGCTAGCCACCAGCTGCCCTCCAGAGAGCCCCACAGCCAGCAAGGAGTTGGGGCTGCTCCACACTCTGGTCTTATGATTGCTAAATATAGAGTCCATTGATAAATAACATAAATGCATGAAGGGCACAGGAACCGACAATTGCTGCAGCACTGTCTTAGCTAATACAGCCTTTTCCTTTCCTCTGTGCACCAAATTCATACTTATTTCTCATTGCAAGAGTGTCCAGGATCAGGCCTTCAATATGTAATTCAGCCCAGAGAAATGATTCTGTAAGAGATAAAGCTTTATCTTGCTACTCACTGGTGCTGTGGCCGCTGTTCGCTTGCACTGGTCAGAGTTTATTCCCAGTCCTGGTTTGCTGCCATCATTTAATAGCCAGGTACCAGTCAGCTCCTGTTATCAGACATGTTTGCTGAGCTGAAGCCAGCCAGGGCAGCTAAGCCACAAACTTTTACCTACTGTAGGTTTGCACACTATTCCCAAGGATCTAATCTGCCTAGCAGAATTATAACTTTCCTTGCGTTTTATTAGGGGCAATAAAGTTCCACCTTTCCTCAGGGCTTGTAAACTGAGCACGTCTGACATGGAAATAAGTGCAAGATGGTGAGGCCTCAAATGTGAAACCTTTTAACAATAAATTGTTAGCTTAACAGGAATAATTCAAAGGAAATGTCAGATAAAATGAGTCTGTTTCCTAGGGAAGTGTGTTCTTTTATAAAGCTCCGCTGATCCTCTAGAAACCAAACTGGCAGTCTCTTTGTTTTGCAGCCAGATTCCTCATCCTATGCCTGGAATATGTCCGGAAAAATATTTCTAGAGAATCCCCTATTATAAATAACCTGGAGGAGGGAAGTATTCTATGTATACTTCCTAAAACAAAGAACGTCGAGCTGCAAAAGGGCATGGAGAAAGGGCTGATCTCTTGTACTAGGGAAGAAAAAAAAAATCTTGATCTTTAGACTGATGTTCACAGTGTGTGCTCAGGGTGAGTCACATGTAAGGCAAATTGAGATAAGAGCAAGACTCCTGAAAGAAAGCTACTGATTTCAATCTCTGTTCCTCACTTACAAGGTCTTTGCTGTAGGAATAAAAGCTCTGCACTACCTTGTAATGTCTCCTTGTTAAAAGGTGCAGAACCACCAGCTCCCCAGAGTCTTCTTGTCTGTGCATTTGCTGTCTGATTTGCATGTATAATGCCTCTCTGGGTTTTGGGTTGGTTTTTTATAATTTGTGACCTGTGTATAGAGGGTGCTGGTGGTCAGGCTGTCACAGCCCTCTTGCAGCTGTTAACAGCCACAACACATCCCATCTTTAGCCGTGCTGGCTCTTAAGCAGTCACATTTATCAGTTTTATGTAGTTGCATGTGAATATCACTAGATGTCCTCTACTGCTAAGTAGCTTCATCATAATCTATGCCAAGCACTACAGAGATATTCAGTGAAATGAATCTCAGCTGTTTAAGCTGTCTTTTTTAATGGCTTCATTGTTCCTAGTGCATAGATGCACAGCAATATGTCTCATCATTCCTTCATTATCTGGAGGAGTGATCCGCTACCTCTTACCAAATGGACCTACAGGGACAGCAAAGCTATTGTATTGGTTTCGTGCAGATTTGGAGCCCTCTGACACATCATAGGAGCCCTCAACTTCTTCCTTTGCCTCTCATTTGAGACTGAGCTATCAGACAGGGCTCAGGATTTGCACTCCTGGTGCCCTTCTCCAAATTCAACACCAGAAGTCAGGCCAATGGGGCTCCACTCTTGCAGGATCTCATCCGGTGCAGGACGGTGCATATGTCACTGCAGGGTGCAGTTGGGTACAGCTCCCTGCTCCAGCACAGCCCAGCTACCCACCAGACAGCCACACCAATAGCGCCTTGGGTTAGCTCATGGGAGGGCCACCACATGCCCTCAAACCCCATCTCCACCCTCTGTCTTCTCTGCAGTGACCTATCCCCAGCTACGTGGCACGGGTGGGAACTTCTGCAGACAATAATCTTACCCATTGCACTGTTCCTGCAGAGAAAACACTGCTTTTTGGGGGGGGCAAACAGCTGCTGCCTTGCTGCCACGCTGTGCAAGCCCCTGTGCTTGCAGCCACCGGCTGCAGACCTCAGCCTGCATGCAGTGTGCCAGGGGAGGGCAAGGGAAGCATCCCCAGCCAGCCCAAAAAGGCAGCTGCCAGCAAAACAAGCCAAGAGGCTCCTGCTGTGTTAACCCGACAGCTTTAATACGAGATAATAAACAGCCACATTCATCCACCCCTAATAGTGAAATATTATGCTATATAAATAATGCGTCCTCTTATTTGGAGAGAGTTTGCCTGAAGTATAGCCTGACCTGAGCAGTTCAGAGACTGTACTGTCACTTTAATCTATTAAGTGCAGCTGAAACAGCCTGGAAATGTCGTGTGCTTAAAGCCGTATGGGGGGAGACCTTGGCTGAAATTTTAAGGCACTTTTTTCTTTTATCTTTGTATTAAGTTTCACAGTTTGAAGTGTTGCCCATCCCGTGCTTGTGTCCCCCAGAGGAAGGCTGGTAAGGGGGGAGGTGGGGGGGTGTCTTCGTGCCACCACCTCTGCTGTCAAACTGAAAGTGAAGTTTTGTTTGAGGGCTCCTTGGGGTGACTCAGCAGGATACAAAAATGCACTTAAATAGGAGTTACATTGTGTAAGTGCTCAACCACAGCAGCAATTCCCCTTTAGCAATGTTGTTAACTAATATGCACTACAAGAAATTTAATGTTGTTCCAGATACTGGCTGGAATTGAAAGAGGAGTTTTTGGCTTTCCTCCTTACATAATTTTAGTGTTTCTTATGGGCAGGAAGGCTGCTGAGAACTGAGGAATACCCCAGAGACCTGACACACAGGAGCTTTTTCTCTGAAAAGTTACTGACTGGAATGAAATGCACTAGGGATTTTCAGGCTTGGGTGTCTGAATTTCTGATTGATTTGGCTTGGTTTAGAAAGACAGCTATCTCCACAGGAGCAGAAATGTGCCTGCTCTGAAGGGGTGATGAGTTTAAGATGCCCAAGTACAAAGCAAGATACTTAGATTTTGAGATATAAACCTGAAACATCTGTCCTAACAGGCCTGTTGTGTCCTCAGTATTTAGTGAATGTGTCCACACCTTCAAGGGTGTTTTGAGGTTCACTGATGGGTACCTCTTGCCAATGTAGCATACTGCTCACCAGCAGCTTCACCAGTGCTGCCCTTGCTCACAGCAAGAGGTGCTGATAGCAAAAAGCCCCAAACTCCTCATTCCCAGCCACCTCCATTGCTGTGCTGCACAAAGCTGCTGACAAAGTCTGCCCTCAGGAAACTGAGGGGACCCAGAAGGAAAATCTGCTGCTAACAGAGGAACCGAGTTCACATATAGACCTGTGACTCCTGTTGACAAACACATGTCTTAGAAACCCAGCTGTCGATTCCTGGGGACAAAATGCCTCTGTCCCATGATTGGGTCAGGAAAGCCTGCAGGGTTTCCCCTGTACACTTCTCCTGTGTCTCAAAACGGGGTGAGATTAGCAGGGAATTTGCAGGGTGAGCTGGCACAGGTGCTGTGGTCAGGCATGCTGCGGCTGCTTGCGGTGGGTCTTCACCCTCTCACCTCATCTGTGCTGCTGGACCAATGCAGATTTTGCAGCAGAGACTCCTGCATCTTGTTTGTAAAATGGTGGCATGCTCCTCTGTCTCTTATTCATGTGGGCAGGACAGTGTGGAGGCTCTCACTTGTTTGGTGCATGCCACGGCAGGGTGCCAGACTGCCTCAGGTAGACATTTTCAGGGAGTAACTGGGGTGTATGTAATGCTAATTTGGCACAGAAGGGGAGCTGGGACTGTTTGCTTGTCTGTAAGAACCAATTTGAATTACATACATCTACTTTGCGAGCTGGTGTGGAAGTGAGCCCTGACCCAGCAAGGTTAAATTAGCAAGTGCCTAAATCTCAGGTGCCCTGAGATGTTCTGGGAGCTTGGCATGTGCCTACACACCCTGGATGCTCTGGCTGTAGGATGTAGGATGCGGGGCAGAGCCAAACCCATCATCCCTTACTCACATGGATTATTCTCACGCAGGTACTGCCTGCATCCGCTGCGCTCTGTGTGAGGATGAATGAGGGCGCTTGCAGAAGCAGGGATTTTGCTCCCATCAGCTACAAGGAGAAGGTGTGAGGTGGCAAAAGAGCGTGCGGGTGAGATAAGGAGTGATGCTTTGGTTCTGTCTCCCAGCACCCAGGGCACAGGGAAGAGGTAGGAATCCACCACCCGTGTGTTCCCTGAGGTCCCGTCTGGGATGAGCCCTGTTGTATAAGACACAAATTCTGCTATTGTGATAGAAGTTGATAAGACTTCCTTGTATTTAGTGTGTGTGTATATATATATATGCGAGTGTGTGCACAGAGAAGCGGGTTCTTGACCTCACAGTGTGTGTCGCGCTCGCCTGTCACGAGCTCCGTTTGTACACTCCCGTGCCCCGGCTGCTGCCCTGTTCCCCCAGCAGCGCCCACAGAGATGCGGTTGTTTCCCCTCCTCCCCCCTCCTCCTCTGCTGGCGGCTGCACAGCCCCCGCGGCCCGGAGGGACGCTCCGCTCCCTTTCAGCCACGGTCTGCCCGGGGTGCCGGGAGGGGAGAGGCGAGGCACCGGCCGCTCGTCCGCCCGGACGGCTTAAGGTGCCGCCGCCCGCTCCCGCCGCCGCGGTCCACCTTAACGCGGCGGCGGCTGCGGCGGCGGACGGGCCCATTGCCGCGCCGGGGGTCGGCGGTCCCCGGGCTCCCCCCCGGGAGCCGCCGAGCCGCCCCGTGCCCGCCGGAGCGCGGCGTAAAAATGTGTCAAAAGTGAGAATCACGCCGCCGTCACCGAGCCGCAGGTGATGGCGGGTTCCGGCCACCACCGAGAAACCCCTCGGCGGCGGCGCCCGGCCCGGCCCCCGGCGGCGGGGCCGGGCTATTTATAGCAGCCGCCGCGGCGATATAAGCGATGGCCGGGTGCGGGCTCCCCTGCCGCGGCCGGCGGGGCGGGAGCGGGCGGGGGCCGGCGGCGCAGCCCGGCCGCGGGCGCCTCTCGGCGGGCATGGGCGGGCGCTGAGGGCGCGGCGCGGCCCCGGCAGCCCGGGTGAGCGGGGCCTGGGGGGCGGGGGGGGGGGGGGAAGAACTCGGGGTTGGGTGGTGCTTTTATAGCAGGGGAAACAAAACCAAACCGGCGATAAACCGCAGTTTGTTTCGCCTCTCCTCCCCACGGAGCGAGGGAGTGCGGGAGAGGAGTTCCGGCGCTCCACGCGTGAAAAGCCCGCGGGAGGGGCGGGAGCAGCGTGACACCCAGCGCTAACTGCAGCGGGGCTTCCCCTCTCCCCTCTCTTCTCCCCCCAGTGATTCCAGCTGAAATGCGGTGCTCCGCTCTGGCATGAGCCCCCCCGCCCCCGCCGGGAGGAGCGCTCCCCGGGCACCGCCGCTTTCCCTGGCCGCAGATCGGTGTCGGGAAGAAAGGACTGTCGCCGACTGTCGCCGTAGAGCCGCCGCTCTCAGCAACGCCAGGCGCCGGGCTCGGGACGGTACGGTCGCTTTGTGCCGCGGGTCTCGCTGGGCGGCGGCGGCGGTGGGTTTTGGGTGGCCCGGGGGGGGTCTCTTTACTTCCCCGCTGAACGCTTGAAAACGGGCTGTTTAAAGCGATGGTCGGACCGCTGTGGGTCTCGTGTCTTCTGGGGGGTGTGGGGGGAGAGGGGCTCCCCCCGGGTTTCGTTATGTAATGAAAGATCTTTGTGAATTGAGGGTTTGATGGATTTTTGTTGGCTTTGGTGTTACATCCCCCCACACACACCCGCCCAGCAGATTAGGAGCCGCGCTGGTGGTCTCCTGCTTTCCTTACCCCTGGCGTGTCTGATCAGTGTATTGCAAGACTCCTTGTCTAGGATGAAAACTGCTCTTGGGCCACTAAGTACTTGGAGAAAGCTTCCAGGTTCACGTGTTGGGGTTGGTTGGTAGACTTCTAGAAGGAAGATACAGATGCTGCCCATTACAAGGAAACAAGGAGGGGAGAGGTACCTTTGCTTGGTTTTACTTTTTGTCTGCTTTAAGAAAACGAACAGAACTACAGCTGAAGGATTGCTGGGGATTAGAGAGAAAACTTGTTGCTCTTTGCTTTTTTTTCTTTTTTTTTCTTCTTTTCTGTTTTTTTAAACGGCTCGAGTGCCCTAGAAACAGCGTTTAGAAAACCCTGCCTCCCAGATGGAGGAACTAAGGTAAAGCCATGCTGGCTGCAATTTGAGGAGCAAGTTAAGAGTTAGACCTTGGGTGGACCAGTCTCAGCATCCTGTGCTTGGCTGTTCTAGTATCCCCCTGATCACTGTATGCAACAAATTGGGACTTCATGCTGCAGCGGTTTGGAGTGAAGGCTGGAGTTTCGTTTCAAGAGAAAAGAGCAGGATCGAGTCCTGATCCTCATGGGAGGGTTTCCCCCAGCGTAGGTACCTGCAGCACTTGTGCACCCATCAACTCAGGTGGCACTTTCCTATATTAGTCACCCACTGTTACAAAAGTGTGCAAATCTAAGCTACCAAGTATCTTAAATCATCCAAGTTGGGATTTTGGTGGCAGGCTTAAAGGGATGCTACTGACTGGAAGTGTTCTATTTTTGTCTAATCTGGAAACTGTTGTTCATGCAGTAGTTGGTACTAAGAACAAGCACACCGATTTTTATAGTCATACCTGGATATAGATGCTCTTTCTAAATTTTCACTGTGAAATTACCCAGTTAGCTCAGGCCCTTTCTGCACAAGAGAGACATTTCAAAGGCCTAAGACAGTCATTATTTTCCTTTGTGAAAGGTGCGTGTCTGTTGCCCTGAATCTGACAAGGGCATTGCAGAAATGGGGTTTATTAATTTAAGAAAAACTGTGAGAAAATAACAGAGAGAACAAGGGTGTGGCAAGGAAATTGTGAAGTGATAGTTTTAAAGAAAACACAACCCACCTCTCAGTAGCATAGCTTTGGACTGCCTTATAGAGATAGGTTTTCTTTCATATATTTGAGTCTGAAAATACAAAGTTGACAGCATCTCTTTAAAAACAATGGCACATATAGAAAGTGAGTACTCTTCATATTTTAGCCCTGCATCAGTTTGTTTGACTGGCTTTGATTTTGTTCCGTTCCAGGAGATATCCCATATGGTAGAGTCCAGATTGCCGTGGGTCAAACACTCCACTAGCATGATTCCCAAATCACAGCAGCTGCACCAGGGGCAGAGCTGGTCCAGCATCTGCTTTCAGAAATGATGTGAAAGGCAGTTTCTATTTATTGAAGTTTTTGGTGGGTGTTTTCATGAGCTCAAAAATTTTTGCAGAGGAACTAAGAATTACAGAAACAAAGGTTGCCTTCTTCATGGGGGGAGTTTTTGATATGTGTTGTGCTGAGTGGTGTTTTGTTTGGGTTTTTTCTTAAACTGGGTCTGAAGCTAAGAAAAAGGAGGAATAAAATTGTTTAGGCCTGTGGTTAGAGAGGACTTCTTTCCTTCTCCCCACACCAGACATGGTGTGTGGGGGCTGAAAGGAGGAAGATGAGTCCTGTACTTGACCTGGTGTTGTCTTGGCTAAGTAGTACACAAGGGCAACATAAGGACAAGTGAGTATAGGACGAATGAATGCAATGAATTGTTCTTGTTGATGTTCTGTTGTGGTTCCTTAGAGGTCTCCTTTAACTGTGGATAGAAACAGTATCCCATACCCAGGAGTTGCATGACCTTTCAGCTCGCACCACATGCTGTCAGTGGTGCTTTGCTGTCAAGACCATCAGGGCAAAAACTTGACTCTCTTCTGCCCTTAATTCTGGATGACCTGCTGGGTGCAGGTGAGTCAATTCATTAGGATGAACCAGTCTGTCCTATGAAAGTTCTAGGCTCCAGACTTCAACTGTGGAATAGTGGTTATATGGTTTTGCCTGGTTTGGTTGCTTTGTGTTGCTGCTGCGATGCTGCCGCTCCTGGTGGCTCCTTGCTCCGGAATTGCTCAGCCTTTGCAGCCTGCCTGGGGCTGTGGTGTCCCTGGTTGTGGGAGCTGCCCTTGCCTCAGGGTTGTAATTTCTCCAGGACTGTGCATCCCTTTACCTCTCCTACTTGCAGAGGTGGAGGCTGGAGGGATTGCATCTCAGCAGGGGAATGTGCAGCCCAGATGCAGAGGGGACTCCAGGCTCTGGAGAAAGAGAATATTAACATGAATCCATAGAAACCAAGAGGGGAGTGTTTTTTTTAACACGATGGCAATGTTTGCATAAGATTTTTACTGTCAGAAATATGTAGATCAGGGTTGAGGGGACAAAATCAATATGGAAAATGTGGAATTCATTTTCAGGCTTCCAAGACAGTACTATAGACAGGGCTGAGGAAGAGAAGCGGTGTTAAAAGATATGGAAATGTGCTTTGAAAGTGACCTTTCAAAGATCAACAATATTATTCTTGGTGTCTGTAGCACCCAAGTTTAATGAAGTATAAAGCAGAAGGGGTTGGGAGGATTTGGTCCAAGTGAAAACAGAATGAGTGTGGGACTGGCAGATGGCAGGAATGTTAGCTCACTCCTTGGTGTCATTATTGCTGCTCTCCCCTGTTGTTGCTTACAGAGGGACTTGACAGAAGATACTTAGTGGGGAGGAGAGTGCAGCCTTCCTTTTCTATTTGAATGTCACTGACTGTGGGTTTTTTTCCATGGGGAGATAAACATCCAGTGCCCCAGAGGGTCACATCCTGAGTGTTTGTATCCAATGTAAATCTAGAGCAAGTCCATCAACTTCCATGACATCTGCAATAAGCCATGAGTGGGTCCTTCTGTATAGAGAGGAAAAATGTAACTTCAGGTGCTGAATTTTTTTGCATACTCTTTTTTTTCCTCTTTTTTTTTTCCTTTTTTTGAGATGTATGACTTTTATTCTCTGTTTGAGAATGTAGTGGAGCAATTGCTGGTCTATGTGTGCACGCATATGTGAGAAAATGTCAGCGGAGGAGTAATACATATGGAAGTCTTGCTTAGGGATATGGAAAACTGGCCACCTGTTCTTAGATGATGAAATAATTATACAAAAATACGTTTCCCGAAATAATGATTGAAGGAAGAGGTGGGGCAGGGTTGGGGATGTTTTTTAGTTGGCTGTACTTGTAGTACTTATGGTAGTTATTACTAACTCTCCTGCTAATTTTACTGCTTCAAACACTTGTGCTTCTGTGAGTGGTGGGTAGTGTTGCACAGACATATAGGTTTCATCAGAAACCAGTCCAATGGCTGGAGCTAGCTGAAGAGATGGGAAGCCTGCCCCCAGGTACTTTCTTTGTCACAGGGCACCCAAAGGTGAGTAGGCAAAGGTCCGCAATTCCTACAGATAACCAGTAACTGTGAACCTCATTCTCATTGAGACCACTTTTCTTCTTTCTAAAATGGGTTAGTAGACGTTTCTTCATTGTGTGCTGTGTTGGGAGCATAAATGTGGCAAATGGTGAGATATTTACGTGCCTTCTGAAGTATCTGAGATACTCCAAGATTGGATTCCTCTTCCCGCTGCTTCTCTTGTGGCCAGAATTGACAATCAGAACTGCTCAGTGTTTCGACAACTGAGGGTTTTTCAATTATTTTTTTGCTAAATCTTGTTTGTCTCAGAATTTGTTTGCCATTGATGGTCTTGAGATTAAAGTCTTGAACTACTTTCTTGTATTTTCTTCTACTGCTACTATAGAGCAGCTTAAAAAAAAACGTGCTGACACCCCTTCACCTCTCAGATAACGAAATGCCTGCCTCTCCTTCAGAAAGTCTGCTTCTGGAATGAATGTTGTGCCAGATATATGACTTGATTCAGTGTGGTAAAAAATGGTTTATTCTTTCTTCATCCCTCTCTGCTCTCCACTACCTAAGCCTTCTTTGTTGCTGCAGATTTGACACAGTTTCATACAAAGCCTCTTTTGAATGTACACCAGTTCTCGTTCCCATATTAACTTATTAAACGTGCCTGAAATGGGCGCTTCGTTGCATGGAGAGGAAAATCTCTGTATTTTCCCAAAGGTTGGGGAAATACCCTTAAGTGGTTTGCTGACCTCTGCTCTCTCTGGTTATTGCCAACTCCTGACTGCATCTGCTGAGTTCATGGTGTGGAGGTGAGTGTCATGGAGTGCTTCCTGGCAACTGTTTCGCATCCGAATGGCGTAATGGTGACCCAGACCACTGCTTTACCTAGTGATCAGCGTTAATCTACTGAAGACCAAACATCTGCTCCAAGTTTCCATCCTCTCCAGTGAAAACAAGTACAACTGCATCAGTTCACAGCCTGTTTACAATAAACCTGGGGTGTGGGTTAACCTGGCTAAGTGTCTCCTGGGGTCAGGTCTGTTGCTCTTGTATGTGAAAATAAGTCTTGGTGTTCTTTCTGATTCACTGGAGTGTAAGGAAAGCAAGAAGGTCTTTCACTTACAGGCTCACTCATCAGCATATATTAGTAACGCTCATCAGCTTTTGACTGGAACGTTGATGGCATAATTACTCTAAAAGGGTAACATATTCAAAACTACCTGTGTGACTTTGGGAGTTAGATTCCTAAGAGTCTTAGTCATTATTTTAAACAGGAATCAGCTTTTTAAGCCACACATAGTCCTGGAAGCTTTAAGAAAAGGCTTCTGTTACCATGTCTTTAAAATGACAGTTTCTAGGATGAGGGTGGCAGCTCTGCTGCTCCACTCATTTCAGATATTAAATAAGGAGATTGAAGACACGACTACAAAAATACTGTGGAAAATAGATTCTCATGGGTAAACTTACTAGAGAAGTCCAAGATGTAGAAGGGTATTCAGTCACTTGACAGCAGGATGGATGTGAGCATGTATTTTCAGTTATGTCTTCAGGACAGCTAGGAGGATAACTGATGACTTGGCCATCACTGTAGACAGAGCAAAACATACACTTCTGCAGATGTGATTCGGTGCACTGAATTCAAACAACGTGTGACTGGAACAGTTCGAGTCACCAGGGCAAACATGGTTATCGGAAGAAACAGATAAACTGAGAAAACAGTCTTGCATGCTCTAGTATTTATGTTTGTGTGGGTAAAACTTTAATTTGCTATCAGTCTTAGGTTTCTTTTGAGCAGTGATGGATTAGTCCTGGTACTTGTGCACTTTTTAAAGCATTCCTGTAGCACTTGTAATGCAAAATGTATTTATTTTGCAACATACCTGTGAGATAGGGACCTACTATTTATCTCACACAGCTGGGGAACTGAAGTATTCAGCAGAGCTAAACACAGCATACAGGATCACACAGTAAAGTCACAGCAGGTCACACAGGAGTGCATTGAAACTGGGTCTCAGTTCCCATTAAAACCTCCAAGCTCTGGTTCACAGTCTTCCCATGAGTTTCTGCCTTGGTGCTTCTGAGGCAGCTTTGAGGCATTTCCTTGCCCAGGATAGCTGGGGTTTGTCTTTCCTAAGGAGGAAAGCTGGTGATATGGGGAGAAAGATGATGGATCTCTGGGGGAAGATGGGGAATGAGGAGCGTTCCCCCAACTAGAGATGCCACTACCGCTACTTTGGCAATCTCAGCTTCCTTAATGCTGGAACAGTCTGCGTCACAGCAATTGGAAGTCTGTTCCTCTGGGAAAATCCCTGCTCTTCCTGTGCCCAGATCCAGCTCTGTTCCTTTTAATAAAGTTGATGTGAGTGACTAGATTGACAATGAAGCCTTCTGCCCAGCTGCTGGCTGCACATCTGCTGCTGTCATACTGTAGCCCTGTCCTGCCTGGGCTCTCTCCATCCCAGCCTTGTGAGGGGTACCACTGTTTTGGTTTGGGGGAGGAAGCTGTTGAAAAAATGGCAGGAGGAATTTTTTCTGTTTTGATTGCATGGTGAGCAGTAACAGCATGGTGAGCAGTAACAATATGACTCTTATTGCACGGGCTGTATCCACGTTTATAGGATGCTATATTTAAAAAGGAGGAAAAAAATGAGTCATGGGGAGCTATGCTAATGCTCAGTATTTATGTCTACCTCTTGTGAGGCTGAAGGCAGTGGGAGTTGAGCAACACTCTTGTGAAGTGTCTAGAGGATTTATGGATCAAACTAAAGCCTGTTGAAGTCATCTGTAAGTCATCCTGTGCCTCACTTGGGGCCCATATCACATACTGTGTGCTGGTTACTTGAAATATCTGGGAGAGCTCAGTGCTGCTGACTTCCCTGAGCTGCGCTGGGAGCTGTAGCAGAGATGTTGCCCTCACAGCAGTTACTGCTTGTCTGCTAGAATGTTGCACCTCAGTCGGTGGCAGTAGATGGATGTCCCTGTGCCTCTGAGGCCATGCCCACAGCACCACACGAGCTGGTACGTGCACCCTGCGTGGGACAGGCAGACCCTGGGCACAGCTCGGCTTCTCCCTGCTCCACTACAAGAGCCTCAGTCACAAAGAGGAATAAGGTCAGGGTCTGCTGTGGTACGAGTTGCTGAAGCTCTCCTCCTAGAGCCTGCTTGGGATGCTGGGGTATGGATACTTTAGCTTATGGCATGTCTTGACACTAATTTGCACTTAATTATGAAGCGCAGAGGTTGGGTTTTGTTGTTCTGTGTCATTCAGAAGTTCTTTAATGCAGTACTGCTCTATTTGAGAATGTCAATGAATTCGGCTTTCCAAAGGTCTGCTTGCCAGTATGGCTTGGCTCTGGTTGTGTGTAGAGGAAGGGCTTTGACTGGGATTTCACTGCTGGGTGGGCAAGAACAGAGGATGGAGACAGACTCGCTGTGAACAAACCCAGGCAGTGTGATGTGCCCAGAAAATGCAGACTTAATAACAACAAGGTGCTCTGAAGCTTATTCGAGAGGAAGAGTTTTCAAAGTGAACAGGAAAATGAAGTCTTCAGGTTTCTTGGGGTTTTTGTTTTGTTGCGGTTTGTTAGGGGGTTTTCGTTGGGTTTTTTTAAGAATTTGTCATATGACTAGGAAAATCAGCATGTTTAAGCTTCCTTCGGTATATTTTTGTGGGGTACACTGGCAAACAGAAAAGGCTTTAGTAGTGTAAGGCTGGTTCTGGTTTGTGGAAGCAAAATACTTGCTCATCTTGCAGATCTAAGAGGTTGAAAAGCTCTTGAATAGGGATCTGCTATTTGCATTGCTGGAAGCACAAAGCCTAATGGCGAGTCTGATATGCAATAGCTAAACAAAGACCCACCCAACCCAACTTAAAAGGATGTTAAGGGACTTTGGTGCAGTGGGAATCCCATCCATTTTTTTCTGGAACTAACCTTCCCACTAATAGGGCTGCTAAAACACTCCCTGCAGCATGTCACTAGGATCCCAGTCCCTCCTAAAAAGCATTTAGAGGATTTTTCTTCTAGTTTGTGAACCTATGATACAAGCTCTTTGTCACTTGTTTTTTGTTGTAACACATAAAAACACCAAAAAGGTAAGAAATGACCAAAAAGTAACACTATGCAAATGGAATTTAATCTTTCAGGCACATCCAGACACTTACTGGCTCTGTTATCTGCACTCAACTTACCCAAATAGCTCTTAAGTGGTCTGCATAGACAGCTGGCAATTAAGTAGAGATTGTGATCTTCAGAAAATATGTAGCTAATGTCTTGTGTAATACTTGGTATGGAAGTGTTAGTGCCCCCAGTGTAAGCACAAGACTTGCCAGGTGGAGAACAGCTATCTGTAAAGTAGGACTCTTTGGGAAGAACTAATTGGTACCAGGCACTCAATTTCAGAGCCATTCGGAGAGCTTTTGCTGTCGGGTGATGAACTGGGAAGGGGAAGATCACAGAAGGAATCCTTTCAGCTCAGGAGTGCTCACTGCTGAGCTGCAGATGGGAGGTTGGTTTGATGGCTGCTGGCATTTGTTGGGGACAAGAGTCCCCAGTTAAGCTTGGAGGAGGAGGAGACATGCCCTAGCGTTCTAGCAAAACCCCAAGCTGTTGTGAATTGTTTTTGTGAAAGGACAGTGCAGCATCAAGTATTGCCATCGTTCTGAGCAGCATATGACCTCACTGTTAGGCACCTGCCTAGCCCCAAGTCTATATCTGACATAACCAACCTTGGATAAGGCAGGTATCACTTGAGCCCATCCTGTGCACACCCTGCTTTGCATCCACCTGAAGAGACCTTGGCAGTAGCTGGTGAGGGGTGGTAACCCAGGGTTAAGAGTCCAAGTGTTACAATGAGCCATAGTGATGAGGTGGACTTGAATGAGTAGCTGCAGCTCTTCCCTCAGAAAACATTTTGTAGCTCAAGGGCAGAGCTCTGGGACAGAGATTTCTCTGTTTCCTCCACATGTTGTGGATGCTTTAAAATTTAATCTGCAAACAGGCAAAATAGCTGGCATGAGGAGCTGAGCAAACCATTTGCTTTTCTTGAGGTTTGGTCTGAAAAGCCCTGTTTCAGTGCTCTGTTGAGCATTTCCTCTCTGCATTCTGCAGAATGGCTCCTCACATCACAGGGGTGTGGAAGAGATGCTGCATCACCCCTGTCCTGTGAGCTATGAGATTTACCTGTGGAGTGTTAGGTCCATCTTCAAAAATTTGGCTTGGACTGAACGCTTGCAGAGTGTAAGAAGTCTTTCATATTAATCAGCAAAGTTAGCTAAGAGTAATTTCTTATTCTTTTTGCAGTGTAGCAAGTCTGTTTAATTAAACATCTGGGATTTGAATTATTTAATAACAGAACCATTTCAATCCAGTCTTCTGTTGGTAAAGATCTGCAACCCATTTTTATTCCTTGGGTTTTTAAATTAGGAGCTTCAAAAACTCTTCGAAGCTCAGGAGGACAGTTTACTGGATCCAGGAGAGCAGAGAAATACAATTCTTTTTCTAAGGTCTCCTGAGCACAGCAAGTCGCTCCCTGTTGTTTACATACCGGCTTCACAAGAATATGGGTATAAATGTTAGGTTGTCAAAGCAAAGGCAACAAAATCATGTTGTCAGATGTATCCTGCATTGAAGCATCTGTGTGGTTTTGTGCAGCATAATAAATCCTTTTGCTGCACAGAACATTGGAGCAGCTTTCCAGTTTGGAGGTCAGATTGACTTATCTGTTTTGGGGAGGAAAAAAAAATAGAGAAAAATAACATTACTTGCAGTTCACATGGACTTGGAAAGGCTCACAAAGAGGTGGATGGGTCTAGCTGAGAGCTGGGAAGAGTTAAGCTAAAGAGGTGAGGGGTTGCGGAACTTGGGCAGTGGATGGAGGTCTACCACCACAATGGCAATGAATGAGGAGCTGGGGAAGGTGAAGAAGGCCCTTCTAGCATCTGTGATGGGGGCAGAGAGGCAGGCAGCCCTGGGCAGGGTGTCTGTGGGCAGCGGGAGGTGAGGGACTTGCTGACAAAGCCACTCAGCCCTCACAAGCTCCTGAAATGCCTCCTAACCTTGGGAGTTAGTGTGCTCCTGTTCCCCTTGAGACTGGTGCACTTCAAAAGCCTTGTTGAGCGGAGGGGTGGGTGGACACAGTGGGTGGAGCTGATGACCCAAAATATCATTTCCCCTTCCTAAGGCTGGGCGTATACCAAACTTGTGTCTCTGTGTGGTAAAAAGAATATGAACCAAAAGTGCTGAGAGATGCAGTGGTTAAATTGAAACATGCTGTGGCAGGATGAAAGTAATCTTGTCCCTTACCAGCCCTTAATGCTCTGGGGCTTTATTTATTTCCTTTTTTTTTCAAGTGGCTGCAATCCATGCCATCTCTATCTGCTTTTAATAGAGTTCTATATGCAGAAACATGTCAAGACACCATCAGGGTAAACCATCCCAGGTTGTGTTATAACTCACAAAGTCAAGATAAAACATTAGAGCATCTACAGTTGTCTTTCAGTTCAAACTTTATTTTTGCAGTGTGCTTGAAGTACGTGAACACGATCCCTGTGTGCAGTGAACGTCCCTTAGGGAGAACCCAACAGTTCAAAGAAGGGCCAAATCCAAATTTCTTGCTTGTTCTGTGAGTCTGGTATGTAAAGTATGACACAAATGAGATACTTACCTGAGTTACCAAGACTAAGGCTAACATCTCTTTGCTTGGTGTTTAAAAATGATGGCACTATACAGGCACAGGAAAGGTATATGGGATCTACCATAACATCAGAGCAACACATCGCTGTATCCCACTATTTCTGAGAAAAGACCTTGATGTCTTAACTCCATTGTGACTTTGCAGCAGGACAGTGTGTGGTGGACAGAAGAAAAAAATGGAATTTCCTGGACTTTGCTGTGGCAGAACCTAAATATTTCTGTGAAAATTCTCAGCTGAGATCTGTAGGGGATTAAAACTCAGGAGAATCTGAGCAAAGAAGCCTGTTTGCATATGAGAGCAGAGTAACTGAACCAAAGCAATGCTCTGGAAGAGCTAATCAAGGACCAGGGATGATTCTTTGAATGTATCTCTTGATTTGACCTCAGGAGTCTAGACTTTGTCCACTTACTTTGTTCAGTTCATGTGCGGTCTCATCTTTGAAACAAACCCTCCCAGGTAAAGCAGGAGGTCTCCATGCTTGTGTTACCCAGTGCTTTATAACACTGCAGGTACAGCTGCAGATGGTACCACTCACATTTAAGGAAAAGTGTGTTCAACCCCAGTAAATGATGAGCAGTGTGGTGATGCTGGTGTTTAACCAGTGTTTTATCCTCTTGTCCCACCGAAGGTCCATCCCCTCGCCAGTGCCTAGCAGTGTGTGTGCTCCGTGTTGCTGCAGGGTGGGAGCTCACTGGTGGGTCAGCTGTAGGCCAGCATATCATCCCATCCCATCCCATCCCATCCCATCCCATCCCATCCCATCCCATCCCATCCCATCCCATCCCATCCCATCCCATCCCATCCCATCCCATCCCATCCCATCCCTCTGGGACAGCATCGCTTCAGGAAATGTGACTGCACAGCCTCTGGAAATCTGTTTGTGCATCATCTTTGGTGCAGGGCACTGAGAGGCTGGGTCCCTTCAAGGCTGACTTCTGAAGTGAGTATAGCTGTGTGTGGTGTGTTTCTCCCCTGTGAGCACTAGAGCCAATTTACAGGGCAAAAGCAGATGTTACGGTTTGGTGCGGGTGAAAGCTGCTTTGTGATGATGGCAGTGGAGGGTGTTCCTCTCCCTCTAACTGGGAAGAGACTCTGCTGATCCTTTTTTTTTTCTTCTTCTTTTTTTTTTTCCCTAAATGACAATTGATTTTTGAGGGGTTTTATCTTTTCCTGAAGTTATGAGTGAATTCCTGATGTGATTGCACAAAGGTAGTGGTGGTTGGAGCCCTGCTGTTGCCTCGTTCATCGGAGGTGCTTCACGAGAGTGCAAAACACTTTTGAGGTATGATTTCCCATAGCATGCTAATCCAGTGAAGTGCTGCAGACTCGCTTGCTGGCACTGTTTAAATCCATAATGCAACACCACCTGCCAAACCACGGGGCATAATGGAAGTGTTAATGAATGTACATATATACCCTCCCACGCTGCTGTGAGTTGAATGACTGAAAAGTTGAGGCAGAGGATTTAGATTGAGCACAGATGGAACAGGCTTAGGGTGTCCTGATGCAGTTCTGTACTGAAACAGGGGGGTGAGGGGTGGCTACAGCGTTCTGAAGTTGGATCAACTGACCCACAGGGTGTTTTCGAAGAGGTGTGGATTTTTGAGTGCTGCTCTCTGGTATATGGAATCACCCACTCATGACACCTGAGAAGAAATTTGACCATCCAACAGCAAAGCACAGGTACTGAGGACTCAAGTACATTTTTTCTGAAGAGGTATCCTTGGGGGATGCCTCTTTCTGGTGCTGGCACTCAATACAGGGAGGACTTGTCATGCATGGATAAACTCTGTTCCTCAAGGGTGATTTGGCCAGTTGCCCACTGGTCTGAGTATCAAAGGTGTGTGTTTGCCACTGGGAGGGCTTGCCCAGGCTGGCAGGGAGCAGGAGGAGGACAGCAGGGAGCAGTGCAGCGAAGCCAAAGAGGAGGGCTGAGATAAGGCACCAGGGCCAGCCTGACACATGGCTGGAATGCTGGCAGTGTGCATTCACCCTGTCCTCAGAAGGGTCCCCAGGGATGCTGTGTCCATGTGCAGCTGTGGGCTGCCATGAGTAGGGCAAAGGAGGGGTCCGTGCATCCCCTCCCCATCCTGCTCCTCATTGCAGTAACTAGCCCTGAGCTCTGGCCCCACTTTCAGACAAACCTGTCTCTTTCAGACAAACCTGTTGGATTTGCCAAGTAGAGAGTTGCCTCTCCATCATCTTGTAATGACTCTGGAAAAAAATTATTATGGATGGTGGGCCAGTGACAAGATCTTGGAGTCTTTCAAGTGACAGAGTAGTGACATGGACCCAGGAAAGGCCTGGAAAATAGCCTGCCATGTGGTTCTGGGATTTAAAGTAATGACATTCTACCCAAAACCTGCAAAGTGCCTACTTGTGTAAACCTGGGAGGTGGCTGTTCTTTTATCTTCTGAATGGCATGCTGGTGAAGTTCTACTAAAGGTACATGCTGTGCTCCTCTGTACCTGCGTATGAGCTGTGGGGAACCAGGGCTGTCCTTGACCCATCAGTCGTGAAGTTGACAGGATTCCCTCACCCCTGAAATGCTCTTACCAGAGTCCTTTGCGTCCTTCAGCTCTTTACAGCTGACTGAGGAGATGCAAAGTGTGTTTGCCAGGAGGGAAGAGAGTCTTTAAAAAGCCATTTACATCTGGTAGCAACACTAGAGATATAAAAAGCATTGAATACTGAATTGAGCCTGACTGGAAGATGAACTTCGAGCCAAATGCTTTGACTGATTTGTGGGAGGGTGACTGGAATGAGCTGGCCATGTACCCTTTCTAGCCATAAACCATCTCCAAAGCATCTGTAGGTGCCATGAAGTCTGCATTGGCTCAGACAGGCCTGCCCTGTGCTTATCTTGGTGTCCATAAAAGTACAGTGCAATGAGCCATCAAGGAGCTGGGTGGGGGGTAGGTGCACAGCGTGGTCAGGATATTGTCGAGCACCCATTGTTTTGGCAGGGAGATGCGGGACTGTGGTGGAGAAGGCAAGGTGAAGCTGTGAGTTCATGCTAGGCAGTTTTTGACACTGCCCAGGATACACCTCCCTACAGCTCTGCAGTGCCTGAATTTGGCATGTGGACCACTCTGCCTGCCCAGGGCAGTGCCAGCTGAGGCCAGCAGTGCTGTACTGTGCACATCTGGCTCCATCACCAGCAGCCAGGCCATGTGCAGGCAGCAGAGCATCTGGCTGCAAATCAAATGCTGCCACAGCGCTGGGCTATTGCTTTGGAAACCTTGCTGAGCAGTATAACTGAGCAGCAAAACCACCTAGGGCAGTGGATTTGGGGTCTTTATATTGGTGTGTCAGCAGGCTGGGATGTGTAGGAGGGAAGCTGCCCATTTCCAGGGATTGTGTGAGCAGGAAGGGCAGCTATTGGAATTCGAAGCCACTTCCTCCACTATAAATTTGTTCTTGTTGTGTTATCTCTGGCTGGGCAGGGCAGGAGAACATCTTGGATATCTGATTTTTTGCTACAGTATGTTTAGGTCAGCTTCATCAGTTCCATGATAACATAGGAGAGGCATTCCTGGCCTCACTAGCAAAAAATTTTCAGGAGTAATACAGGAATCTGTCATCCCCTGATGTCTCTCGAGAGCTTAGGAAATAAATGAGTAAGGAAAGGGATGGTGGATTTAAACACATAGAAGGGATAGAAGTAAAAGTAGCTGAGCCATCTGCTTCCTCGGGGCCTAGTCTCGTGTGCAGGGATGCTCTCATTTCACGCCTTAGCAAAAGGCTTGGATCAGTCTCCAGTGGACACCCCTATACTGGAACCCATATGGTTTTAATCGAGGTCTGGGCGTTACAGGAATGGATCTCGTGTAGCTGCTTTCCGGTCACATATCTGGATTCTCCTACAAAAGTGGTGGCAATAGTGCTGCAGCTCTACAGATGACCTAAAGCGTTGTTTTTAATTAAAAACCAAATTAAAAATCTGGCGTCTGCATCTGAGCATTGGCTTGTCAGAAACAGGGATCTTCATACATGTTTTGAAAAGGGCACTAAATCACCAAGAGAAGCCAGCTGAAGATTAAGGGAGTGGTTGGGGGAGGCGGAGGAGGAGTTGGGGGAGGGAAGTGGAGTTTGTTTTGGATGAGATTTGTCAGTATGATTGATGCATGCTGGACTGCATTTACATACAGATCAGGACGCTGAGAAGCACGTGCTTCCAAGTAAGTATGATTGAGCACCCAAGCCCAGCCTGGCCACAGGAAAGCTGCTGCTCAGTGCTACGACAAGGGAAGGGCTCCTTATCACTTAAGGATTTGCAGCCGGGGGAGATGGGGAACCGCCTACCACCTAAGCAATTTCCAGTGACGTGGCTTTTTATTATTATTATTTGTTCAGATTATAATTCCATGTTTCCTGAAATAACTACCAAGTATTCATCAGGCAGCTACTGCCTTTAGCTGCCTTTTGTGTGAATCTCAAGTGCTTCATTACTCCCCTGGTGCGCTTTCTTTCTCTTACAGTAAATCTGAGCAGCATCTGCACGGTGGGGGAGGTGATGCCATCTTGGGTTGAAAAAGAGAAAAGGTCTGGCTGGCACTGGAAGCTGGTGAGGACTTTAGGGAGCACAGCCCTCAGGGTGCAGCATGGTTTTTCACTGGAGGAGAATTCATGAGGCCACATCTAGGACCCACAACTACATTGCCCAAATTCAAAACCCAACCAGTTGCAGCTCTTTATTGCTGGGGTGAGGATTTTATTTTTAAACAACAGTTGGTTTATGACTTTTTTTTTTTTCTTCTTCCACTTCAGT
This sequence comes from Gallinula chloropus, assembly GCF_964237585.1. NCBI lineage: Eukaryota > Metazoa > Chordata > Aves > Gruiformes > Rallidae > Gallinula > Gallinula chloropus. The sequence continues at coordinate 13,894,959 of NC_140090.1, read as the reverse complement.
AGCAATGTCATAGTGCTTTGATCACTGCTCCAAAGGGAAATGCCTGTAATTTCCTGTGTAGGTCTTACCAGGTGTTGGGCTCCATCAGATCTCCTGGAAGCTGATGGGAGTTGAGAGTGCTCTCACCTGACAAGGTTTTCCTTATTAGAAAACCTCAGAGAGTTGAAATTTCGCTTAGATTTTGAATAACTTAATGCCAGAACTACAAAGGGCATCAAGCTCTGGCTTCCTGCACGATGGATCTCTTCCATGCTGACTTACCACTGAAGGCTTGCACATGGCCCAGTTTGGCTTGGTGTGTCCTTTTTGAGGCACTCTGACCAGCAGGAAATCTGACAGACTGGTGGAAACTTGGCAAAGGGTTAATCATATTTCTTTAATAATAGTTGGCGGTAGCTGTTCATACACCTACAGGTCCTTTGGCTTTCGAAGGATTGAGACATGGTCATGCCAACTTGAGGGCAGAATTCCTGAAGTTCATTTGGGCCTGATCAGCATGACTCAAGGGATGCAGCTGTCCTCTAAAAGGGCGCGTCCCATGTTTCAAGGGTTCTCAGTAGCTCCCAGTCCAAGGAATTGCCTGTAACGCATAAGGCTGAACTATTTTGGAACCTGGCGAGCGTCTCCGGGTGTGTCATGGTGGTTGTGTGGCCACAGCCAGTAGTCTGCAAAAGAAACAGAGAGGGAAGTGTTCAGATCTTGCAGAGTTTCAGCCCTGGAGGCATTGCATGGAGCTGCTAATGCTTGCAAACTGGCCAGGTAAAAGGGCGTAACCGAGTGAGCTGTGGCTAGAGGAAGAGTTATTAATTGCAACCGTAGGAGTAGTTGGCAGCCTTTGTGGCTCATAGCCTTCCTCGGCCTCAGGTGAAGTGGTTGTCTTCAGGTACACAGAGCTCTGTCAGGTCGTATGTGAAAACCTATCCATGGACCAAAGCAAGCTGATGATAGAAAAATTCCCTTGGCTATGGGCTGATGGAATTGGTTGGCATACGTACATACATAAGTATATGCTAAATCTCTGTCTATTTCTCTAGCAGAGGCAGGCTCCCGAAAGTTGTCAGGCTTTGGAGAGCTGCAGCAGAGGAGCAGGGAGCTGGTGGTTCCCACACAGACTCTGCTGCAGCTTTTTCTTGAGATTTCATAACAAAATTAAGCAATTTGTGTCACGTGTTGCCATGGAGACTGTAAATCACTGTCATGCTGGGCTTCTCTGCCAGGGAGCCACTGTCTTTGATTGCACTAACGTCTCCTGCAAATCCAGGGCTTGGTTTTGACATCATTTACCTGTTGTAAAGGGTTTGCCCTGGGAGCTCTGTCTCCAGAAGAGCTGGAACCAGGGATCAGGATGCTCTCATGCTGAATATCAAATATCTAGACTCAATTTTATTATTGTCCTGCGTGGCCACACCTCCACTCAGATGAACAGAAATTATAATGATTTACACAAGCTGAGATCTGTCCCACTTGTATTCAGGGCAGGTTTTGCAACAAGTATGGGGATTAGATACACGGCCTACATCTTGTGGTGACCTGTTGATGCTTTGTGGTCCAGTCACACAAAGTAAGCTGAATTTCTCCATCCTCAGTGGTTTTTATTTTACTTGGCTGCTCCAAGGGGCAACCTCAGCCCTTCCACTCCATCCCCATGCCCTGACAGGTAAATTTGGGTTTCATGAAGTCTGTTATGCCTCCATAAAAAAAAAACCCTTTTGTAGAAGAGGTGCAGCCTCACTGACAGTCTTGGGTCTGTGGGGGTCTTTTAGGGGTTATTTTTTGTTAGTTTGTTTTTTCCCCCTGCCACCTTCCCCTAAAGTAGCCACACTTCTGACTGACTCAGCATTACTGGTTTGTTCTGTTGGGACACAGATCTCGCCAGTGCATATGAAGACGATGGTATAAATCAGCCTAACCCAGAGCCCTGACGGCATTCATCAGCGTAGGGTAAGAATGCTTCTCTTGGCTCCCTCAAAATAAACAACTATATAAATTGTAAGATTATTATCATCAGAGCTTATTAGCGTATTACCGCATGCTGCTTTGTATTCAGACAATAGATAAAAACGTCTGTGCTTTGTTTTTTTTTCCTCAGTCAGATCTACAGCAAACACGCTTATTCTTGCTCCTATCTGAGGAGGACTGTCAGTACTCTTGCCAAAAACACATGAAAATCAGCCCAAGTCTTGTGCATTTGCCCGTAGTGACATAAGCAGCCGGTGCGGAAGCTCTGCACACATTTGGAAGTGTTTAATGTTTTCCAGGAGGTGACACATGTTGTTTTTAAGGTTTGATTTATTGGCTGGTTTAGATTATAATCTTGTCAAGGCATGAGCTGTCTTCTTGCTTTCGTTATCAGGGCAGGTGGAGGTGTAGAGGGATTGAAGTACTTGGCTTTCAGAGGGTTTGCATTACGTACCTGCATGTTGGGAGCAGGGGACCTGCCATCTCAGTAGGCTGTTTCCATGAACTATATAAACAGCCCTGCAGAAACATCTAAACTTGCTGCCTTGTAACACTCAGCAGAAGTTTTCATCTGTTCTTGCTAACATCACTGAAACTATGGGGGGTTGTGCTCAACAAACCAGCCTACACTTCTTAATTTTTTTTTAATTATCTTTTTTTGTTCAGTTCTTGCTGCTGTTCCAGGCTACATAATGCTGAGTCTGACAGCTTAGATGTGCAATATGACCAATTTTCTGGAAACAATGGGAAGCAAATGCCCTGATTCAACCCATAAGCATGTTGGGCAGCATTGCAGTTTGTGCAATGGCCTAAATATTATCCTAGTACTTTGAGGGGTGTTTCATGCAAAATAAACTGGAGGCCACTTAGGAGCAAGTTAAAGGCACTGATACTAAATGTCAGTGAAAATATAACGTTTGTTTGTGGAACAGTAGTGTGTGGGTTTATGATGAGGTCAAAAATGATGCACAGAGTATGGTTTTCACAGCTGAGGCCTGTCCCCCGCCATGTTGGTAACAATCGGCCTTTCATACCACCCGGCTTGAGCTGCTCTGCTGTGTAAAGAAGGATGGGGTGAAATCTTGGTGACAGGCAAAGCAAAAAATTGTCATCAAATGTTTTTGGTTTTTTTTTTTTTTTGGTGGGGGGCAGGGTTTTAGCAAGAGCCTTTGTCCTAAACAGCTTGTGAGGATCGATTGGTCCTAGCAGGATTATACAGAAAGAAAATGGCCTTACAAGGAAAAAATGAGAAATTTAGTTGAAATTCATAGGTTTCTATCTGGCCAAGCATGCTGCTTGTTAATGATGTGATCTTGTAAAAAAGTTGCTTACTCTCCCTAAAACATGGATAAGAAACTTTCTGTGGGATTTTGGTGATGACCCGCAGTAAGACTGGTTCAGATCTCAGCTTGATCTCCTTCTCCCCATCCAGCAGCTGTTGCTTGCAGTGATCATTTAGAAAACAGCAGACTTGATCATGTTTCTTCTTCCTCTGAAAATTTTGGCTTGTTTCAATTTGGATAAGAGGCCTTTGCAGTTCTTATCCTCAGCAATCTCACCTCTGTGGTCAACCTCTCTCTCCCTCTTACAGGATTTTCTTTTTAGAGGAGAAAGAGCGACAGTTCCTATACATTTGATTCAAGGAGAGATATATGGTACCTAACTGTAGTTAGGCATGGAAGCATTTAATTTATACAATATACAGAATATGCATATGGGAAGTTATTCTTGTTTGCAGAAGTACCTCCAAGTGCAAGCTGAACCTTGTAATTATATGTGGTGGAGAGGATGGGGCAGAGGCGATTCCCCAGTTTTAAAAAATGAGGGGTTTTCTGTTTGGCATTGAGCTGTGACTGTAGGTAGGAATGTAACTCAGAGTTGTGTCCTGCTGGCACTAGTTGGATTATGGTTTGATGATAAGAGGCAAGAAATAGCAAGGAAGCCTTCTCATGCTTACCTTGTGGACAGGAAAAGCATAGGGTGAATGATGATCATGTTTCATTGTCTCAGTATTGTCTTAGGGCATTGCTATAGTTTGAATGATGCAGTCATGGCATGCCTCAGATCACCTGCTGGCAATAAATGTTTTGGTGGGTTATATTTTAGATTACAACTCAAATTCAGATACAGCTGCTCTGACCAGATTCTGTTTTTCACATAAGGAAACCTTAATCTCAAATGTGAATAGTCGCAACTGGGTTTATTTTGTGTCCTTTCAGGCAATTGCCTGCATGCATGGGAAGGTAGGTACATAGCGGAGGGAAAAGCTGGTTATTGGAGCTGTGAAATGATTGTGAAAAGCCCTTTCTCTGAGTGGGGTCTCCAGTATGCAGTAAGGCATGTGGGCCCACCAAGGAGGTGCCTTTGTGATTCAGTAATTTGGATTAAACTGAAATAGGGGTTTAAGAGAAAGGGACTAGATACTAGAAAATAAACTTGAGAATCTGATATATTCTTCAATATGAAATCAAACCATTAGGGACTTAGGCTTTTGGCTCTTTGAAAAATGGTCCAAGTTGGCATTTGGGCCTTTCTGGAAATGAAGAGTAAAAGTATTTTGTTTGAAAAATAGCAAAATGAAAGAATTTCTGGGTAAAAAATGTTATATACTATAGGCTGAAATAAAATAATAGTTAGTGTCTCAATTTGCAGTGTGCATGCAGCAGCCCTGCGTTCTCACCTCCTAGGCACCACCTGGGTCAGCCTGCAGCACATTGACCTTACTCAGTGCTCTCTGAGAAACAAAAGGTTAAAGTCCTCATCTTTTGAAGTAAAATCCCCGTGTTTTTTGAGAAAGGCTCCAAAAGCTGGTGTGGGGAAGTGGGGATACAAATGTAGGTGCTGACAGTTTACCCCAGAGAAGGTAGCAAAGAGCAGCTCTCATTCCCCCTCAGCTCAGACCCCCAGCCAGCACCTGCATCTAGAAAGGCACAAGCAGAACCAGAATGGATGGGAAAACTAGAATGGATGGGGAAAACTCTAATGGATGTGAGCATGTGCCTGCAGAAAGTGTCACCACAGCTGCTCCTGCACTGTACAGATTGCATCAAGAAAGCTGATACCAAAGAAGTCAGCTGCCCTCTCTTGAGCCTTGGGGTTTGTTTGGGTTTGGTTTTTTAACTGTCTGAAAAGCATCCCTGAAAATGCAGTGGTCATTCAAATTTGGGAGACAGACACCTGTTTGCTATGTGATTTGAGTAAGCATCGCTGCTGACCACAAGCAGGTGGAGGGCACTGCCCTCTGAAGCATATGTACAAAACTGCTTGCCTGGCTGCTTAAATAAGCAGTCACTGCTGTTGAGTGCTGAAATGGGCTGTCCAGTAATGGCTGCCTCTTCTCCTTTCTCCCCACACATGTGCTGTTGCCCAGTTGCAGCTGGTGATTTTTTTTTTCCTTCTTTCTTTTAAGAGTCAGTTCCTCTGTGGCTCACCCGAGATGAGAGGAGCGGTGTGACCACACTGCAGGGGAAGCTGCTCTCCTGGATCTCTGGGCTGTGTCATAGCCACAGAAACCAGACTATTTAAAATAAATAAATAAATAAATAAATAAATAAAACCCCCACCTGCCATTCCTGGCCTGCTGCCTTGTTTTTATTCTTGAACTTGAAAATGAGGGAGAAGAAAGCAGCTAAGTGCGTTTTTGTCTGCCAGCAGAGCCAGGATTGGACCTTTGACTCTGGTTTCATCCATCATCACTAGTTCTGCCTGCAGATCTGGCCCTAGGATGTAACATGCTGTTTAATGTTTGATGTATCTTGGGTTAAGCAGCAAAGAATTGCAAGGCTCTGGCTTCTCAATGGGATTTGATCAATGGCAACTGGAAATTATCTGGAGCTTGACAGATGCACTGACCCAGGGTGAATTTTGCCTTGGCCAAGATGGATTTGGGCCCTACAGGAGAGGTGTTCAGGTGATAAAAGTTTTCCACGCATGTTTGGTGACAACTAGTAACCAATATAGACATGGCAGGAATAAACAAGCCACAGCACTGGGGTTGTCTGCATTTCTGAGTGATGGGCCTGGGTTGCAGTAGAGCTGTTGGGGAGGGTAGGTGCTGCTGCTCCTGTCCAGAATTACTTTGGACGTCAGTACTGCTTTCATCCTCCCTTCTTAGGCAGCAAGGAAAAGCTGCCTTGTGCATGCTGCCCTCTTTCTTTTGCTAACAAGTGATCTGAGATGATCTCTTTCTCCAGCAGGTTTAGCACACCAGAAACATGGCTACAAGTGCTGTTCCCAGCGAAAACCTCCCCACGTACAAGCTGGTGGTGGTTGGAGACGGTGGTGTGGGGAAGAGCGCTCTCACCATTCAGTTTTTCCAGAAGATTTTTGTACCGGACTATGACCCAACTATTGAAGACTCATACCTGAAGCACACAGAAATAGATGGGCAATGGGCAATTCTTGATGGTAAGCAAACTACTCTTGTGGTCCTTTCCCTTCTAGTTGAGCATAATTGCAAATAGACCTCGAGGCCTCCCACAGCATGTTGTGTCCTTGCATCTCTCCTACTTTTCTCTGGGCTGCCAGGAATTTGAGTGCAAACTGGCCTGTGAGCTGAGACACGTGGTCTGCAGCTGATCTTCAGCAAAGCTTCTGCTTCCAGTTGCTCTGGTTCCAGTTCTGCCCAGCAATGTATCTTGCAGGAGTGTCAAAACCTGTAGATCATCACAGACATTTAGGGTAGGCTTCTACTAAGGGTGAATTATAACACTGTGATGTGGCTGTTGCTAACGATGCTTCATTGTGGTTAAGCTCATCTCCTGGGAAATAACAGAGTGGGTAACTGAATGAAGGTTATAACCAGAAAGAACATTTAATCAAAACTGCCAACCACTGACAGTGAAGAATTTTAACACCTTTTTAACTGCTATCATTCAGGCACGCTGACTTTGTATCTAGCTACCTGTTTCATTTAAACATGGGTAGGGTACCAGTTTAGACAGCTGCTGTAACCAAGATCTTTTAGCTCTTGGAAGAAAGACAGGCTTTTTAGAAAACAAACAAACAAAACCCCCACAACACCAACCAACCCTCCAAACTCCAAAATATCTTGATTATGCAGGTAAGGAAAAATCCCTGTTACCTAAAACTGCAACTCACTAGTTTATGTTGCAAGAGACAGACTGACCACAGTCACACATGGACTCTTGCTGTCAGTTACAAATTTTGTTTGGCTTTATACAACAATTGGGTAGAACATAAAAGCAAGTATGCCTTAGTTACCCAAGTGCGTGTATGTGACCACTAAATTCGATGTCACTTGTGTTGAGTTCCTACCTGTACCCTCTTCTCATGAAAGTGCTCAAGGTCTTTGGTGTCTTTGCATATTTATCATTGGTGTGTGGGGACAGGAAATGGGGATTGGCATGAGTGGTGGAACGTAGAGGTTGGTGGGGTTTGCTGTGAAGACTGAGCTTGGTCTGGAAACTCAAGAGCTTAGTTGCACTAAGAATTTATCAGATACAGTTTAGTGAATATAAATGGCCCAAATGTCCTTAAAAAACAGCCTTTACTTAGTCTTTAAACAAACAAACAAACAAACAACTTAATCTTGCCAACACTTGTTCATTTAAATATGTTAGTAGTTGATAGCTGATATGAAGGAATATTTGTGAAATCTGTGCCCAAATGTGTCTCTTCTTTTTTGCATCAAAGATACCTGCTCTCACTTAACCGTAACATTATGTATCGGTGCACCTTTATTTTAGAAATGCCAGTGTTGTATAAAAGAAATAAATCCAATCCTGCTGTAAATTAAATCAGTCTTTCTTTTTAGTTCAGAATCCAGCACTCTGAAATGAGCAACCTTTATCTTTGCTGGTGTGCCCCATGTTCTGATAGAGTGGTGTCAGCTGCTGTGTGCATTGCTGTGGGCTGAACCAGCCTGGGTTTTGTAAATTATTCTAAAGCAGGATAGGTATCTTTCACTGAATATTTGGAATTTTTTGTTTAGTCAAAAAAACCACCACAACCCTGACCTGGGATAGGAGTGGGGAAATACGTTGTTCTCTAACAAAGAGAAACTTAACCATTTGTTTTAAAGAAAAAAGCCTTTCTTTTGCTCAAATGGAGTTCAGTGGCTGTGCTTGGGCTGAACTAATTGAGCCACAGCCTTGAGTGGTATGTTGGGAATCCCTGACGTTCAGAGTTCATGGGCCCACAGATGCCTTATGGCCACAGAAGCGAAACTGCAGCTTCTCCTTCTCTTTCCTACTGCTCGAGATTTCGAACAGTCAGAATTTTGGAAGGAAGGCAGTGTTCTTGCTTGGAAAAGCATGTGAGCCTTTACCATCTGCCAGTAGAAACAGGGCACAAAGACTGACTCTCACATGTGCTTTCTGCCACAGCTTTCTGTCATAGGCTTTGGATCTAGGCCATTCTTGGAGGTTACCATATACTTGGACAGATGCTCTTGCTGTGGTTACACGCGGTTGCATGAATCATGGTATAAAATTAGGAACAAACATGATAGGAAGGGTAAAGATTCCTCATGATAACTTCTAGACTTTCCATTTGTTCTTTATGGCCAAATCCTTTACAAGCTGACATTTCATGCAGTGCTTGGTGGGGGGAAGAAGCTGCCCACTCCCAAAATAGGAACTAGTTTTAGAAATTGAGACTGCCAAGTGAGGATATAGTGCGAGGGGCTCCGTAAATTTTTAACTTTGCAGAAATAGTTATTAAAAAATCCAACCCACAAACAAATAAGATTGGTGTCCAACAATTTAATTAAAAGAAACCCCCATAGCCCACCCTCTTCAAGGCTGTTGCTTGAGCAGTTCTGTACAAAGCATCTCTGGCATTTGGTATCTACACCAGCATTATGTTGTTAAAAAAACTCTCTTGTGCTAGCCAGCTTGCATAAAGCATTTGGCTTCCCTCCATGAAGACCTCCACCCACATTTATTCAATAGCACTAACTGGCAGTGTGATGAAATGTTGGACTTGAATTTTTTTCCTATGCTGAAATCTCTCACTGAAACCAGACTTAAATGGAATAGGCTTTTATTTCAGATTTTAGTCCTTGGAGCCAAACCTGCATTCAAACTCTTGTTTTATCTATTTATTCTATGGTATGGGCATGTCTCTGTCTACTTGCTTACCAAAGGAGAGTCTGTGATGGTTCCCTGCCTCCCAGAAGATGATAGGACCTGTGCTTGGAGTCTTGAAGTCCAGCACTACACACAAGTACTTTATTGTCGGCCTTACACTGCTTTATAAGGACACTCATGCAGTGTTTTGAGTACAAGTGTTGCGGAGTGGAACAGGACACTTCACCTGAATAAGGGATGCAAAGGCAATTTGTGGCTAGCCCATTTTTCAGTTGCTGCCACCCCAAAGAGGCACTAAGACCAGCATCCAACTTTTTCTGCATATGTTATCCTCATTTATTCCCTGCTGTGGAATCAGCACAGCAATGTGCTTAGTTAAATGCATTCACACGTAGGTGCCTTATAGACACATCAGGCCAGAATTAAGTGGGGGCCAGGGTTAATCCACTTTGATTAGCTGTTGCTCCAATCGAGTTGCTATCATTAATTTTGTACGCTCCTTTCTGTGTGCAGGCTAACTTAGCAATTAGCAGAGGATTTCTTCTGATGTGGCTGCAAAATGCCAGTCTGGAATTACTAATCTGGGCATGAAGCCAGAAGTGGAATACACTAAGACAGCAAAAAGTTCCCAGTGGTTCAAAATTCCTTATGGTTCATAAACCACTTGTAGATAAAAAGGTGATGAGGAGAGGATGAGATGGCCACAAGCCCATGGTGTGGACATGTTGATGAACTGGGCTAATCTCTTAGCTGTCAGTAGGGCTGTGCCAGATGGTACCACCAAAGCAAGAAGTTGTGCATGTGTGTTGTGTGAAAGGAGGCTGTGGTCTCCCTCCTCTTCCCATTCCTTCCCCTGGTATGATTTAGCTGAAACTCTCACGGTCTACAAGTTGCCTTCCTACTCCCACACTTCAGTTTTCCTTTATTTCCCTTCTTCCAAGTCCTCCTCTCAATCCTTAGGTGGCCTCGCACTGGACTGAACCCTGTTATCCATCTCCCTTGAGTAACACCAAACACTGTTCCTTCCCTTGGGCTTCCTCTCTGCCTTTCCACCCATATCTCCCATAGATGCCTTGCTGCTGAGAGCTTTTGCTGGTACTCATCCCAGGATGGGCTGTCTGCTTTTCTCTTCAGGAAGCTTGGGAACAGTTCAGCCAGGAGGCCAATGGGAGATCAAAGGTCACTTCAGACTTGCAGGCAGAAGTGTTGGTCTGCAGCTTACTTAGGTTTTTTTATTTAAACTTTGGGTAGCATCATTGAAAGGATTAACATTCAAATTAAGTTTGTACTTTCATCCTTTTATTTGTGTGTACAGTATTTTCCCTCCCTTAATTGCTGGGATTTTGCAACCTTGAAAAAGGGGGTTTTGTCTTGGGTTGTGGGGATTTTTTTTCTGCCAGGAAAATTTTGATGTTGCAACATGGAAAACACAAGGCTTTGAATACTTGTCCTTTGTTAAAGAAAGAGCTTCTTTAAGGGCTTGCTTCTTTATTCTGTTTATTGATGTGGAACTCTTTCTTCTGAAGGCCCCTCTTTTCTTTTTCCTTAAAGAAAGGGCAAGAATTCAAGTACTCAAGTTTTCCATGTTATAACATCTGTGTATTTAGTTAGGGCACAGAAGAAGGGCTCATAAAAGCCCCAGTGTTTCCTTGTCGCGTGTTTTTCCCCGAGGAAAAGCTCTTGTGCTAGGGGCAGCATGGCTGTATCTGAGAAGGAGCAGAAGCATCAGTGGCCAAGTGAAGCATCTATATCGTCTTGCTTACAGCACAGGCACCTCATACCTCTTCAAGGTGACTTGGGGTGTTTGAATAAAGGATATAAGCCATGGCTCCTGTGTTCCCATCTGCTCAGTGCCCAGAATATTCCTCAGCTGAGGCTAATGTCTGATGGGGAATGCCCTCTCCTATCACACTGCTGATGGAAGGAACACAAAGACTCTGGGATGGCTTAGAGAGACAAGAGCCATGAGGTGTCCAGCTCTAACCTGTGGTCCCCTGACAGTGCCATGTCCCAGTTCTACTCTTTGCTCCAGGTTCTTTTCCTGTGCTTCCTATGAAGACATCGAAGAAGGAGAAAATGCCTGGTGTCAGACTCCTTTGAGCTGCTCTTCTGCCTGGAGTTATGAACCCAGGTTCCTGTCTGCCTGCTGATGTATCCAGCCCCTTAAAGGCTTGCACACATGCTGTACATACCTAGCCAAAGGGATTTCATGGCAGACTACTTGCAAAAGTCAAGTTGTACACATTGTGCTCTCCTTTCTGTGCATGAGATCAAGGTAGACAGACAACAGTGTCCTGTCCCTGAGCTTCATGGTGTGCAGCCACTTTTCTGGGTGCTGGAGGGCAAAGTGCTTCAAGAGCTGTGTTGAGCAGCTTTCAGGACTGGCTGCAGCAATGTGCAATCACTGCTTGGAAGGGGTTGCTGCTGTCTGATTCAGGCAGTAAAACCCAAGGGGTGAAGGATAGGGAATGGGTTTAACCTGCCTGTCTGGTCATCTTTGGCTCCTTAGATGTCATGGACAGTGGAGAAACTCTCTTAAGTTGATCTATACACCTAGTTGCCCAGCAATGTAAAGGTAAAGATGTAGGAGGGAATGAAAATAGTTATGAGAATAGAGGAACCCACCTGCACAACCAGATCTTGACTCCCTGAAGGCTGGGAAGGCTGAGTCTGAACTGAGTCCAGACCAGGCTTAGAACAAGCGATGCTGTGACTTAGATTTCATAGTAGGTGTCTGCCCTTAGCTTAGATTTGCATGCTGTGTCTCTGGATGGGCATTTAGAGCACTGTTGGTCACAGAGACATTGCCAGGTCACAGGGACATTGCCACATAAAATACCTGGAAGCACCAAGAGCTTCTATTATGGGCCACAAATTCCCATGTACTCCTGGGATCCTGTGTCTGCCCTGAGGTGCTCTTTAGGCAGCTGCACTCTTGCCCAATGCTTCAGGATTCACAGGAAAATATTGTATAGAGCTCTAAGGGGCCAGAATTCAATTAGCAAGGAGTTCATCACAACAGTTGGGGTTACATCCACTGGAAAGTGGAAAAGGACATCTCTCTGCTCAGCAACCTCTTACCTGCAAAGCAGGAGACCTTCCTGCTGGGCTCTTACAGCCTAATTGCTCTTCATTTAGTCTCCAGCTGATTGTGTGATAGCTCAGTGAAAGGGCTTTGCCCTCTTCAGATGTCTGTTCCTATGTCAGACATAGTCCTTGGCTTCTAACAACTCAGTCTTTACCAAAATGCTTCTGTTAACACTCCTCCTTGCTGCTTCTTCGATCAAGCTTGTGGGAACTCCACCAAGCTTGCAGTTGGAAGCCCCTGACCTCTGATTTCAGTTCTTGGAAGAATGAGGTAGGGGAAACCTGCTGTGCTTTGGTCCAGCCTTGTTTCTGCGTTGGCATTTATGCACTGCCAGTGGAGCAACTGCTAGTGAGAGGCAATTGCTGTTCTGAAGGGGAAAGGAACCATAACAGTTCCTTGGTATGTCTTCTGGCATCTCATCTGCAGAAACAGGAATTTGAAAAGAAGGTTTGAGTGCTGCCTAATTTCCTAAATAGCTTCACCCCTTTGGGAAGCCAGTCAAATCACCTTCCCAAGGTTTCACTTTGCTGCTTTCCCATTTCTGTAGGTGGAAGTCTTCTTGAGGCTTTTATGCCTCAAGATTGTACCAGAGGCAAAGCTGCTTGCTTCTGGCCCTTTTTCAGTGCTGATGCTTTCCAGGATGGTGTCTCCCTTCTGATTATTTACAATTCACGTAGCACAGAAGTGTTAGGGTGGGGGATTGCCTTTATGAAGAGCAAATTTGAAGTTAAACCAAGGACTTCCTCTGGCCATCCACATGATGCTTGACTTTGCATGAATAACCCATCTGAGATTAACCTTAACCTTTAGCGTGTATTTTACGTGCATTTCCAGAGTGCCATTTTAAACACTGCCTGGACTTGCTTGCCTTTCTATGAATACTGCAAGTGAATTGCCTTTAAATAGCAGCTGCTGACACGGCAGCTCTGCCTGTGTTTAGTGCCATGGCTGAGATCCAGGCGAGATAGGAGTGGCAAGACTGCAGCCTTGTGCTGTCCCCTGGGTATCCCCACAGCTCCCTCCGGGCTCACCCCCTGCCCCCTCTCAGGGGATGGAAAGCTTGGGAGAAGCAGCGGCTAGGGATGGGTTGATGGGTGCGAGAGCAGAGCTGGATGGTCTTCATGTTTCATGGGAGGTTTGCAAATGTTTCAGAGCAAGGGGAAGTCCCTAAGCAAATTACCATGCAGGATACAGCACATCCATCTCCGCCTTCCTGCCCACAGCTTGTGCTTGGGCACCTGCCCTGTCTCAGGGGGAGAGAGGACAGGAGATCCTGACCCCCTGCAAGAAGCTGCCCCACTCCATCACAAATCGGGTAGGTGTGTTGGAGAGGGGAAGGGAGTGTGTGTTTGTCTGTGTGTGTTGGTTGTCAGCCCTTGGCCCAGCCCTGGTGTCGCGTCCAGCTGGTGCAGGAGTCAGATGAGGCCAGCCCAGCCTCCCCTTACAGGTTGGGTGGGTAGGAAGGATTAATTTCCTCTTCCATCCTAGCCACGAGGTCCTGGCCTTATTCCATGGCAGCAGTTCTGCCCAGGGCACAGAAATGCACCAGCACACGCAGTGTCTTTGGGTTATTTTTCTGGTTTAGTTTTTCTTTTTTTTTCCCTTTTGTGTACAGTCCTTAGGAATAGTTTGGATGTTTTTAAGCTGAGAACCTTGTTTCCTACATTTAGAGAGGAGAAGCAAGATAAAAGGCTGTGAAGAGACACTCATGACTTTCCAGCAAGCTCCAGCTACTTGGCAAACAGACCTAAAGGTCAGGGTGTCTGCAAGACCCTAGAAGCTCTTTTTGCCTTAAGGGCTCATGGAAGCAGACATTCAAGACCAGTTAAGGCAGGTGAACAAATGAGGATAAAGGCTTTAAAGGGCCTGCCATCACCAAGGAAGGTCTCCAGGTCCTCCAGCATAGATACTTTTCTTCCAGACATACATTGAAGGCGTGGGCTGGCTCCTGGGGTGTGCTGTGACATGCAGTGTGGCCGTCTGATTCAGCAAGTAACGCTGGCAGCAAAGTGGGCTTTATCCTGGCCCCATCTGGAAATCGGAGCAGCCCCAGTACTTACCCCTACAGGGAACATCTTGCTAGGACTGTGGGCCTGCTCAGACTAGAAAAACTTGTATCAAGCCCTGCTGCTCTGTCAGCAGTACATTCCTGCCACAGTCTCCATCCACCAGTGCCCTGGACTTTCCCCATCACTCATGGGCAACAGATCCTGACACTGTGGCTGTACAGCAGAAGCAAAAAGAGTTTTCCCACCCAGCCCAGTTGACTAGGATGTGAAATTGCTCCCAATGATCATAAAGGTCCTGCATTTGCCTCTAGAATACAATGATGCATTAAGACGATTACTTCAGAGCAGCCACTGCATTTTGAGCTCACACCATGTTTAAACTGGCAGAACCTATACCCTCCTTTTGCCAGCCAAAATCCTGTTAGTGTGCTAAGCTGGGGCCCAAGAATTGGCACTGGTGATACGCATCAGCAGGTGGTGTTTACCCAGAAGGCTGGTGTAGCTTACTCCGCATGTGGTCCAAGTTGTAGGTGATGGGAGCCCCTGTGAGGCAATGATGGAGAAACAGTGAGCTATGGCTGTGTTAGAGAGGATGTTAATCTACTCAGGAACAACATCTGGGTTGCTGCAGCAACTGGAGTGTTTTAGGGGATTTGAGTATAAATCTAGGCATCATCAGTTGACAGAAACACTATCGCTAGGTAGGATATGCAAGTCACTTCAAGCTTTCCCACCTGTTTTAACAGCATCTTAATTTCAGCACACCACTTGGGACTCAGTATTTAAGGAGAGTTCCTCAGGGCTGTATGGTCTTGCTCTGAAAGTGCATAATTGTGTAGAAATAACATCCAGGCACTGAGAAAAGAAAGATGCTTATAGCTATTATTCTGGGTTGTCTCCGAGTTCGCTATGCAGTTTGTGGATTGTCCCTGACATTTAAGTTGGCATTTAATTACTCTTCTAGTCTTGAGTTTTTCCACGTGGTGAACAGAGAGGGCTGGAAGATGGATGGCTGTGAAATACTTTGAGCTGTATTTTGCCAGAGGAGCAGCTCCCCAAGTTCAGTGGTCAGTGTTTTATTCTGCAAAAGGAAAACAAAATTCACATAGTCTTCTTCCCCTCCATCCACTCTCACTGTAGGCACATGGTGATTAGTGGGGTCTGGAAATGGGTCTTTTTGCTTTGTACCAAGAAAATCTGTTGTCGATCTAACTTCTTTTTGTCACATCTTGCAGCCTTTGAGAGGACCAAGCCCAGCAGAGGCAGAAAGCCCATGTAGGACACGTAGCAGTAACAGCAGCCACAAGTCCTCACAGTAACTAAACCTTCATCTCTTCTGTCCTAGTTCTGGATACTGCAGGCCAAGAGGAGTTCAGTGCAATGCGAGAGCAGTACATGAGGACAGGAGATGGCTTCCTTATAGTCTACTCAGTGACGGACAAGGCTAGCTTCGAGCACGTGGACCGGTTCCACCAGTTGATCCTCAGAGTCAAGGACAGGTGGGTGCCATGGAACCAGGCGCTGCCTGACCCCACTCCTACTGCTGTCCACACCATGCTGTGGGGGTGGTTGCACGTCTCACCCTGCCTTTCACCTCCTGGATGTCCCAGGGCAAATCCTTGTGAGCTCTCTGTGGGTTTATGGACCTACATGTGAGGAATAAGGAGTGTTTTGACTTTTTTGATAAGCATCTAGTGCTTTCAGTGTGGAGAAGTTCAGTAGTGTTACGATGGAGTGAAAATGGGTCTGAAAGAGAGAAGCTTCAGCCAGAACAGTCTGACTGAGCAGTGTGAGAAAGGCAGACACCTTTGAAGGTAACGTGCTCTGCAGCAACCATTTTCAATGAATAAAAGCATCTCTGCGTGACTGGGGAAAAAGCAAGAGAGGTCACCTGCTCCACTCCTTGTGCGTGCGTGGGAGAGAGTAGTGCTGAGAGCTTAATCATGGTAAGCAAATGTGTCCTGACAGAGTGAGGAGAAGCTGCCAGGGTTTTATCTCTGAGATAACTCCCTCTTCCCATCCCAGTTCAAGAGGTGATGAATCCATCCTCACTGGGTGGGGTGTGAATTAAGCCCTTATATGTGTGCAGCTTTGAAACACTTGGTTTTTCCATTCATAATGGCTTTTAATTATGGAAGTCATCAAGAAAAGCCACCAGAGGGTTCGGGCCTCGTTGCTGGCTTCCTTTCGCAGCTCTGAATAACTTCCCCACAGGAAGGGTGGACTCGTATCATGTGAGGTTCACAGCTGACAGCTCTTCCAGTAAAGCATCCAAAACGGAGGCCACAAGAGTGGAAAGTAAAGGAAAAACCACCCTTTGATTTCATCTAAATGAAGAGAAATGCCAGTCACTCAGTCTGACCCCTGGATCACGACAGACTTTCCTTCGCTGCCAGCTCAGCTTGGGGCAAATTAAATCCATTTCTGAAAGTTGAAGAAGACAGAAGACAGCGCTTCCTGTAACCTGCCCCAAACCGATGTCTGGTTTATCTAATTAAACTCCGTGAAAATAAGGTGCAGTATTCATTGTTTTTCTCTGGACTGAAACTTCTGCCCCTCCGTACGCTGTGCAAACACCGCAGCCGGCGTGTGGGAAGCAGGAAGTGAAACAGGCTGCTGAGGTTGTTTTTGTTTCCCTGCTCAACTCTGCCGAAGCGCAGAGCACGAGGAGCTTAATGCTTCATCCAAAACCAGAGCTTGTTCAGAAAATCACAGCAGCAGGAGCAGCGTGAGTAAAGGAACCAGATTGCCAGACCCATGGGTAGCTGGAGGCAGAGCTTTGCCCTGGTTTTCAACCTAGCAGTAAGTTTTGGCAACTTAAAATCCAGAGGAATTGCAGTCTGCAGCATTACCAGAGCATTTCAAAGCCTTTGATTGGTTTCTTTCCATAACCTTCACTACAGTAAAACTTCCAAATATAGTAGCTTTGTCCAACTAGCAATTGTAAGGCTTACAAGAGGGGAACAAAGTCCCCATAAAGTTTTATGTCTGATGTAAACAAGGCAAATGAGACACTTTCCAAATGCAATCCCTTTCTTATCAATGTGCTGCAAGTCACAAAGGAATCAAATAATCCAGACAAGCGAGTGTTTTGCTCCAGAACGGCCGGAGTGAAGATATATCGATGCTGAAGTATTAAAATTAAATCAAAGCAACATTATCAGAATGAACAACTGCAAGACTCATTTAAAATGCAGAGTGCAGTATGGTATTTTTCCAGCCAGAGCAATGGGGCAGTGTGCCAGAGAGAAGATGGAGCCCTTATCGTCTCAATGAAAAATGACACAGAAACGCTGTTTGAAAGTCCAGAGTTACTCATGGAAGTGTTTTATGCAGAAATGAGTACAGCCAGCTGCTCCTTACCCCAGTAAAATCAGCTCTGTTACAGCAGAGAACACCGGAATCATTTTAGGAGGGTTTAAAGTTAAATATAAGAAAATAATGCTGCAATAACTGTTGATTATCAGAGGTGACCTCCTCTCTCAGCGGTGGGTAAAGGCCCTGCAGAACAGCTTGGCTCTCT
The DNA here is from genome assembly GCF_964237585.1 of Gallinula chloropus. Taxonomy (NCBI): domain Eukaryota; kingdom Metazoa; phylum Chordata; class Aves; order Gruiformes; family Rallidae; genus Gallinula; species Gallinula chloropus. Next base: position 13,877,328 of record NC_140090.1, on the reverse strand, counting down.
GTCTCAGGCTGCTGGAGGAGAGGCTGGGAGGTATGTGTATGGGAGGTAGAGCAGGGTGGGCAGTAAATGCACTGCCAGGACCTCCTGTAACATGAGCTGGCTTTAACCTCTGGAGCTATGGGGCTTTGTACTGGGGGAGAGCCTGACCTATACACACACCTCATCGTTGGGAAAGCCTTGCACTGAATGTGCTGTGGATAAAGAAGTCTCTTCTCAGGTGGTGGCTGAATACAATCACTTACATGCCTGGTAAAGTTAGAGAAATCCTGATGTTTTTTCCAGGGGTGGATAGTTTGGGTACAAAAGGATGGTTGGTTGTCAGGTTTTTACTCCATGATTAGAAGCAGGAGATGGTAGCTGATAGCATCTGGAAGTTTAACAAGTCTCTTTGCTTCCCTCCAGCCTCCTTCCAGCTGCCACTGCCAGTCTTTCCATTTGTCTTGGGGTAGCAGCCGATGGGGATCTTTGCTCCCCAGCATTGTCTCCCCCATTTGATGCTCCTTTTAAGCACCAGCTCCCAGACTCCATCTTTCCTTTCCCAACAGTTGCTCTCAGTGGATGACCAGGACATGAACTGACACCAGTTCCTCTAACACACCTTGTTATACTTTGCAATGACTGACACTACCAGGATATGCAGCTACTGAGATTCCTTCACTGTTACAAAAGCATCCCATTGTCCTGTCTCTGTAACAACTAATTCTGTAGTTCTTCATCTAGTTGGATCTTCAGTCTTTGCTGTTACCAGGCATTGCAAAAATTATGACATGGAGCCCCTGAAATGCCTGCAAATAAAAATGGATGTATGTGCACGTGCAACTTGCCAAGTACATTTTTTCAATAGGAACATATGTGTAGCACAGTCTGGGGACTGATGTGTGTTCGTTTGGTCTGTCTTTGTGTTTCTTTACACATATATGGTGTGTCTGTAGCTGGAAACGTTAGATGGTGTCAGCATCAGAAAGTGAAACTTAGTTTCAGTGGTTTTTTGATTGCAGTTTGCTAATATGGGTGGTGGTTTTAATGTTTTCCAGAGAATCCTTTCCAATGATTTTGGTGGCAAACAAAGTTGATCTAATGCATTTACGGAAAATCACAAGAGAACAGGGAAGAGAAATGGCAACAAAGCATAACGTAAGTTTGTGGCGTTAATTGTTGTTTTAAGTCCCAGTACAGGTGTTCTGAATCGAATCCCCATCTCATTCAGAGCTGAGTTAAAGCATTTCTCTTAAAATCAAACATTTGCAATTACATTTTCCACTACTACAGAGTAGTAGGTATAGAGTTTCTTTCGTGAACATCACATAGACACGTACAAGGTGCCTGCGAGTGGTGAGAAAGATGAAATGTTCAGAGTGAGGGAAGAAGGTGCACCCTCCTGGAGTGAAAAGGCAGGGCCAGGCGTTGGGAAGTACACCCAGGTGTCTGTAGGTAGTGAGCTTGTTAAAGATAATGAAGTTACAGGGTTGTTAAGCCCATATAAATCTGTCCCACCATCTCAGCTCTGCATTATTCATGCCATAGCTTAGCCTGAGAAATTGGTCTTGGATGAGCCGTGGATGACATGATACTTCACTAATCACCTCTAAATGCCAGCAGCCCTGAATACCCGTAGGGAGACAACAGCTCCCATAGGTAGGAGCTGAATGGAAAGGTAAAGGCAAACAAGCCTGAGCCTCCTGGCAGCTCCCTGTAACTAAATGGCAATCTCTGTGGTGTTTCTAAACGAGCCATGATGGGGAATTTGGTAGGGCAAATTTTCTTCCTCTCTTCCCCAAGGAAGCTGGTTTCTGTAGGAGTCGGGACACCTAAACTGCAACATGTTGCACCCATCTGTACACACAGGCTTTGGAAAAGGCTGTGTACGAACATACCTTATCAGAGGCAGTTTTATAAATCTGCCAGCGTGCTGGACAAGCACTCTAGGAGGCCCCATCTGGCTGTCAGGCTTTGAAGGAGAAGATCATTTTACACCGAAGGGGAATTGTAGTCATGAAATATTAATGCAGTAGTCCTAATAAAATATGGCAAGCAAGAATTTTTGGCAAGTGCTCTTCTTTCAACAACCTTTGGCTATTTTCATGTCTGCTAGCACAGCTTAGAGGGAGAGAACATCTGACGACATGAAGGCTGTGATTATTCTTTCCCGGACCTGGAGCTTTGATAGCAGCTGGTTTGCCTAGTGCTTATTCCAGACCTTTTGTAAGCACTCGCTGACCTTGCTTTGAGCAGCAAGGTGTTGATAACAGTGTCATGACAACACTTTGTTTACCTGTATTTTCCCCACTCTCTTAAACGCCTGATCTCTCCAGCCTTTAGGGTTTTTCATTTTGAAACTGGTTTGCTACCACCGTGTAGGCTGTTACTAATCTCTGTCGTGATACACTTCTCTCCTCCAGATTCCCTACATAGAAACGAGTGCCAAGGACCCACCTCTAAATGTTGACAAGGCCTTCCATGATCTTGTGAGGGTAATAAGGTAAGCAGCAAACTCTGCCCGTGGACAGGACATGCAGGAGTCCTGGCCTGGAGAGCCAGGAGCCAACTTTTGGGGAGTGGGGGCCAGGTATGTTAGTCGGGGGTGAGATATTTTTGGGATTTATTAAATTTGTCCTGTATCTGCACAGAGATGTTACTAGCATTTAGTTACCCATTAGTGCAAGGCAGGCTGGGAACTATCTGTGGCACTGATGAAAATACATTATTTAATAAATAGTGCAAAGACCACTGTAATAATCATCTTTAAAAGGCCAGTGCTAAATGTTCTGGACCAGTAATTTGGCTTTTCATAGCTTTGTCTTCTCAGGCTTTCACATTGTGAGAGGTTAAAAAGGACCAGAAAGAAAAAATTCTGCAAACTTCTAATGTTGTAGGTGACTTCTAACTTTTTGTGCTCACTAAATGGAAAAAATTAAGCTGCTTTGTATGAGAAACAGCATGACCTAATAGCTAAGCCACAGGTTTCCTCCTCAGACTGCAGAGGTTTGTTCCCAGTTTTGGCATGAGCTGCCTTCACTCGCTTCAGCTAACGCCTGCTCTCCGGGCAAACCCCTGCTTGGGCTGCTGGTGGGGAGGGGCTGCCTTCCAAAATGCTGGCTGCCCTGCAGGAAAAGAGCTGCATCCACGTCTCAGTGTCTCTGCTGATAACCTCAGATCTCTCTGAGATCTGTTTTTCTGGCATCAGTTTTCTGGGCCCTTGTTTTTTCGTGATCCAGGAGGGGTGCTGAGCTGAAGTCGTGCTCCTCCCTGCCATGCAGAGTGCCCTGCTTGGTGCTTAAACCGTGAGGTATTTATTCACAGTGTATTTATACTTGTGAATATCTTAGAGCAGCCTCTAAGTCAGCCTCCATCAAAAGCAGATGGTACTGCCCACTCTCCCCACATGGCTCAAAAGCAGGGGGCAGAAAGCCTTTGGAGAGCTACAGAGCTGAGTTGGAAATGTCCCAAGCTATTTCCCAACTGTGCTGTAACTCAGCATTAGCTGGCTAGATACTCCTTTTGTGTTACAGGGAGCTCTTACCACCGTCTATTCTACTCTGGGGAAAAAAAAACAAAACAAAAGAAAAAAAACCAACAAAGCACACAGAGCAAAAATCAGATGGTGAGGCTCTGTTTGCTTTTTAACATAACATGACTCCAGACAGGCACAGGCTGGAAGGGGGGTTGTACTAAGACGTGGTTATGTTCAAGCCCTAACAATGCATTCCTTAACTAGCAAAATAGTTGATATGCCTCAGTTCCCTGAGTAGTTACTGTGAAAGTGGTTGCCAGCCGGATGAAACTCTTGGTGGCATCAAGGGCACCAGAGATGTTCACAAAAGCTTGAATTCGGGTTAAGTGAGAGAGCAGAGAGATGCTCTGCAATCTAGCAGGTTATTTGTCACAATGCAGCTTCACTTGCTCTTTGGATGTTCCAAACTGTCCCCAGCATGGTATCACCCACCACACATCACTTTTCGTTTTTGAAGTAAGCTTTTCTGAATAAAACATAACTTTACAGCTCCCTAATATCTATGTTGTTCCTGGAGTGCTTTACAAACATAGGGGCTCCTTAGAGCCTACGTGAGTTTGCAGGGTGAGGATGCTCGTTCAGGGTTACCGCTGTTTGTACTCCTTGCACTTGGCTGATCCCCAGTTTATTTAGCTTCATGCCAGAAACTGTTGTCTGGAATTAATGCAGAAAGGAGTGGCGAGATTGGGTCCACCTGATAGATCTTCTCAGTTTCCTGATGTCCCTTTTATGCTGCAGCAGCACGTACACAAGCACCGTCACAGCAGAAACCTTGAGTGGGCATGGGATGTGGTTTTCGGGATCTCTTGAATAGTTGCAGAATGCTGTGAACAGCTTGTGGCTGCGTAGTGTTCATCCAATCAGCTCTGAAGGATTTTTTTATTTCTACTTTTGAGCTTTCAAGTTTCATGTTACTCAAGCCTCCAGCCTTCATACTTGCTGGAAAAAGAAATGTTACTAGTCAAAGCTGAGATTTTCAGAAGGATGCAAGCATTTGGGAGCTGAGGCTGTAAGAAAAACACCAAATAAAGCCATAATGATTTGTTCCCCAGCTATGTCTCATTCTGGTCCTAAGATATCTTGGTCTTAACACTCAGTGCCTGGCATATTACATAGCAGAGCGGCTGGTTTTGAAGTATCCAGGCTTTGGGGTTGTTTATTTAAAACACTGTTTGAATCTATGGAAGCTGCCGGTGTTGGTATGGTTTATCTTGCAATAAAATCTAAGTCTATGGGCTGCCTGTCGGGTGTTGGAGCTGCAGAGCTTTCGGCTATTGAATTTGCGCCACTGGGCTGGCTGCAGACTGGTACAGCTGCAAACGGGCAGTTGGGCAAGGCCTGTTCTTAGTGCAAGGGGAGGAACCCTCACCATAACCTTGTACGGGTTTCTTACAACGCGCCTGGCTGATGGGGGCTGCCGGGATACGGTGCAGGAGGGCGCTCTGCTGTGGGATTCTGGTGGCTGTGACTTCAGACAGCCAGGGACAGCTATCTGGGGTCAGCTCGCACCCCTCTGTCTGTGCTCCAGTCCTCACAGCTTCCAGGGAAGGCCAGAGCCCCTTCGGCAGCAGACTCTTTATTCAGTCTTATTTTTCAGTTCCCCTCCATAACCAAGTTCACAGCAGTGTGCTTGGCTAAGGGCAGGGCCAGCTGAAAGCAAATCCTTCTGGGAAGGTTTATGTCCCTGTGCACTCAGTATCTCTTTTGCCCTCCTCCCTAAGGAGCGCTAGCAGCAGTGTGATGAATGATGTAGCATCGCTTGGAGCATCCCTGTTTCCTAGAGCAGCCCCCTGGCAGGGGGAGGAGGCAGCAGTTCACCCAGGGCAACCGGAGGCACAGTGCCCTGGCAGGACATACATCCCTGCCGTTAGCCTTAATGTTTATTTAATTAACGTCTTGTTAGCTCTGCAGAGTGGTGTGGAAGGGTTATATGGAGAGATTATATATATGTGCAAATATACCTATGCACACCAAGACCCCGTTCCACTGGCTGCCCAGGGCTCTGGATGCCAAGCTTATCTGCTTGTGTCTCACCTGCCTTTTTTCCTCTTTGTCTCCCAAAATAGGCAACAGATCCCAGAGAAAAGCCAGAAGAAGAAGAAAAAGACCAAATGGCGAGGGGACAGAGCCACAGGCTCCCACAAACTCCAGTGTGTGATTTTGTGACAGGACTGCCTGGGAGTGCCTTGGACGCCTCTCTCCTCCCCCCCTTGACCCACCGCCAACCTAGGCGAGGAGCAGCAACAAGATGCCCACACAGCCCTCTCGGGCTCCCCATGGGGGCTCAGGCTCAGAGGAGGCAGCTCGATGGGGTCTGGACCCCTGCCCTAGGAGGGGGGCTGCCCATCGAGGCCGGCATGGGAGCCACACGAATAAGAGGCGGAAGGGATCAGCAGGACATCGACTCTGAAACATCCCCAGCGCCTTCCACAGGGGCCTCCATGATGTTTATTTAAAAAAAAAAAAAAAGAAAAAAAAAGAAAAAAAAGAAGAAAAAAAAGTGTTGGTTTTATCTGCAAACATTTCTCCTTGTGACCCATTTCTGAACAGCCATGAATAGCCCCCCTGTTTGGTACAGTCTGGGGGAGGGGGCAGGGGGAGGGAAAGGGTTTTTCTTTCTCTAATTATTTTTTTTTTGTCCTCTTCTCCTTTTTCGTTGTTTGCTCAGCGAGTGTTGGGCTGCAAAGAAACACGGCCGGGGTTAGATTTTTTGCACTGAACTCTCTCTTACGCGGCGGTGCCAAAACACGACTTCATAGGAAAGTGCATAGATTTGGAGGAAGAAAATGAATTCCAGCTGCTCTGGGTGCTCCAGACATTGTGTCAGACTCTGGAGGGCAGCCAGCTCACAGACCATAAACTCCAGCTTAGGAAAGGAGGTTTGGGCTTGGATTACTTTTTTTTTTTTTTCCTTAGTCTTTTGTCAAGAGGTTTTGTTTCTGTTTGGTAATTTTGGGCATGTCAAAATTAAGGCGTTTTGTTAACCTGGAAGTATTTAAATTAAAATAATTTACAAATGGAAGGGTATGTCATCTTTGGGCTGGGGGAGGAGGGAGAGAGGAAGTAAAACCTGAACTGAATTTGTTATCTGGGTGTTGAATTTCTCCCTCGTAAACATGTGTAAAGTGTTGCGATCTAAATCCCTCTTTATTATTCCTTAACCTTTCCCTGCAGAGCCACTCTTGGGTAGGTGAATTGTTTTGCTTTTCCCAGGCTCATCTTGCACATGCACAAAAAAAAAAATCTGTTTATGGGCTTTGGCTCAACGTTTCTTTATTTCTTTTCTCCCCTTCGCTGAGAGTTGGTGACTTGAAAGGAAGAGGTGTGTTGAAAACAGCTAAAGTGGGATGTGTCTCTTCATAAGCTTGCTGTATCTAAAGTGTCTCCCTGAAAACAGTGGAGATGGAGTATCTTAATGCTTTGTGAAAGGGCAAGGTGAAGAACCCTCAGCCATTCAAGCCTTGGGCTGTGGCACCAGAAATACAGTTCTGCACATCCCTGGAGGAGCCACACTTTCTCTCACACTCTTGCTGGCACCAAAAATTGCAGTGGCAATTTTTTCATTAATTTAATGGATTGTCATCTGCTGGACTGAAGCCATCGGCTCCATTCACACGGTCACCCAAACCCCTTTAAAAGTAACAACTTGCCTTTCATCAGCTTGAATCCTATTCAAATATGCTTTATGGGCATGACTTAGAATATTGGCAGAGTATGAATGCCTGAGATTTGTGCGTCTGAGTGCAGAAAATCCTGGGATCGGATATTGAAGATATGTTCAAGATGGTGGATCATCCCAGAGTTAGTTGGTTGTGTTTGTCTTTGCAATCTATTTGCTGCTGTGTTTGTGGGGTTTTTTTGACTCTGACAGGCCACCTTGTGAAATGGGATTATTTTTCAGGTGAGTGCACTAATTAAAACCTTTTCCTAATTTGTCGTGTTGCGGTCAGAAGGTGGCAGATGCCCGTGGCTGGCTCTGCTGCCTCTGCCCTGTCTTTTACGATGACAGATCCCAGGACTGAATTAAGGAGAGGGATACTGGGAAGAAATGTCTTTCAATGGCTTCTTGTGTTGGAGGTGGGCCACATGCTGCAGTAAGTTGCAACACTCTATGTCCACTGTGATCTGGCTCCAAACCATCGCAGCATTTTTCCCACTGTAATGTTTCCTTGATGGCTGAACTGTGATGATCAAAACCATCCCAGCCAAATCCTGACTCTTGAGACTTGCCACTGTCTTCTGGGGGTGAAGAGCTCCCTGTAGGCATCTCATTTGTTTTGCCTCGAGAATTTACCTCTGGTAAATCAGAAGGTGTCTGATGTGTGCAGCCGACCCCATTGCCGTAACCCCCGTAACCACTTCCCGGCCGAATCTGTCCAGCCCAACTACTGGCTTTTTCTTTTTTTCATTATGCAAGGCTAATGCTATGAAATCCCCCACATGAGAAGATGATGGCATTTTCAGGGAGCCCTGCTAATACCCCCTAGAGCCCTTCCACTTAAAAATAACCTGATTCCTCCTGAAACCGCTCATCCTTATTATTTTTATCTAAACCCTTGGGAATAACTTGCCTGAAAACAGCATGTGTGTATCTCAAGTCACATCTGCTGGATACTCAGCGCTGCATGTGAGAAATTGTCTGCTTTTTCTGTAGCATCTTAATTGTTTTTCTTCAGCTTCTTTAGCAACTAACAAGCTACTGCAGGATAACGGGGGGGAGGAGGGGAAAGAATTAGATTTGCAACTGAATTGGAGTAGTGGCAAATGAGGAAAGCATGCCTGTTTATCTCTATGATCATCACTTATAGCAAGGAGTGTTTTCCAACTGGGATCACATCTCTAATAAGTCCAGGGTGCTCAAAATAGTGAGGTATACAAAGCCTGCTGCCATCTACCTCACCCTTTCATATTCAGGTCTGTTAGCAATCCAAATGCACCTTCCCTGCCATGCTCACCACCTAGAGACTTGGGTCATGAGACATTGGTTGGTGGTACTTAACACTGCAGAAAGCATCAGGCTGGTGGGTGGCTTAGTTTTTTCTATGGAGCATGTGATGGGAAGGGACTTCTGCTGCAGAGACAGGGAGAAGGATCCTGAAAAGGTGAGAAAGTTGATGGTGCAAGTGACCTAATGGCATCTTCAGCCCCTGAGTAAACCTGTATTTGCTTATCTCAGGGCAGTCTGGTTCCTCTTCTGCTAAACAAATCTAGAAAGGAGAGCTGGCCATAGCCTTGCCTTGTTTTCAGTAGACATTTACAAACAAAATGAAAAGAGGACAGGGGTAAAACATTAGAAACTTACATTTGATAACCAAATGGCCTCCTTTTTTCATTTTAGACAATAATATTTATAAAACAACAACAACAAAAAAGTTCTTAAGCTACATAACGTTTATCTTTGTAAAGATAAAATTCACCTCCCTGGCCTAGGATCTCATCCCAGCTATAGCACTGCCTTAAGGTGAATTGCATTGCTGTTTTTTCCCTCAGGTCCTTCTGACTCTAGAGCAGGAGTAACGGCACTGTCTTGTTCTCTTACAGGCTTTTGAGACGTGGCATTTATTGTCTGTCTACTTCTGTCACTCATTTAAGGAAAAGGGGGAGGTGGGAAGGATGAGAAGGAAAAGTACCTGTCTAAAATAATTATTTTCCCCTGGCATGAGCAGAGGATTTAATTATTACTTTCTGGCTGCCAACTTCAAATGGAACAAAAGCCTGAAAGCAACAAAAAACCCAAGCAAAAAAACCCCAACTGTGGTGGTGGGCTACCTACACCACCTGTCACCGGGGAAACTGCTCAGTGACGGGCTGGGTATATCTGAGTAAATCACGTTCAGATGATGATGCTCAGCAGAAAAACAGGAGAGAGGGTGATCAAGGCAAGCAGGAGCTTAACAAGGGGCTGAGATTGCTTGGTTTGGCTCAGATGTTTCAGTTTAACAAGAGGCCATTGCAGGACGTTGCTATGTTCCTTAATCTGTCATAATTAATTTTGGCTGGCTCTTTAAACCTACAGCTGTGCTCGAATTTGTAAAAGGGGAGAGGCTGAGGGGTTTAGACATACATGATGTGTCTCGTCTCGAGAGGAAACGAGCATTATTGGGCACAGAGAGGGCAGCATTGTAGTACTGGCTCAGGGGGTTCTTTTTTTTGCTTGTTACCATCCCAAGGCCGAAACCAACTGCCCAGAGCCTTGTTCAGTGCCAGTGATTTGCTTGGCTAAGAGTAGATTATAATAAGGAATACAGAATATGAGTGTTCTAAAAAACAACTTGTAGCCTACTCCAGATGTCAGGCTTCAGATGTGTATTTGCTAATGAGGCTTGAGAGAAGTTTGGCATTAGAGAAGTAATGAAGCCTCTGTGAGAACTGCCACATCTACCTGTGCACATGGGACAGGGCAGAAAAGCTCTGTGTCTAGAAACCCAAATCTTGTGAGTTGGGGTTCAGTGGGTGATCTACTCCATCCTCTGTAGGCTGGGCAGAAAGGAGGACCTTTAGTGCATGCCTGCAGTACTGCATTACAGCTACACAGCAAGTGTTACAGTGAAAAGGACATGAAGGATGCTGTGGCGGAGGAAGCATTGCAGTTCTTGGTCACCGCTCCCTGTGCTGGGAGGTCTGCTGGTCACATCAACTCGATTCTGTGTCTTGCATGTAAGCATTTAATGCCATTTGAGATGCCTCAGGGCATCCCAGGCATTTACTGAGACTTTCAGTTGTAGCACGGGACCTATGGAAGATATGTGCCATTCTGAAGCAACAGCTAGCAGCCAGGTAAGATTCACCTGAGCAGCTGAAATAGTTCTAGCTGTGTCTTCAAGCACCTAGTTGAGCAGCTAACTGGTGGTTTGAGAGCCCTTTCTGTCTCACAGCAGTGCGCTGACAAAAGCCTGTGGATGTTTTTAGTGTCCCTGGATGTTCTAGCTCTTCTACCAAGTGCTCTCCCCTGTTTTTTAGGGACTTACTGATGGACTGAAATGAAGTCTGAAGCAGAAGTCACCAATTTTGCAAAATGTATTATTTGCATCTCGCAGCTCAAGCGATCTCATGAGCATCACTTGCGCAATGAGGCTGTAAATAATTCAGTGTTTGGCTATCAGGGATTCCATCGATATTATGCAGGCTTTTTGCTTCTTTTTCTCTTGTATGCAAGGGGAATAAATATTTCATAGATGATCTCACGGACACAGTTTCTGGGATGACATGGGACTTGCAGCAGAACAGAGCAGGGAGATGACTCTGTGTGTGCCAGAACCCATGATAGGGAGACGTGAGGAGTGACAGCACAGAGGTATGCTGGCAAATCACTGCTGCTTCCCTCCATCTCCAGGAATCATGCAGAAGTGGCCAGCATGTCAGGCAAGCCAAGGCTTCCTGAGGCACGAGAAGGGTGCGGGCACTGGGTCGCTGCTGTGTGCAGTGCTGAGGGGAGGAGGCTGCGGGAGGAAGGCTTGTGCTCAGTACATGAGACCTGCCAGGTCGCTGGGCACAGGGGTTAGTGTTTCCGACAGTGGTAGGGATGTCCAGCAGTGCTGAGTGTGGACTGGATGGGCAAAATCCCCTAGTCTGCCTTGTGGTTTGGGACAGCTTTTTTCCTTCTTTTGAATTGAGGGTTCCCTTTGCCAAATCCTGGGGGACCATCAAACATCATTCCAAGGCCACCACATCAGTCTGACTTGCCACAAGCGTTACTGCTTCTCTCGTTTTCATCTTTCCTCCCAGGTCTCTCTCATGCAGACCAGGGCACGTGACAGTCTGAGAGCCCAAACTGGGCATGTGGTCAGGCCTAACAGCCACAGAGGAGGGACTCAAACGAAGTCCTGGATTTGCTCAATAAGAGAGTGGAAGCAAGAGGAGAAAGAGCAATTTTGTGAATTGGGAGCCCGTTCTATGAAGCCAAATCCTCTGCAAATGTTGGTACGAGACATTGTATGGCCTGTGATTAGGACAATCTGTCTGGAGAGGTCAGCCCAGCTGAACAAGTCACAAGCTGGTCCTTGGACTGCCGGATGCAGAGGTGGTTATCCTATGGCTCCTGTAACAGCAGCTCCTCTCAACTGCAGTAGTCAAGCCTAACCCGCCCCGCCCAGGGACCCAGCCGGCTATTTGGCATGCCTCTTTGCATCTCAATGGCCTGCCTCCCCTTCAAGCAGGAGCCATGGTGCTGGGAACCCACTCAAAGGCCTGGGCACATGCTTACAGGGCAGCGGTTTCTTTTCTGCAAGCTCCATGAGAGCTGTGTTTCAAACAACAGGCCCCGGGATGCGAGCCGACAAAAAGCAGGAAATTCGAAGTGAAGGCTGATGCGCCGGGCTCTGCTCACACAATTGTGGAGGTTGAACAAAGCACAATGGTGTGAGCTGGGGACAGGGTGCTGCCCGCCATCCTCAGGGAGCTTCCTGCCTTGCCTTGCCCTCCCCTCGTTCCCATCTCCAAACCTTCACAAGAGTTTAAGCCGGTTTCTGGCGTTGAGTTTCCCACAGAGCTGGTCACGGAGTTTCATTCCCACGTTGTTTTTTTTTTGCTTGGCTTGATGAAGTTTCTTTGTTTCCCTCAGCATCCTTGGACCAAAGGGGTCAGCTTACTGCTGTGGGGCTGTTTGGGCAGCCTGTGGCAGGAGGTGTTTCATGGGCAAGGGGAGGCACCACCAGCACAAAATACTTAGTCAGAGGTGGCACTTTGCTATGGTTTTTTTGTGGATTTATTCTAACATGTAGCAATTATTCTGGGAAAATTGACACACTACCTGGTGCTGTAAGAATAGACAGGGGGTAGCAATGATTTTTCATTTCAGCATCTTAAAGTGTTCATGAATCAATCCAACCTCTTCGCAGCCAGGATGCTTAGAGGTGACAGATCTTGTTCCGTAGGCTGCAGAAATGATAGCGCAGAGATTTGAAGCATAGAGAAAGAATGAGCTGAAGTTGGTGAGATGCCTGGACACCTAGTGCTGCTGTGACTTGTGCTCAATTTGCTTCAAGCTGAGAAATTACAATTAGCAGAGACTTAACTGGAGGTCTGAGGCCAGCTACCTTGAGAGGCTCAGTCCCCAATACAAACTGTAAATACCTCCTAGATACAGCCTGGTTCCAGAAGTGGCATATTTCCCAGTATTTCCAGTTGATTTTTCTTCCTAAACAATCCCTCTCCTTCCTAATTTGGAATTCATCATATCATATCATGGAGATAAAATAAAAATGTAAAAGCTCGCAAGTTCTACTTCATTTAGGAAAAGATTTAGTCTGTAAAATGCCTCTGGACTTATTTAGGTGGCTGCTTTGGGTTTTTTTACAGAACAAAAGCTGGACTTTTCCTTGTCCCATGGAGTTGCCAATACCAGTGACTGTATCAGTGATGGGCTGCCCTGGGACAACAAACCCGTGAGCACCAAGCGTAAGCTGTGTGACCCCACAGCTGGGTCACTGTTTCAGGTTTCCAAGGGGCAGAGGGTAATGCTTATTTTTAAAATGGCAGGTCCTTTGAGAATATTGTCCTAAGGGAATGACAAACAAATGGTGCTATCTAGTGCCAGCCTGGCTGCTCCTCTTAGCATCCAGAGGACTTTCACAACTGGCCGTATAAATAATGTTACCAGTGGTTGTGGTGATTAAACTACTACTTCTTTTTGGGCCAGAGTTGGCATCAGCCTGACCTCCATGGAGGAAGACTGCCTGTTTGTTTCCTATACCTTATTGTCAGCTGATGCCTAACTGCAGACTTATTCAATCCTAGCAGTGGTCTCAGTTGAGTTTCATCTTCCTGTGACCAGGGACTGGGACTTGTAGCATTGAAATATCGCCAGAGAGTCGCTTTGATGATGGCACAGCATCTTTCACTGCCCAGTTTCCTCTTCCTGCAACAGCTTTTTACCACAGCTTCTGTAAATGTGGGACAGAGCTGGTGTTCCTCCCTGGAGAGAGGCTGGTGTCTTGAGTTGATGATGTGAGCTTGGGTTTGTGTCCACTGCATGGAGCAGCCACAAGGACAGGTTGACATTCCTTGCCAACTTAAGTCACTAAGAGGGCCTTAGCATTGCTTTGGGGCAATTTGGCTGTTTCCCAGAAATGAGTCCCTGCACTCACCAGATGACACAGGAACGCTTTGTATTTTCAGATGGTGGCAGGATTAGCTGTTTTTTAGAGAGGGTAGACCCCAGGAGGGCATCTGTGAGGAGGGGTGGCCTTACGTGCTGTGGGGACTGCCTTGTCCCAACACTGTCTGTTAGTCCCACCGACTATGTCCTGTAGCAAACGCAGGCAGGGTGGGTGTCATGAGGTCCACAGGATGCAGTCAGCTGAATGGTGTCTGGCATGACTGGGGAGGTCCTTTCCCGCTCAGGACCCCTTCTCAGGTGTGCAGGGTAAGAACTGCCAGCAGGACTGCCAGGTGCTGGGCACCACTGCGAGCCCACTGGGGTTTTTGGTGAGGGTATACTGAGCTTTTCCAGACCCACCCCATCCCATTCTTCTTCCTACTGGTGCAGAAAATAACCTAAGGTACAAGTAAACAGCAGAAAAAGCTTCTTTAATACATTAGTTTTTTGTGCTCCTTCTTGGCAAAGGTTGGGAGTGAAACCGCCCCAAAAACAAGGGTGAAAAATATGCCGAAGGGTGAGAATGTGAAAGGGAAACAAAGCAATCTGCATTTGTGCTTGTGGGAGATGTTTTTTATTATTGTGGGTTATTCAAACACTTACCCAAAAAAAGAAAAGGAGAAGTGGAGGCAGCAGCCTCAAATCAAACAGAAGATTTCAAACAGTTCACAAACTTTTTCTAAATATATTAATCTTCCAAAGGCACTTTAGCTTGTTAGTTAGACCTAAATAACCATGACCCAGTACTTATTGAGTAACTAAAGTCTTTTGAGAGTTCACATTTATACTCCAGGAGATCATTGTAAACCAAAGGGTTGAAAAAAAAATCCCATTTGCATGTGAATATTTAATACGGCTGTTTGGAAAGCCGCTGCACCGACACTAATTTGGGCAGATAATCAAGTAAGTATTAAAATACACAATTATGCAGAGATAAAATTAGAACAGGAAAATGCTCTAAGTTAAGCCAAAAGAAAATGGTTTGTAAAGACCTTTTGGCAATGGCCTTTCAAACACAACTGGAACTAAACACCGGAGTTGTAACTTTATATTCAGGATTACAGATCAATGGCAGCATCAGTAGTATCTGGCATGTAAATATAGGATGGATGTTCACTTTATTCCCGAGGGATGCACTTCGGAGCCTGTGCATGTCACCCGGAGCCTTTCTGTTAAGGCTTTGGATCAGGCTCCATTACCTTCTGATGAGGGACTCCCACTATTCCTTTAGTTGGCAGCTTGCAAGGGAAACAAAAAGTGAAACACATTGCAAAAGCCGAGCTCCAACAGGAGTTCTGTTCAATTATGTCTTTACATTAAACTGTAGCTAATGTGCTTTTACCAGATGTCCTGATGAAATACTATTACGAGCCGGTGCCTTGCATTAATTAAAGTGAAATTTCATAATGAATTCTTCTTGCAAGGCAGCAGGGATGAATCGGTGACCTACATAACCTCCCTTCCCTCCGAAACAGCTTTCCCAACTAATGAAATGAATCCCCCTGGTTGCGGCAGGAGAGCGGCGGGAGCCGTGCTCTGCATCCCAGCTACATGCTGCCACGCAAAATAACCCGGGCGCTCTTGGCGGGGATTGTGGCTGGCGTTGCATTGTGTCTAGCAACAAGAGGGAACTTTCAGAGGCAGGAGGGACTCTCCATTGAGGGCACCTGGCTTAATGGGAGGCTTTTGAAAGCTCCATTAAAATTCTTGGACGGTCCCTCGCAGAGAAGCCGGGGGATAAGCTGCCTGACCCCTCTACCTTCTAAACCAGCACAAACACGCAGACAGTTAAATGCACATTCGTTTGGGGGTAAGGAGCTTAGGCTGTGTCATTAAAATATAATCCACAGCGCACAACAAACACACATGCAGCTGGCAGGCTCAGACCCGGTTTTGCAGGCGCTTTAAGAGCCAAGCAGGAGAAAAAGCATCACATAGCTCGTGTGTGCGGGCCGAGGATGGGGAGGAGGGGAGACCTCTGCTCCCTGGCATATGTTTTAAAAGAGAAAATATGCCTGTGAATTCCGATTATTCCTGCGTGAGTACATTTTTTATGCGTGGTGGTTTGAGATTAAAAGCGATTTATGATGTTTCCGAAGTCTCAGCAGTCTACGTTTCACCAAGCTGTGGCAGTGCAATCAAAACGGTGCCCGTACTGATACCAGCTTGCGCCAGTGAGTCCTAATTGCCTGAAAGATAATGGTGTCATTAAAGTCTCTTGCCCCTGTGAGCCTTGTGCTTCTCAGCAGA
This sequence comes from Gallinula chloropus, assembly GCF_964237585.1. Lineage (NCBI taxonomy): Eukaryota > Metazoa > Chordata > Aves > Gruiformes > Rallidae > Gallinula > Gallinula chloropus. The sequence continues at coordinate 13,861,471 of NC_140090.1, read as the reverse complement.
AAAGATGTTTTTATTGTTGGTTTCAAAGGAGCCCTCAGTCACTGCTGAAGCACATTGTCCCTTCAGAGGCTCTGGGAGCCAATGTTGCGTAGCTGCTTTATTTCTCTGCTTTTTCCCTTCTTAGGCAGAGGACAGGGGAGGGCAATGGAGGGAAAGGCAGGAAAAAATGTTGACTTTTCATCAAGCACACTGAAATATAAATCAGACGTTATTCAGTTAGACACTGTGAGGGGAAGGAGCAGCAGAGACCTTGCGGGCTTCTAGCAACAGAAACAGCTTCAACAATAATTTTCAATTCAGTAATCATTTTGACAGCAAAGTTGTGGCCAGCTTCTTTATTCATACAAAAGACACGTGGCTCTGCAATTGTGCCTTAATTCACAGCCATCCTTCTTACTGGACAATTTCAATTAAGAAATGACCTCTCCCTAAAACATTCAATTCTGCTACATAATTCATTCCTGTCTTCATCTAGTAGCATCTTCCTAAAAGGCAGAAAGACACTTAAGCAGGTAAATCAATCACTTGTCTGTTTATGAGTGTGTTTTTTTTTTTTTTAAACAGAAGTTTATTTTTATTTACCTGCACTCTGAGCCTTGCCAGATCTTGTGCTCCAGGAATCGCCTGTTTGCTTTGCAGTGCCCTGCTCCATCAAGGAGCCTGTCTTCCATGGGGACAGCAATACAAGACCAGGCAGTGATGACGGTGACATGCAGAGGTAGCTTACTAACAAGTATTTCCTGCATTTTTGCCATACAAAACGAAACTGAGATGTATTTCATCTCTAAGAACTAGCACAAATACTATAAACTGAGCCAGCACAGTCAGTGGCTTGGTTTGCAGAGGGGCTGCAGTCCATCTGACCTACTAGCCTCATAAAAACCACTGCAGCTAAATGCTGGCTCAGTCCTGCTGAAGGGACTTTGGGTAGGCCACTACAGCATACTGCAGAGTGCTCACCTGATGCACGTGTTACAGAGACAACGCCTTGTGTCGCTGGTGCAGGGTGCTGTCAGGCAGAACATTTGTACTTTGCAGCTTGCAAGAGTAAAGAGTCTCTCCGTAAATCAGCACCCAGATAATTTTTTCCCTTCAGATTTTCCTTCTCCTTATGTGCCTTTCATTCTCTTAGCCAGTGTCTTTATTCCTCCATCACTACCTTTCCATCTTCCTTCCGTATTATCCACCATAGCTGGTGTAAGAACCTTTCTTCATTGCCTCACCTTTCTGGAGCCTTCTCTGTTGTAGCTTTTGCCACCAACTCTCCATCTGCTTAAGACTTACTGGCATTTAATGTTTTTGCTTTGCTGAAGCCTTTTTGAATGTAGGATCTAAAATGTAGTCCTGCTACTGGGGGCTGTGCCTGTAAGATGACACAGATCAGAGGCTCTGGCCATTTCAATGAGTGGAGGGACCTTAGAGGTGGAGGGGGGGCAGTAACTAGACAAAGAAGAGCTTAGCACTGCTTCCCTGAAACTTGAATGTGGAAGAGCAATTGTTTAAACTCCAAAAACAAATTTGGAGGACCCTCCCCCGCCTTTTCAAATGATGCTGTAGCCTGCACAGCAGGGAAGCGGGAGGTCCCAGTAAGCCAAAGGGGCTCATTCAGGACCACACTGGAAAGCCCAAGGCAGCAGCGCAGGCAGCTCTCTCCTGCCTCCCAGTCCCCCTGGTGCACACCAGGCCCTGCCAGGGACTAACCCAGTGCACAAACCCTGCAAACTGTGACGTCAGGTCTTAATTCAGTGTATTCAAAATCCACACTGGTTTATTTGTTTTCATAGAGGACTGGAGCACAAATGGCAGTAAATCCATGAGGCTTTTGGCTTAATCCCATTTCAGGCACAAAAAAAAAGAAAACCTTGCCTCACAGCCACAAGATCTCTGGGAAGAGCTGGCTCTTCCTATGTTTTCCTAACTATAATTTTACTCAGCCATGTGCTGTCATCTTCCACTCCTCCTCGAGAGTCACTTGAAAAAAAAAATAATCTGTTGTCAATTCTAATGACAATGCATTGAAGATGGCTTACAGCAGAGGCTGGAGCTTTAGAGCAGCCAGCTGTGAGAAATCCGGGTTGTGAGAGAACATTGTGTGTGTCCTAAAGATTATAGCTTTTAAAATAAAAAACCTCATTCTAGTTCACTGGGGCTTTTTAATGAATTGCCATATGCAACAATGCCTTAAAGGACTCGTCAGTGATTACCCATCTGACTCAGCTCCCTTGGTATTTACAAAATAAAAGAAGAGACAGCACCCTGAAAACCCTAAACCTACCTGAAGAGATCTACTGAAACTAAGGATGCCCCCCACTTCAAAGGCAATGATGTAGTAGTCACTAAGAGGAGCAAAAGCTTTCAGAGAGGTGGGACTTTGGAGGCCACTCCAAAGTTCTTACCATGGTTAACATTGCTCAGAGGAACGATACACCCACCTCTGAGTCATGGACCAGTTGCACCACACACAGTCCAGGAAACAGACTGATGGCTGTAGGTGCCAGTCAGACGCCAGTATTATTCGGACATCTGGATAAAGGAAACCATGTTTTACACCACTAGTAAGACTTAGGATGAGGCCAGGAGGAACAGCCCTGATGGTACAACCCAGAAGGAAGCAGTTCCTGTTGGACCATGAGGACACGGTCCAGTGAGGGGTAGGAGTCTTGTGTCTAGAGCCAAGGATGTCCTGTTCCATCTGAACTCCTGTGCACTGTGGCTTTTCCCTCTCAAATAGATGTGCTGGTCATGGCATTTAATTCTCTGTTTGGATGAGGTGTGCAAGTGAAAAGTCCAAACTACCATGGCTCCCTCTGCAGTTGTAGGATGAGATGGGCTCCTCTCCCACTTACTGCAGGCTCTGCTGCACATCCTCTCCCCAATGAATATACAAGTGCCTCCAGAGACCACAGTCCTAAATTAGACCCGCCTCAGGTTGGGTTGTGCAAATACTCACCTCAGCACCAAGAGTTAGTGGAGAGCTCTGGCTCCCCTGTCCCATTGTACCACCCTTCCAGGCCTGTGCACTCATCCTGTGGGGCTTCCCCAGTCCTCTTGCAGCCTGTAAGCACAAACCTAACCACTCCTTCCAGTCCAAAAGTGTGGTTTAGAGCATCCCAAACTGGATTGCTCAGAATAGCCTCTGCACCTGTGGAAGAAGGCTGGTGCATCCCAATCCATCAGACTTGCTGGGCATGGGACACAGTGTCCCTCCACATTTGTCCAGGATTTCTGGAGGCCCAGCAGCCCAGGCTGGCAGGTATCCAGATATCCTCCAGCTCTGTCTCAGTAGAGATGGCAGGTCCACACGCTTCCTTGGTGCCCGCCCTGCATTCATCTTCTGTTGCTCCTGGGCTTGCGGCTTCCAGGGTAAATCTGGGTCAACGTCTTTCCATAAGATTTCTGTTCCCGTCCTGCCGTGGCTGGCAGAAGGAGACGTGCCAGGAGAGTACTGAGGGGCCATTGATTGATGAGGAAGGACGGGCAGGGAATGAGGGGGTTTTGTTTAACTGTGTCGAAGCTGTGCACAAATGCACAGACACACAGACAGGCATTGCTAGCAAATATCAGTAAAAATTAGAGACTGATGTTGAAAAATCTCTTGTTTTCTCAAAAAAAATGGCACAGATCCATTTGAATCAGTGGGAAATTCAGTGTTTGCTTTAACTGGGGCTAATAGCTGCTCAGGTTTTCACAATTTGAAGCCATTATTCCTAGTATATGTAACAATCTAAGTTTAAAAGCCACACTTAGACTGATGCAACTCTGACTGTTGGAAGACCACAGGAAAAAAAAAAGTCTCATCCCTATTTCAGTAAATGTGCAGGAGGATCAGTATGAGTAAAAGCTCTTGTTAGTTCTCTCACGCTTTGCTCTTAGTAATTGGATGATATTTTGGGGATGGAATAATCTGTGGAAGTTGCTTTCTGTAGCATGCACTGCTAACCCTCTTTTTTTTTCTCCTTTTTTTTTTTTTCCCAGAAGATCCTTTTGAAATTAGACACAGCTTCTGGAATCAACCCAGACACTGCTTTTCAAGCCAGAAGCATTTGTATAAGCATCATCAATCATGCCACTGGCTCTTATTGCTACTGTATATTCACTTTCTACCTGGTTTGAATTCCTAATTGGCCCTGCTGAGCAACTTAAAGCCCCAAAGAAAGTGGTGGAAGGGAGATGGGGGAGAGTATTACTTCCCCAGCTGGGATCGGGAGGGTTTCTTCCAAATTGCACTGATAAGTCCGTTTCCTGGAGAAAACAGACAAGAAGCAGTTGGTAACAGGGTGAGTAAGAGTCGGATGCAATGGGATATGATGTATGAAAGTATGTACAACTGGCTCAATTATCATCAGAGCAGTTGGCCTGGCAGCTGCTTCTATCATGTGTTTCAGGCTCGTGTACTGTAAGGCAAGCACATGAGAAAGAAGTCATTTGGACAGGAGCAAAGCAGATAATTCAAGAAACAAGGCTGGTTTTTTCTGATTTAAGTACAGGAGAACAATGCAAGTGATGTTCTGTGCTGCCTAGACCAGGATTTCTCTTTCCCTGCCTAGGAAACTACTGCTGCTCTCCCCATCCTCCAGCCCTCATTCATTGCCAACCCTTTGTCACAGTAATGTTCTCTCCAGCTGCCTGGAGTGATGTTAAGTGGGTGGGAGCACCCCTATGGGCTGGTGACACAGGGCATGGGCACAGTCCAGGCCATGCCAGGGAAAGGGCTGCCCCCTCCATCCAGCAATGATGGGTCAGATTCCTGCACAGCCTCAGGTACAGTGAACATAAAGGTGTCTCAGAGCTACCCCTCCATCTCAGGTGCACAGTGAGCTCGAATGGCAGCTCCATTACCATCTAATACATTTATTTCATTGCTCTGCATCCCTTACTACCCCCCAACCTATTCCCATTAAGCACTCACACATGCTGCTGGAAGCCAGGGCAGCTGTACTCATCTATCAAAGCCTGTCAGCTTGAGAGCATAGGCTCTTCCCATTAATTAAGCAAATATAATGTGATTAGCTAAGGCTGTAAATGTTTCTAGGCCCACTTAGAAAACTACAAAACACTGAGCATCAGAGCCTCTCATTTTCATGTGCTCTTATCATCTGAGGTGCTCCTCTGGGGAGGAGATTTTTTTGTTGTTGTTGTTGTTCTATTTTTGTCTGTGAGAGAAAGTAGGGACATGTGACAGAAAGTACTGGGATTGGGTCATATTTTTGTAGTCCTTAAATTGCTGTTTGAATTATAGAAGCTTGATGAAGAAATTAATTTCTACATGTTTAAAAAAAACCTTTCTGCCTACACCTTTTTTAAATGGATCTAACAGGCACTCTGAAAGCTGAGATTTTGGTAAGAATCTATACATCATTTGAGAGTTCTACTTGCTTTGAAAAATATACACTACTTAGTAGTTAAGAATCTAGACTGGGGTGCTTAACGCTGTCAACTTGAAAGCAAATGAAAGAGCCATTGGGAAGTTGGACATAGAATAAGAAAATTCTTGAATTAATTTGAGTGGTATGAACAAGATCTGCTTAAGGACTTAAACCTAAAGTGGGATGGAGGTGTCTAAATCTAATACTGTGATGCTGAAAAATCCCTATTCAGCTTCTGACAGTCTTTCAGATGTGTAAGTTCCCAAGGTAAGTTCCCTGTTTAAGGCTCCCTAGATCTTTACAGTTGTTGCAACCTTTGGGTCTTAGATGTCCTCTCATCCCACCCGGGCTGAGCTGTTCAGCATGTCACATGCATCTACAGCTCTTTGGGATCCAGAAATTTAGCATTCCTCTTCCTAAATCCCTGCAGCAGCTCAGCCTGGTAGGCACGCACTAAGAATACCTCAGACAAAGCGGCTGTGCCTACACAGGCAGCTTAGGCCACTCAAGCTCCTAAAAATTTCGACTTCCTAGCAGCTTGCATCCACATGTGGTTCACAGCAAGTTAAGCCCAGTGCCTGACATCTCTCACTCTGCCACTTCTGTGCCAGTAATCAAGATCAAAGTCCTGGCACATCACATACCTTTGTGTGGATGTAAAAAAATAACTGAGACTCAAATTGCAAGAGTCATTTCCTAAGCCAAATTCACTTAAGCAAACCGTTTCACCCAGCCCTAGCACCCTCTGTGCAATCTTTTAGATAACCCAAATTCCTAACTTCATTTCCAGAAATCTGCTGGGGTTTTTTCTCCATGAGAGAGGAAGAAGTTACCATCATGGCAGGTAAGACAAGAGTGGGGATGCAAGTCTGGTAAGTACCTCTCCTGCCAGGCAAAATACCCCAAAACACTTAGGGAGCCTGTTTTAAGAAAGCGTTTCCTACAGTCCCTGTCTCCTTGCTCTCACAAATGTCCTGGGGTAAATAGGGAGGCAAATGTTACTGAAAGCACTTTAACTCTCTGGAACAGTCCAGCACAGCAGATAGCTGCTGCTCTTAGCAGGCAGAAGGAAAGGGCACATGGGAGGAGGTTCAGCAGTAGCATCTCACAGCCTGATGCTTTCTGAGGGCTTGGTACTCTGCTCCCTCCAACCTCCTCCCAGGGAGCACTTCTTATTGATGAGGTAGAAATGAAAGGGAGAAGAGGACTGTTGCTACAGTTATTGTCTCATATAAATGAACATGAGATTAGATGTGAGGTTTGCCCTTATGGTAGGTCTGTGGTGCTTGAGATCAAGACTGGGCTCAAGCCTGATCACCGTCAAGACCTGTTTTTAGAGGTGGAGCCACAAACATGTCGGGGTCTTTCTCTTATAACAAGCAGTCGCTGCTGCTGGAGGGGCAGCAGCAAAGCCACATTTTGTATAATTTCCTAGTGCTGGGATCAGCAAGAAGCAGGAAGCCAAGGGCTAGTTCACCTCTCAGCTGCAGGAGATCTCTCTCATCAAGACAGTGTCTCACCACAGGCTTGTATGTGTTTTTACATGGAGAAATTCCCTGTTTATGCTGGACCAAAAGCAGAGAAATGGACTGTCAGGCTTACATGGCCAAGGAGGAAGAGAGGTAAGGAAGCCTAAGAGGCATTCTGACAAGGTCTTAGGTACTCAGGTCTAGTGAAAACCATGGGAAACCTAATGCATGGGGGTGTGTGCAACTGTACTAGGTGACACTATGCTTCTCCAGGCAAGATCTTCTGTAGTGTTTCAACACCTTTTTTAATCAGTGGTGGTTAGATGATTAATGCTTTCAGAAATCTGGCCTCTACTCTGCTCAGAAATCCGAGCTTTTCCCTACAATTTATTCTGTTGAGGTGCAGCCTCTACCAATAATAGTAGAAACCTAAATATTTTACTCAGGGGACCTAAAGAGCCTTTTTTTATACCTCAGTTTGATGCTGGTATTCAGTTAATGTTGATGTAATGTCTACTTTACAAAGACTGTAATTATATTTACCAACACAGTCACCGAAGAGCCATTTATAAATTGTATATATGACTGCAATTCAGCATGTGCTGTGAGCACATTGGGTTAGTCCTAACATCACAAGCTAATAATACTGAAAAGAGGGATATGGGTAAATCACAGAGGGCACTGCACTCAGTATATAGCTAACAGTGATTAAGTAGTCTCTGCTTTCAGAAGAAAGATAAGGGCCAAAAAGAATAGGTCCCTCAATAAGATCAGGTAATTCTTATATATGGTCCTCATGACACAGGCATAAATCACAATAAAACCCATCTGCAGATCTAAGGGGTGAAATCATAAATCCTGCTTTATAAATGAGACCTGCACATCTGATAGTGTACGTTGTTCCAGATTTACAGCAGCTGTAAATGATGTACTAAGGTTCACAGACCCATTTGCAGTCTCTGGCTGAGAAGAAAGGAGGTAAGATTTTTCCAGGGAGGAGAATGTTTTTCAAGATGCACTCAGAAATGAGAGGGACCGTGTGTGTAAGTGAGAAACTGATGCTTTCCACAGACTTGTCACATCTTGACTTCATACTTGAGAATCTCTCTCCTCTGGGCCTGGTTTCTGTAAATCCATGGCACTGTGTTATGTCTTCCCTTTTGCTTCCAGGTCTAATGAAGTAAATGCAGCTGATGGGCCCCAACACCCAGCTTTGGCTGGTTGTTGGAGCGCAGCGAGCTCAAACCATAGAATCATTTAGGCTGGAAAAGACCAGCTGCCAGACTTTCCCTCATCCACTGAGCAGGTTACCTTGTCATAGAATGAGACCACGTTAGTCGAGCAGGACCTGCCTTTTGTAAACCCATGCTGATTAGGCCTGATATCTGGTTGACCTTTCATGCTGGCCAGTAGCCTGCACCCTTCCCCAGGCTGCAGCTTCACATGCCAGCTTCTCCTGTCAGTGGCAGATGAAAGTCAAGTGGTCAGTTAAGCAAGTGTAGGGCTGGGAGCTGGATGACCCAGCATCTTAACGTGGTTACAGACCATCTATGTACCAAGCTGGACAGCTTGTCCATCTTCTCCAATGGGCATTGGAGGGTGCATCTCCCCTGGGACAGGCTCACCTTCATCTGACCATGGAGCTGCCTCATGTTTGTAACCCCTGTGCCCCACTCCAGGGTGTTCACTGTTCCATTCGCTGTATGAAGCATCTCCCAGGGCCTGCTCTCATGATGGCAGGTTTGGGGTTTGGGCTTACCCATCTCCTTGTGTTGCTGTAGCTCTCTCTCAAATGCATTTGGCAATGTGCATATTTGTCTTTTCTGTTGTCAGCAGAGACAGGTTATTTCCCTGATATTCTTCTGTGGTTTGACAGTGCTAAACACAGAGTAGAGGCTGACGTGGCACATCTTCATGTATATGGCATTTTCTTAGTTGGACCCACTGTCCTTCACACCATTTCCTCTGCAAGGGCTGATGAGAAGTAACATATCTGTGCCTGCACCTTCCTCACATACTGTTTAAACCTCTGCCTGTTAAACTGAGGCATTACCTAAAATGCATGACAGGTTATTTAATTTTGTGTTTGGTGTTGGGACTGGGACCTTGGAAACATCCTGGGTTTCTTAAAACATTTACATTTCACGTTCATTAGGATGTCATCCCAGCAGCACTCTTGGTCTTGGGCTTTAGGTAGCCAGAGGAAGGTGGCCCTCCCCCCATGTGAGCTTTCACTGGGGGGAAAAAAGTCTTTATACTTCATTTTTAGCAACTTTACTGTGAACATCCAGTACTCCTTGCAGCTGAGGTTAGCACAGTCCAGCATTGCTAATGTCTCTCCCAATTTCAATCCTACACCAAATTTACGTTTCTGTATAATTGAGTCCAGCAGCTTGGCTCCTTCCAAAGCAGTTGAAGCTCCCAGGTGTGAGCTCTCTGTGTTTCCAAATGTCATCTATGTAAAGTTCAGTACCTCCTGAACAATCAAATATGTTGCTGTGTTTTCCTGTAAAAAGCGCCTCAGGGAATGAGTGTAACAGAAATGTCAGTCTGAGGAAGACGTGTCTCCCAAAGGGTGAACTCAGCATGCAGCAATACGGACTTTGTTTCTCTAGGAGCACCTGCCAGGCATCTGATGGTGCACATAGAGCTATTTGCTACCTGTCAGCTCCCCAGAAATCTTTCTTTTGAAGCTAGTGAACACCCCTTTCTTGTATTGGAGATTTCTTTATTTTTTCCAGATACAATTACAGCATTCCAGGTTTTTACCATAGCTCTCTCATATACTGCATCCGTGCCTGTTTCTCTGTCTGCCTGTGGCAATCTGAATTTCTTGGCCATATAAACGTATCAGGTAGACAGATGGAAGCCTCAGAGAAAAACTTTCCATAAGCTTAATATAGCAACCTGTGGCTGGTAAGAAGAGAAAATTTATGGCCCTACTAAGGGAAGAGCAAGGACCATTTCTTCTGCTTGGTGGCAGCTGGCTGCCAGTTAGCCCTGTGTAGCTTCTGATTAGCCACACCTCATGCTGGCTTTTGACCTGCCAAGAGGCAAAAAAAGATGATGGGGAGGCAGGGAGGAAGCTGGGAAGTTGGCTTAGAGGTCACATCAGGGAGTGAAGGGCCTGAACACATGGGAGAGTGGTGGTGGGGGAAAAAGATAGGGAAGATGTCACAGAGAGGGATAAGGAGCTGGGTGTGTTCTTTTGGATGTGCCAGGGAACAGCAACAAGGAGATGGATTGTTGCAGGGGGGAAGGGTAGGGGCATATGTGGACCTTGAATCCCCAGCAGGTTTGCTACTCACACAAGACTTGTTTCAGTGGCAGTGCACTGCTCTTCCATTGCATCACTAGCCTCTGTACCTGCACTCAAAACCCAAAAGCTAGCAACATCCCAGCTGCATCCAGGCAAGCTGTTCCTGTGACCCCATCTGTGGCCAATGTAACAACCAGCCTCAGCTTGCTTGATGCAGCATCTCTGAAAGGTCCCGCTCTCAGTAATAACCTTAGTGCTTTCAAGACAACATTTCAGGGACTAGTCTTGCCCCAGCTGGAATACAGGGTAAGAGCAGCAGAGCTGGTGCAAATGTGATGCTGAAAGGGCCAGCATCACACCTGGATGAGCAACGAGTTGTTAATATTTCTAGAAGGTGCTTGTTGTGGTTTCTAGGAGCTAAAGATGTGTCCCATGGATCAGGAAACACCAGGGACAAGAAGGGGGACTTTGTAAGCAGCTGAAACAGTAGCTGGCAGAGGTGCAGGGCAAGTCCTGGTTGCATGCCTGCAAGCAGCACTGCCCTGAGTCACGGCCAGGGACTGTTTAAGTTGCAGCCTGAAGTTGGCTGAGGGAAGCTGTGGGCAAAGCTCTTTCATTTAGATGCTGGCTCGAGGTCTGCTTGGACTGGAGCTGAGGAAAGAGCTGGCCAGGGAACCTGTCAGCCTTTAACTCCTCTGGTGCATCACCATCTACAGCTGATGGGTATCACCTATGCTCTTCAGTGCTATAAAGCAGGGGGGAGGTGGGCTCTGTGGCCCCGAGGGGGCTTAACTTCCCATGGGTATTCATCTGAACTGTTCTTGCTAGAAATGAAGATGATAGCACATGTTATGCTTTTTAAGGGCTTCTTACTGTCAAAACTTGAAGAACAGTGTTTCCAGCCCTTTGCCCCTGTGTCCCCGCCCCACCACTGCTGTCCCCATGCAGTGGGGATAGCTTAGGTTGGCACCTCTTGGGCCTTTTCCATGTGAAGGATAAGCTTAGGACTTCATCACCTGCCAACCTCTGTCCATCTGCACACAGTTTGCTGGCAGGAGTCACCGCCCATTCCCCCGAGCTAGGAAAGGCAGGCTGGAGGTGGGGTATGTTACAGGTTCAGTTCATAATTCTTTTTCAAAGTGCACATTGAACACTGCTAACCCACTTCAAAGAAAAGTGGGACCTTCCAGCCACCCTCCTCTGTAGCATCTGATAGATTTCTTGCACTGTTATTTTCCCTGAAGATTTGTTCCACAGCCTTGTAGATGAGCTGAGCACATCAACCCTCCTGAATTTCTAGGATGTCCCAACCTTCAGCTCTCATCTGCCCGAAACATGGCCTGCCTTGTTGGCTTGGCTCCTGTACCTCACTTTGATGGATCTGTTCAGCCTGTCCCTGATGGATACAGTGGTTCTTCCTGATATGAGCTGGCCAGTATGGGAGCACCAGACCTGACAGCTGTGGGCACTGTGGCCGTGATGGGATAAACAAAGACCTTTCTGTTTCACTGGCTGCCAGGCTGTCAATCTTCAAGCAGGGAAAGGATGGCTGACTGTTTCCTTCCCCTCCTGCTCCTTAAATGAATACAATACTCCATTTTCAGCATGCAAAACTTGCCTTTCCCCCCCACAACTGAGCATCTGGGAACTCAAAATGGACTTCTCTAGCAAATAAAAAGCAGCAGCTTGATTAGTTTTATGGCAGTAAAAGTGGGTTAATCGCTAAAACTGCTTCTTATGCTGTCATGGTTCAGATAAATGGGTTTAGCACAGCAAGCAGCTACAGGGCACGCATTAGTGGCTCCTTCTGCAACAGAGGAGGAGAACATGCTCAGCAGGTCACCCCTTGGAGGCACCAGCCTGCTGCCTGTGAAGTTGTGGCAGACTTCCCACTGACTTCAGTGGAGCTGAGATTGTCCTGTAAATAAATACCTCTGCTTCCAAGGGGTACAAGAAACACATCAAACACAAGTGAGCTTTTCTTGTATCTAGTAAGATCTCTTTCCTCTATTTTCTCCGTGGATTTCTGCAGCATTGAGATTTCATGAACAAGGAAGTGATTTAGAAATCACACTTACCTAGAGCCTCTGACCATGTGCAGGCACATCACAACATAAAAAGGGTGTGTATCCTCAGCACCTATTTGTAAGAAAGCCATCTGCATGTCAGTTAGGGCATGTATAACACCTGGGTATAGCAATGTCCCCTCTGGTTCTGCCTATGCTAGCCCTAGGTCCACAGCACCAGCAAGCAGCTGGTTGTTTCCACTCCAGAGCCACAGATAATTTAGGATAACTTTGTTAGTCTGGGTGCAGGACTAACATGTAAAATGGCCAGATGTAGGCTGGATTGGTTCACACAGCAGTAAAAAAAGGTATGACAGCCCTGCAAAATGGGAAGAAGTACAGAAGGGAAATGAGCATCACCTCCCAGGCAGGACAGAAAAATGCACGAAGGGTTGGGGCAGCCACTGGGTTTGGCTAAACCTTTGGGGGAAACCTTGAGACATAGAACGTTATGAGTGGTTTTGATGGCCAGCCTACTGTTGGCATTAAGTAAAGCTGTTGTACAGTTTGATGAGTTTGCAAATAGTTGATAACTCAATATTTGGAAATATTGCATCCATGTTGCTATGAGGCCTTTGAAGAGAGTTTTATGGGGTGTTCAAGTGGACAAAAAATGTAAGGTAGTTTTCCATTTCTTGAGTACTGTACCAGCTCCTCCCAAACAAATACTTTAGATGGATATCAGATTTGATTTCTGGTATTTCACATGCAACAGAGGTATTTGCTCCTGCAAAGCAGAACCACTGTTCACATGAATTAGATACACAGCAGAAACTCTCAGTACTTTGGTACTTTCTGCTTTCAGTACTGTTTTCTGTTGTGTTAGTTACTATGACACACCTAAAACCAACTAAGACACACAAAACGATTAAGCTGTGATACTAATCTCTTATCAATTCACCACTGAGCCACCAGCAGTCCCTTTCCTATAGCACACTGCTCCCTTGAGGTGGAGCGGGGACGGGGGTGGTGTGGTCCAACCAACTTTGTTTCTGCTTAAGTAAGTTTGGAGATCTCCCCAGAACAGGAGAAACAGCTGTGACACGGCCACACCACCCTCCGCTTCTTCATAAAAACCCAATAAACAAAATCTCTACTTTTTACTGGCTGCAACAAACAAGAAACTTCACTTGCATGAGAGAGAGAAGCCATTTGGTGTGGTTTTTCACTTCAGCAAAAGTGTTCACACCAGCTGCAACCCTGCCCAGCTCTTCCCTTGTCCCCTCCTTTCGCAGTACTGGTGCTGAGCAGGGAGATGCTGTCAGAGCAGCTCCCCGGGCTGGTAGGAACTGGCAGATGGTTGCTTTGAAATATTTCCAAAAGTGGGAAAAAAATGAGAGCTTCCCAACCCACTGCAAGTCCCCTGTTATGGTCGCACCAGTAAGGCAGTGTGCTTGAAGGAACCAGGGGAAGCAAATGAAGCAAAGGGAAGGGTTAGGTTAAAACAGACACTGAAGTCCCAAATCAGAGTCCTCAGTGCAAGTTTTTGTGTAATCTAAATTTCTTTTCCCTCTCCCAGTTGCTCAGCCCATTTTACAAGTGGAGCAGACCCAAGCAAATGCAAAGCAGAAAAGGTTTTGGATTTCTTTCTAGGAATCAAAGTTTTTTTTTCAGGCATCTCATTCAGATTTCTTGTTCCTTTATTTGCCATTCAGCTGGAATGAGGCAGTGCATCCCAGCAACTGGCACAGGAAATGGAGGGGCTTCATCTTTCTGCTTGAACTTCTTGCAGCTTAATGCTAGTGAGGCTGTTAGATGCCTCTGATGTCTTGAGGAGTCTTGCCTGGGCGGCCCTGGGACAGCATCACACTGCCAAGAGGTTTCACATATGCAGATGGAAGAAAGCAAGCTGCAGGCTCCAGAGTGGAGGGGACTTGTAACAAACCTGGTGCTTCCCCACCTCCCCCTATCTTGCAAGTGAGTGAGTTGAGGCAGGCAGTGGTAGTTATGATGGTATGATCAAACTTTTGCTAGAGGTTGGGCAAAAAAATTATTGTTTGGTTCAGTAGGACCAACCTGTAGTAAGTTTGCTCCCTCTATAGGTAACACGTGCATTGCCCGAGGCATGTGTGCTCCCTGCAACAGGCTATACCTACTGGCCAGAAAGACCTCTGCACAGCTTCCCAGCAAATGTCCAGTGCACAGATCCTCTTGCTCCCATCTCCACTGTACCTTAGGTAAATCACCCCATATTCACTGGTGAGAGGGAGGGAAAAGCAGGGAAAGAGTGTGATGCTTCACTGAGAAACCAGCTCTTCCTCCGTGTGCTCATCCTCTTTTGCTCCCCAGCTCTCTCTCGCACTGTTGGATCAATACCCTGACATCTGAGCTTGCTTGTTTTCTTGTAACATCTTCAGTGCACAACACACCACGTCACAGGTTCCTTGAGGAATACACCCTTTGCTGGAGCACATTTTTATAGAGAGTACAGTGCACTCCATCTGAAGAATCATGTAGCACCCACGTCCAGGTCAAGCATCCAGAGAGCAGCTCCTGCTGGAATCAATACTGTATTTATGGCACCAGATTGCAAGCTCTTCAGAGAGAGAGGTTCTGGCCCCAGTTCTTCACTGCCTCCTATTTTTGGGTGCAGTTCAGCGTATATCATGATGCTCATTCTGTCCTGGTAATGCAATTACAGCAGTTGCTGCTCTGCTCACAGCTGTGCAAACTGCGCACAGAGCACTTCATGAGGGACAGAGTGTGTGTGCTGGGGTGGAGAGTCAGGTTTGGGGCTTTGAAACCCTCCTCCAGTGCAGCTGCAATCCTGCCTACTGGTGTCCTGCACGTGATGATCCCAATCTGAGCTATCAGGGCAGGTCAGGGCCACATGGGGACTTGACGTCAGTGCTCGTACACACATGCTGCTGAGCACTCGGCTGCTGACCCAGCTGCAGGTAGGTGGGGATCCAGGGAGCATCCACCAGAGGCTCTGGGCTCTGCTGTAGGAGTAACAGTATTGCTGCTCTTAATTAGGGTTGGTATCAGTGCTTCATGGTGAGCATCCTTACCGTAGCCACACCGCTGCTGCTTTCATTGTTTCCTCCCAGCTCTTGCTTTTCAGTGCATTTATTCATTTGTCTCTGTTTCCAGAGCATAATTATACTGAACATATTCCAAAGCTCACAGTAAATCCCTCCCTGTTCTCAAGGCTCCCCGACAGTGCTGATCTTCCCAGTAATTTCCCTGGCCTCGGGTTAACCCCTGCACTGCCAGGATCTCTACACCACTGAGGAAGGAGCCGCTTTAAAGATTTCATGGCCCTACCGAGTACTTTGCCTTCCTGTATCTCTCAACCAATTTGAAGTGGGTAGGGACATATAGCCCAGAAAAAAAGGTTGCTAGAAGGGTGTTGGGTGTTTTTTCTTTAGAAGCAAATATCAAAACATCATGGCTTTCTAGCCCTGGGAGACACAGAGATGTCACAACTTCTTTTGAACAGTATTATGCCACAGACAAAAGCTATTTTAGCTTCTCTTTCTCATTTTTAATGATACTAAATACCATTCTTTCTCCATGGGGTACATTCTGGCTAATTCATATCTCACTGTAAATCAAAAGCATTTCCACTAATCTCAGCAAAGACTAACTCAGTAGGATTTTGGCCAGGTAATTAGGGCATGAAAAATAATATGGTCATAAGCCTTCCAAATTTCTCTCCAATATGTTTGCAATAATCTCTCTGCAAAGGTTATCAGAAAGCAAGGGAACTGGCTTCCCAGCTAAGGGAACTCTCAGATCCACACAGCGTGGAGGGAAGAGTGGGATGGAGATGACCCTTCCTAAACCTGGGAGAGCCCACACTGGAGCTCTGTCTGTACGTGAACCCATGGGAATAACATGTCTGTGGTTTCATCACTAGCGGTGCCTGAACTAGCATGCAGTCCCTGCAGAGACCACATTGTCCAAGCAGGTACATGCATATGCTATGGGCCTTTTGGGACCTATCCTTTACAGAACAAGTGCATTTTATATGATGCTTATATAAGTCAGCACTTCACACTTCCTCCCCCGCCCCCAGCCCCCGCATTAGTTAGCTTAGGTTGGTAATTCACCATTGGTTTGACATCTGGCAGTACAATCAAAGCAGAATCTCACTTACTGAGGCTGCAAGGCAAGCAAATCTGTGTTTTCTTACAGCTTTGCCACCTCATCCTGTTTCACAGTAGACAGTTCATAGCTGCCCCTGTGACAAGGCTCTTCAGCTACTCAGGGGATGGTTCCACATCAGGACTGTTCAGCAACAAAGCCAGGGTAAGAGGTTTGTCTGAGTTCAAGCCCCCACCTCCGGGTGCTTCACCCCTTTCAGGTGTCCTAACTTATTTTTTAACGTGGTTATGCCCTCAGACTTTTCTGAAGTGGATTTGCCGCTGGGGAAACTGTAATGTAGCATGTCACACAGATTCAACTACTCTTGCTGAGCATGTAAGAGTGCCTCTTACTCTATACTATAAAATACTAATGAACTCAGTGAAGTCTGGACTTTAAAAATACTTTTAAAAAGAAAAAAAAGGAAATATTATGTGTGCTTTGAAATTTTTGGATACCCTACTAAATCAGGGTTTATTCCTATGCTTCCTACTCTGTAACAGAGTATTCTAATTTCCAGGCCAGAACGGGCACACAGGAGCTTACCCTGCCAAACATAGATTTATCAAGCTGAGAAGGACGGGAGAGGATCTAATGCAGACTAATCTCAACCCTTCCCTCCCTGCCTGTTCATAGCTGGGTTGTTAAGTGGCACTAGGTCACTCGTGCAGCTGTCCAGCAGCACAACCACATCTGACCCTGTCCCAGGAGTCATCCCAGCCAACACGCCCAGAAAGGCAAATCACAGCAACACAAGAAAGTCAGCAGGGGGACAAGGCAATGTATAAACCAGCTCTGTATCTGACAGGTGGTTTGTTGGGATCTGCCATCACTTTTGTTGAAGTTAAATAGTTTGGCACCAGCTGCTCTATCACACTGTATGAAAAGGAAGAAAAAAAAAACCCACCTTGAAATCGTGTCAGAAAAACAAAGCCAGATAAATTTAAATTTCCTCTATTACCAGTCTTTCCTGGGATCTGGCTCATTTTAATTCCTTCCTCTTCCCTACCCATGCCATGTCTTATTTCAATCCATTTGATATTGAGCAGTGTGTTGCTCCTGCTAAGGGGCAGAACCAGGCTCTGACATTTGCTGTGTAGCTGTCAGTGCTGGCTCTGGGGTTTTCCTGCTTTTCGTATTCTCTGCTCCTCGTGCCTTGGATCTCTTTTCCCCTCTTTGTTCCCCAAATGCTTGCAAGTACAAACCAGCTATCTGTAACCTTACAGTCACTTCTTCATTTGCAGAGCAGGCACCAACACATCTCTGAAATCTGTCTGCAGCATCCAAGGAAAAGTCAAATCCAGACATACTGTATCAATTTCAACGCTTTGTAGGAACTGGCAGAGTTTAAATCTCTTAGCTCTGCATGTCTTGAATCAACTTTGCCTTTCTCTTGCATGGATACAAAGGCAGAATAATCCTCCTAACTTTGGGGGAGTTTAATTCAAGCGTGCATCTGTCTAAAGAAATTAAATAAATGTGTTGCTCCCATTTCACATACTTTCTGTGAGTAGGGGGAAGGAAGATTTGACTGCTTGCATTTGGAGGCCAAATTTTGATACTTCTGATGAGCATCAGCTAACTTTGCCCTAGTCCCACATTCTCCAAGGGAATCATGATGGAGCAAAGGCTTAATCTCGTTCCCATTCATGTCAGTAAGAAAATTCCCACTGATTTAAATTAGAGCATGAGTGATCCTAAAATATGAGTCAGAATTGCACAACCCAGCTTTCACTGGGTCAGCCTTCAAAGGTCTCCCTTAAGCCACACTCCAATACATACTCACCCAAGTTCCTCGCGTGCAAAAATATTGGTTTACCAAATGAGGCCCCAATCCCTGACTCATTCCTTCCTTAACTGAGCTCCCACTGCAGGACTGTAAATATTACCTAGGGAGTTAGAGATTTGTTCTTTCACCCATCTAGCACCATCACTTTTTTTTTCTCATCCCTTCCTTAAGTCTTCTACTCTGCAAGCCCCCATGCTTTGCTCTATGCCTTTACAGAAACAGCAAAAGCAATAAACTTTCATTTCCCTCTACAAATATTATGAAACTGCTTAATTATTAAAATGTCTGTGTTGTTTCACTGGAGGGAAAAAGTCAAGCCCTGCATGTTCTAATTGTTTGTTTTCTTCTCAGTTTCCTTGGCATAAGGTTCATTCTTTTTTTTTTTTCTTTTTTAGCTTAAACAAACATTTCTCCAGACTCAGCATTCAAAAAGTTCCTGGTGGATCAAACTGGTTGAGGCTCACCAATTTGAATCTTTCAGTGGAGACGTGGTGAGGTGATCTCATTCTATGGTAACATGTCTGTAGGACACGTCCTTTGAATCTCCGGAACTGGAAGAATGCAGTTTGTTTTTGAAATCCCCAAAACCTTCTTGAATCTGTAACTGAGCTATGAGCAATGTGTTGCAGAAGGCATTTTTCCAATCAAGATTTAGCTAATGCTGTAATAAGCTGTGGTTCTTGAGATCTTGGTGCTTGCCAGGCCCCAGCATGGGGCTCCGCAGAGGCAGCAGCGCAGGGAGGCTGTGCAGGCAGGGCTGCCTCCCTGCACCTCGCCACCAGCACACCTCACAGCAGTGATGCAGGACTTCAGCTCCCATCTGAAGCAGCAGCCTCCTGCCCCAGACCCTTTTTGCCCATGCTGAGAGCTTCAGGCAGGAGAAGTTCCCTCTCTTGCCAAAAGCTGATGGCACTAAGGTTGAGCCTCCCTCTCTTTCTGGATTTTCAAGGCCCCTCTGGCCATGCCCCAGCAGATGGGCAGCTCAAACACGGTGATTCCAGCGTATCTGAAGCCACCATGCAGGGGATGTGAGCACGCTTCGTGGCTCTGCTCCAAGTGTCAGCCAGCCTGGGAGGGGATCCAGACACACACAAGTTCAGGACAAATGGCTGAAATCTTTTTCTCAGCCTGGAGAAAGTTAGCTTTGTGAAATGTGTCCAGTGAAACCCAGACATATGGTGGCTTTAGCTGTACAGAACTTTACGTGCATCATCTGCCTTCCCTCACTTCTGTCGGTGACAGCTGTGATGTCACTGAACATCTTGAATTTGGATGCTGAGTGGCAGTGAGCACTTGTCCATCTGGAGGAAGGGAGGAATTTACTTGCAAATGGCTTATAGTTTAATGTCTTCAAAGTGTGCTTGCCCCTTCTTGCTTATACAGTCTGTGCATTGGGAGATCAGGCAGAGGATTAATGAAGGCAATACACATCTACTGGAGGTTGTGTTAAAGCTGAGTCAGTAAACCTAATTAGTCTGTGGGATGTCCAGGCAGAATTAATTTGGGATTGGAGGTAGGCTGGTATAAAACAATGCTGGGTGTGTTTCTCTTCCTCTGTCAAGGGTTGCAAGTTGGGCTTCGTGCACATGGGAGGCAGTGTGACAACCTACATGGTGGTCCTACCTACCAAAGGCAGAGCACATCATCCCCTGTGTGTTACTCAGGTTACAGCAATGCAAATTTTTCAGGACCAAGAACCTCAGTGGATGAGGACAACTGAGTGGGAAGTGCACAGTACGCACTTCCAAGCACATCTCTCAAGGCTGTGGTCTTCTGTTAGTCATTCCCTTGCAGGGTAGTAGAGCTGGAGGAGCTAAGTTGACTACACTACAATCAGTATGTACCTCAGCGTTTCACGAGCAACTCCCGAGTGTGACAGTTTGCAGAGGGACTTAGTGTATCAAGGACCTTCTCCAAGTAACAATTAGGCTGTCCAGGAAAGTTCAGTTATATAGAGAGTACATACAAAAGCCCAGTGAGAGACATGGTACTTCAAATGTCCAGCACCTTCAGACAGACAGAACTGGGGCTTGCCACCTGGGTTTTACTCTGCTTCTACTCATCTTTACTAAAGGTCCTTAAATGTGGGTAATGTTACATCCTCTCAGCTGTGCAGGCTTGCTGGGCAAGCAAGGTGCTGTAACACAGAGCAGCATAGGGAGGAGTCTGGGTTTTTTTAAATTTTTTTGGCTTGTTAGTGACCCATACAACTAATTTCAACCGTTTGTAAAATTGCATTTAGAATGTGTCGATGTTTTGCTCTCTGAAACCCAGAGGGCATTTTTAGGATCTGGTAATACTCTGTTTCAACACTTTACCAATGCCTGAATGAACTCTCTGATAATGACTCCCAGAGTACAGTACAAAATCAGAAGAATCCTTTCCAAACCATTTGCCATCATCTGTCAAATAGAGGCATTTTCCTGGAATTCTGGAGGGGTACAGAACTGTAAAGAAGAGATTTAGAGTGAGTTGGAATTCCTACTCGAGGAGAAGAGCAAACTTTCTGGGTTAACACAAATCTTTAGAAGCAGAGGACTGAAATGTGGTTCTCTACCCTGATGTCTTCCCACAACAGTCCCTGGAGGGAAGTATCATCTATGAAGCATTGAGCCTGCACATTAAATGAGCTGTGTTGTGTGATCTGTCCATTCAAATGGGGTCACTTCTTACATATGTGTGATGCCTCAGGTTGCCTTTGGAGAAATGTGACACTCTTGGACCAAAATGTTTTGGTGTTTCTGCTCTCCAGGTCTTGGTATTGTTCAGATATCAAAGGGTGGAAGAGGTGTGGGATACATTGTTTATTGCAAACTGCAGAGAAGCTCCTTCCAGCTACACAGCAAAATTTAAAGCTAAATTCAAATGAAAAGCAATTCATTTGAATAAAGAGAAATTAAAGGTTGCGAAAGAGAAGACAAAGCTACTGAGGCAAATTATTTCCTCATTTCAACTGAAACCAGAATGCTTCATCATCCTTGGAAGCAGAAGGTCACTTGGGAAAAGGTGAGTGGAAATGAGTTAAGACTCATTTCTGTCCCACAGCCCTTCAAAGGGAAGCACAGCAGATTCAGCTTTGGTGGGTGAAAAATGGCAAGGGACAGAGTTCTGCCAGCTGCAGTTTCTCCCTCCCTGCCCACAGGGGATGCTCTGGTATCAAGATGATGCCTTACTCTTAAGAGTAGGTATCAGGTAGGAATCCCTGTGGACTGCTGCAAATTCCTTAACTACAACTGATCAGGTCTCTCACTGTGTAAGGGCATAACATCCAGTCGCTGGGAGTGACAAAATGAAACCACCCCTGGAGAACTGATGAGGCTAAGCCCATGCTGGTTTCAGCCAGCTCCTGCTCCAGCCTGCTCCCTCTTTCCACACAACAGTTGATGGCCATGCCACAAGCAGCTAAATTTCTCTTAACAACTAACTGAGAAACAACAGGGATACTTTTTCCTGTTGCCTGGACCATAAAGCTCCAGGAGATCTGGCAAGGGAACACTGGTCGCATGGTGCCTCTTCTAGCAGGGCTACATGAAAATCTCCAAAAGGTGGAGGGTTAGAACTGCCTCATGCAGTCGCTGCCTGTTTTCAGAGGGCTGATGCCCAGGGCTGGCTGGTATATGATAGAAACGGGCACATGTGGTACAGAGCCCAGCAGCCAATGCTGCAGGGATGAGGTGGCTTTTGCAGGAGACAGGTAAAATGCCAACAAGTTGGTTGGAAAGCAGTTTAAGTAACTGAAGAGCACGTGTAATCCTAGTGACCTCTTGAGAAAGATCTTTAATTGAAACTGTTGTTTTTCCTGAACTGATTATCCCGACACAAATGCATTTTCTTTGCTCTGCAGCTTTTCAAAAGATCTTTTAATTGCAGCGGTTTGAGATAGCCTTTGATAGCATCTAACAGCTGAACAATCCTGATCAATACCTCTGATTACAAGGGACCAGACAGGGTGGGAAACTTGAAGTTTTGCCTTATTTGCTTTAGAGCTTTTATTCTTTTAATGTTTGATCCAATGCCCACTGGAGTCCAAACAAAAATTTTCATTTCTTTTACGCTTTGGCTTAATACCTTTGCCAATAGCCATTTAGTCACAGCCTGACTGCTAGCGTATGTAATCAAAACAAGTCTTGCAACTAGATGCTAAACAGTATTTGTGGACAGCAGGGGCTCAGCACAGACTTTCAAGCTGAAGAAAGAGACTCTCTAGGTCATCCCTGAAAGTACTTTGGCATGGTAAGGGCAGTGGCATGAGCGCTCGGCTGGTGATGTCGGTCGGGCTAAATTTGCCCACACAGATTGATTCTAAAACAACCTGAAAGCGACAAATTTTCCCCAAATAAACCCATTCTGATATTCCTTGCTTGGACCAACAATACCTTGGGAATGCAGGCTGCTAGCGCCAAGTAATACAGTCTCTGAAAAACAGAAAGATGTATTTTGTCCACTGCAGCCAGGTTTTGTTACAGCTATTTAAATGGGTGACCTCCTACACAAAATTTGTTGCTCTATTTATTTTTCCCCGTTTTCATGTGTATTAACTTACTTCCAGCAATCTCACTGGAACAGAAATCAAGCATCTCCTCATTAAAATTCAGAGCTATTAATTTTGGCATCCTCTGTGCAATAAGCAGCTTTATTTCAGATTGCACATTGCCTGCATTTTGCACCGTAGACAGCTCTACAGAATAAAGAAAGAAATATAGCAGTCGATATTAGAGGCAAAGAGAAGATGAAAGGATCAGTTTGAATCTTTCAGGCACTGGGATTTTTGGGTAGGAGGTAGGCTGACAGGACTACATTTTTAACAGAACAGAGGTTTTAAAATTCAGAGTTTTTATTAGATTCTTTCTTTCACACTAGTAGTAAACATACAATTGAAGTCTTGATCTTTGCATAAAATGACTAACTAGCCACTGTTGACATCCTTAGAAATGGTCCTCAGTGTTTATCATATATGCTAGTGACAAAGGAAACAAGACTCAGGTGGCCTGGATCATGAGAGCATTCAATTAATTTGTGGGAGATTTAAGAGAGCGAGAGAGAAAAAAACACAGGAATGCACATACAGACAGAAACTGTAGGCCAGGAAAAAGAAAGTAAATAAATAAATGAACAAACCTGTTCGTGCTCTAGTCCTATTCACAGTAACATAAGGAGCAGGGAGAAAAAGCTTCATCTGCCCAAAGCCTAGCAAAATAGGAAAAAAACTAAATGCACTATTTCTTCTCTATATTTTCCCTTTCTTCTAAAACAGACATTTGGTTTACTAGCAACTTCTCTCTCTCGCTCTCTTAAATCTTAATTCACTATAGCTACCTTCTTTTTGCTACAGCTAGCTAATTGTAGGACCAGAGCTCCAGAAAATAAAGACTGCATTAGCTACAGACAATACACAATTGTCCTGGTTACACATTTGGCTTGTAGGCACTGGCAAGAAAAGCCAGGCTAGAAAAACTTCTGTTAGTGAGGTCACCAAATGACATGACAATGATGCCTGTAATACAACTAATACAATTTAAAATGCAATATGTTATA